>NC_073695.1:239273243-239873243 GCF_029784165.1 Wyeomyia smithii | reverse complement strand
TCACTTACGCACATTAATGAACGTGTAAACTCATGTAAAGTTGCTTTTGTTTCCTCCAAAATGTAAATCATCGCATCTCGTTGCTCCGACTTTTTATCACTTTTTACTATTTTTGGTCGATAATGTTAAGCAGCTTCCCCCGATTCATGATCACGAATGAAAAATTCATTCAGAAACGAGTTTAGAACTTATAATAAGTATTCAACTGAATATTTGTCCAGCTGCCAAAAACATAGCATAGCAAACAAAAAGGCGATTTGTAAATACTTCCCTCAACTAGGTGCACTAATACATTCGTACGTAAAAAGGTCTATTGTCCTTTACACTAAACATTTGACTGCGAAGTCTGTGTATAATGAACGAATCGGAATGTAGCACCAAGCGAATGCGCGAAATGCGCGAATGTCTTTATTGCACTGTGTTAGTACAGATATATCCAAGAAAAAAAACGACATTGCGATTTACTACGCATGTAAGAAAGAGATGCCAGATAGTTATTTACGAACTAAGCCCATGCGGTGGTGGGGTAAATTGACTCTTCGTAATGAAATAAATCAGCGAACATTCTGTAATGCATAATCTGTTTTCCACAAATTGACAAATATAAAACGGTATCCAATGAAAGGCGCATGATTTTTTCAGAAGTAAAACACAGTGTTTCACCATTAAATTTGACGCGCACGTAGAACTTTGTATAACCTCGAAAGGTTGATTTAATATTATTTCTTGTTTTTCGGTGATTTTTCTAAATGCCATAATCACTATTTTTTTATTGTTCCTATATAAATCAGCACCGTTATGCAATCTTTTATTTTGAAGTTTTATGCTTGCGTCAACGATGTTTTGATTAGTTAGCAATTACAACTTGAAAATAACCTGTTTTGAACGTTTTCTTACCGAATTGGTACTCGAGATGTATTTTGCAGCTTCAGTCTAACAAGTTGGCTTGCTTCCATGACGTTATATAATACTTTATATAGCACCAGTACTTGTTATAGTAACCTCCAATTTTTGCACTTTTCTGATGATAGAGATGTCATGGAAACGGTAATGTTAACTGAAATCTACAACTGAAGGTTGTATTAGAGGAGTTATCCCAAATGTTCTCTAACAACGTGTGTTACTTGGGTATTGTCTCGAACACTTAACCCAAGATGACAGCCCCATCACGCTCTAGAAAGGGGAAACAAATACACTACGAACATTCAAGAAAATATAGCTCGGCATGGACCTAGGCAACGAGAAACGGATCACGAGTGGAAACTCGGTACCGAGAAACCTGCAAGTCGCTAAATTTTGTGAGCAGGGACAGGGTGCTTCTTGAGCAGCTAGAACCCCGCAAGTTCGGCATCGTGGCTCTGCAGGAGATCTGTCGTAAAGGTGAGAAGGTGTGAAAAGTCCGTGGAGGCAAGACCCAGTTCTACCAGAACGGTGGAGGTTTTTGTGTTATGGGCAGAATGCAGGATCGCTTAATCAATTGGAAGGCGATCAACGAGAGGATGTGTCTGTTGAGCATTAAAGATCATTTTTTCAATTACAGCATCATCAACGTGCACTGCCCGCACGAAGGTAGACCTGACGAAGAGAAGGAATCGTTCTACGCGCAGATGGAAGCTACATACGAAGGCTGCTCGTCACGGGACATCAAGATTGTCATCGGGGATATGAAGGTCCAGGTTGGTAGGGAAGCGATGTATCGATCGGTGATAGGGTATCACAGCCTACACACCGACACGAACGACAACGGCCAACGATGCATCAACTTAGCAGCTTTCCGAGGTCTAGTGATTGGAAGCACCTTCATTCCACGCAAAAATATCCACAAAGCCTCCTGTCCACCGAACAACAAATGAAACTGGCCACGTTCTCATTGTTGGCCAATTTTTATTCAGACCACCACCTAGTAGCAGTCCATGTGCGTTCAAAATATTCCACGGTATTTCACACACGTCAGAACCGTCCACCACGGCCAAACATGTGGCAATTGACCAACCCGCAGGCTGCCGAAAATTACGCGCACCTACTCGATGGGACACTACCTTCCACGAAAGAATTGTGTGCTTCGATTCTCGACGATGGATGGGGGAAGTTCGGCCATTGGAGAGGTCGCAACCGCGGCACTAGGTGCAGTAACGTCGAGCCAACAAACGACTGGATTGACCGACGATCACGAAATGAGTTGACCACGATTCTAAGGAGGAAGAAGCGCCAGCAGGAGGAGATAAATCGTGGAGAGCTGGTGCAACTGTCTCCAGACTTCAAGGCAGCGTATGATACAGTCAATCGAGACCAGCTATGACAAATGGTGCACGACTACGGTTTTCCGGATAAAGTGACACGACTTACGAAGCTACCTCAGACCGAGTGATGTGTTACGTGTGCGTGTCGAGGACACTCTCGAATCCCTTCGAAGCGCGCAGAGTGTGGAGACAAGGAGATGGATTATCCTGCACGTTGTTCAACATTGTCCTTGAGGGTGTAGTCCGACGAGCGGGCATCGAAACGAGAGGCACGATTTTCAGCAAAGGTTGTCAACTCATATGCTTCGCAGACGACCTGGACATTATTACGAGAAACTCAGCGACGGCGGAGGCAATCTATGCCAGAATAAAAGGGGAACTAGAAGAGTTGAACTAGAAATAAATGCGTCGAAAACCAGGTATATGAAAGGAAGAGGCTCGAAAGAAACCAACATTCGCCTCCCACAGACGGTGATTATGGACGGCGACGAATTTGAAATGGTAGAGAAGTTCGTATACTTGGGATCTCTGGTAACCACCGACAATAACACAAGTAAGGAAGTCCAACGACGTATTCAAGCTGAAAATCGAGCCTTAGCTTCACCCTTCGCAGGACGCTTCGATCCAGGAAACCCTAATCAGACCCGTAGTTCTCTATGCACTCTAAACCCTGACGCTGCTCACGGAGGACATACGCGCACTGGCCGTATTTGAATGGAAAGTGTAATGGACAATATTTGGTGGAGTACAAACCGAAAGCGAAGAGTGGCGTAGCCGTATAAACTAGGGATGTTACGGATATCCGCATCCGCATCCGCAAATGCGGAAGATCAGCATAAAAATTTACATCCGCATTCGTATCCGCATCCGCATCATACCATGCGGATATTGAAAAAAAAAATTCGCTTTATAAAACTTTGTAGAAAAATATTCCTTGGTGTATTTACTGCTCGCTTAAATAGCTTTTGCACTTAGAAAGGGTCATGTGAAATAAGCAAAATAAAAAAATATGAATCGATTATCCGGAAAGTTCGATTATCCGTAGTGAAAAAAAATTTCGATATTCTGGGTAATCGAGTACCATGTAATCCGGATGATGTTCATAGCCCAAAAATCACCACTTTCAATTCCAACATTGCTAACTCCGATTCCTGGAAAACAACCGAAACGACCGAATACTACCCAGAATGGATAATTTCACACCAATATAGGGTAACCGCTCCTATATTCATCTCAGTACCTATATTCATCTCATCACGTCTTTTTGATCAATTTATCGTCAAATTTTACCATATTTTCAACGTAAAACATTCAGCCACTTGAGAAAATCGAGAATCAAATAGATTTACTTTCAAAAATTTGTAGAAATTTGGCGGTAAATTGGACAAATGAGAAAAATAAGATGAATATAGGTGCACCAAGCTGTAGAGATGAATAATGGAGCGGTTAACCTATGATCAGAGAGCTATTGACTCGATTTTGAAAATATCCATAACAAATGGTATTCGGTCATCTTGAAATCTTGAAGTTCCAAATGCCGTCTGGCATTTATTTCCAGCCTCTAGTTATTATCCTGGGTCAAAAAACACTCATGTTGAAAGGTATTAAGCCTAGCTTTCAGCACTTAAAAAAAACAAGCACGAAAAACCTTCTCACTTTCAGCTGATGAGTTATATGTCTTGTTTTTAGCACTTATGGATCAAAATCGGTTCTAAAAACGAAGCTCTATAATTTTCAATAGAAGGTAGCATCACAAAATCACAGCAGTAATTACTCGTTGGCTTATGGGGAAATTCGTTTAAGTATCTGAAAGAGTTATCTTTGCTTGGGACACCAAAATTCACAGAAATGGTCAAAAAGCGATAATGTTTCTTTTTTTCACATTGTATTTTGATATCGCTAAAAATTTTATTCCCGTTTTTTTAAGTACTATTAATGCATTTCGGTCGAACAAGTTTCAAGCCCTAACTTAAAGGAAACCCTATTTTTAAATATTCCATTCTAATGAACCAATGTTGAAAGGATCCACAATGCCTTCTATTGTCTACAGAAAAGATGCAGTGGACTGCTTCAAAGGCAAAACGAATCGAATAGTCAAAACAGCAATTTTCACACAATACCCAGTACAATTGTTACAATACACACAATAAATTTATCAAGCCACACAAAACAGACACACACACGCTCGTGTGCGGAAGAGCAAATTGTACAAGCAAATACACAATGCAGCAGAGGAAATCATTAGGAACTTTAATCTCTATCTTGCAGCTCTTGCACTCTCGATGCTACAACCCAAGAAGGTTGGGAGTGTTTTTCAGCTGTCGCAACCAAAAAAAAAGTCGAAGAAAACGGCAGAAGATTCCATTCTTGAAACCGGATGTTCAAGTGTGTGTTCTTCTGGTAAGTTGCCTTCTTTGACTTCAGCCTCTACCTCTGGTGCTGCTGCCGCTGCTGCTCCTGTCGGCATTGTTATTGAACCAAATCAGCATGGAATGGGTTTTCTATTGTACTCAAAGGGATTTCGTAATATCCAATCCATTTCGATTATCGTCCACATGTGCGGCTGTGGTGTCGTGCCCCCGGGGTGCTAAGAGGTGTATATCGAAGCAATTCCTACTTGAAATGAATACGAAGTCTTCGAACATCGTTCTCGTCGTCGTCGTCGCCATTATCGAGCAGCTCTGGTAGGCGAGATATAATGGGAAAACGATTTTTTTTTTTCTTTGAATGGTAAGAGTGGTAAGAAAATTGATGGAAGAGGGGTGGATGCAAGCTCTGCACAACAATTTTAGTTGTATTATTGGAAATTTATTTATGTTTGTATGAATGAGCTCGATAATACTTGAATGGGAGATTAAAAATTTTGTTCGCGAGCAAGCAAGGTCGAAATTCTCGATTTTTCTACATAAAAAATTAAATAAACGAAGTTTATAACAAGCACCGAAAGACACTGACGAATCCAACTGGACGTAAAATACAAGACTAAAAAAATGAAAACCATTGAAACTCAAAAAAAAAACTTCTCACTTTTAGCTGATGAGTTTTATGCGGTCGGCTGCTTGCTCCCCACATGGGAGCCGGCGGAGTGCGGCGATAACAATAGAGACAAAATTGAAAGAGAATGTGGTCACCACTGGCGATGCACTGGTCCTTTCCTGGCACTGTCTCGTCTGTTGGTGGCACACGGAAACGGAACTCGGAACTTGCTGTACAGATAATAATCGCACCCACGTCGTGAGTGGAATAAGTTCCGCTCGGATTGAAAATTGAAAAACGGATAATGTGGTTCAAATTATCTAAGAAAATGGGATTCCTCCTCCTTCCTGTCTCTGCTTAGCTCTGAACTGCGCAAAAAAACGATTGTGCTATTGTGTGAAATGCTATAGAAATGAAAAAGTGTCTTTTCTGTGTTTTGTCAAAAAAAAAAAGAAAAACGAAATAGAGCCAAAGTTTCTCACCCTCGCAGAAAAAAATAAGCGACCCACCGACGAAGTCCAAAAGAATGAGAAAAAACTTTGTTAATTTTTTACCGCTCACCCGCTTAGCAGTACCGGAATTCGCCATTGCTCTGGGCACGCCGCTTGGGTTTCTACTGACGGTACAGTTCATTACGTTGCTGGCTCTCCTCAGTGACGCGTTGTTGGCAGGATGAGTGACGGAATGCGACCGGCCGCCAGGACCGGATAAACCATTGAACTGGCAGGCGGAAACCGGAGTGTTATTGTTCGTGACATCTGCTCGAATGATGGCGGCCATTGTGTGCGCGCCACTCTCCGGGGGCAGTGAAGGAAAACTTTCCCAATAATAATCACTATTTATTAGGAAGTTTCTTTTCTCACTTTACTCACTCACCAAGGGCAGGAGAAACGGTGAATTATTGTCAAGCTTGATTTTTAAATCGGACATGTATGAGATGCTTGTTGAGTTGAAGAGAACACACCGCACTGACAGGTTAAATATATATAAAAATATGTGAAGCGAAAAATAACTTTTCGAAAACGAATCTAACTTTTTTTCGCTTATTTTTCGTCCGTCCAATTTCGCTTCTATTGTTGTGCCCATCACCGACGTTCGGGAAGGCGACAGCATTCAGGCGATCCAAACTCACGACCCGTTTAAATAACGGACTGACGCCAATAGCTTTACTTCCATTTGTGATGGAAGACGTGCTCCCAAAGATTTTCTGCCTCAAAAAAATCTAGACCAGTTTGGTTAGTTGTGACTGGAGACGCCGCCTCACAACCATCGACAAAGATGTCGGTGTTGGGATTCAAACTCAAGCAATCAGTGGGTTGACGGAGATGTTACCAACTACGCTAGGCCTCCGCTTCACCTGAGTGCTGATTTTTGACTTTTGATTTTTCTTAACTGTTTTTATCACTTCTTTCTTTTGTTTTTACTTAGGTATCTCTTTTGACCTTCTTACTTTTTCGACTAGTTTCACCTTTTTATTCCATTTACTTATTTGACTTATCACGTTTTTATTAGTTTATATATTTTTACTTACTCTTTTTAAAGATTTCACTTCTGTACTTTTGTTTTACTTTTTTACCTTCTTTTACTTCTCTTACTCTATACTTTTCTACCTGGTTTGCTAATTTTCAATAAAATAATTTTTACTTTTTTTACTTCTATTTACTTTCCTTTGCTTTACTCTTATAACTCTTTTCCTTTTTTACTTTTTTTTCTTTTGCACTTTTTTTACTGTTTTAAATCTTTAATTTTTTTAACTTCTTGCAGGTTTTTCATTTTATTACACTTTTTTCATTTCTTTGGTTATTTTACTTGACCTTTTGACTTTTTAATTTTTTTGACTCCTTTGACTTTTTTGACTTCTTTCACTTCCAAAATCTGAAAAGTCAAATAAATTTAATTATTTGACTATTTTCATTTCTGCTATGTTTATTTACTATTCGATGAAGTCGAAAAACTAAGATGACTCAACTCAGTTTTTCGTTTTCTTTGACTTTTTTTATTTCTTTGCCTTCCTTAGTTTTTTCTACATTATTTGCGTCTCTGACTTTAATGACCTTTTTTGAACTCTAGAAGCCATTTCTTGACTTTTTAAACTTTCTTGGTTTTTATTGACACTTTTGGCTTTTCCACCACCTTTGACTTTTTAACTTTTTTTACGTTATTTTATATTTTTCAGAATAATAACAAAGAATTTTATTATGAAATCAAACAGTACAATGACTAAGCGTACAAGTACGAACCATCGACCGTCCGGTGGCTTACGAAACTTAAACATCCTAGCCGATCATGCCACAGTATGCATAACTTTTTAATTTTATTATAAACAAAACCGAAGCCGATGGCACAGCGCCACTCACGGTCACTAAGGGCTGCTCACAATAGCGCGCGCACGAATATCGTACGCTCTCGCACATGCTTTGGTACGCGCTCTATAGAGCTCACAGCAAGCGGTTGGGTGTACTAAAATTTAACTCGAATATGAAACAGGGTAAGGAATACTATAGGCTAGAATAGATCCGCTTGATAGGTGTTAACTTTAGACTGGAGGGGAAAGCCTCTCTATTCTGATTTACCCTGGATATTATTTAAGGAATATTATAGTCCAATAAAGTCAATCACTTCCATCATGTCCATCACCATCTACATCAAGTGGAGTGGTTCCGTGTACTGAGTGCAAGTACAGGACTTTGTATGTTTTATATCTTTAGTCATAAATCCTGGTAGAGAAGCCCCCTCACATTTTTTCCAATTTATTTTTTATTTCTTTGAATTATTCGACTATAACAGTTTCAACGACTGTTTTTACGATCTATTGAATTTTTCTATTATTTTTCTTTATATTAACTTATTTTACTGTTTCTCCTCTTTCAATTCTTTTGATTTTTTTTATATCTTCGTCTATTTTACTCTCTTTTTCCTTATTAACCTATGTGAAATCAACGACTTTTTAGCTTTTACCTTTTTTTTTTACTTATTCTCCTTTTGTTTTTTTCTACTCTCTTCCTTATTTTAATATTTTTACTTGCTTGACACTTTTAACGCATTTTCCTTCATAATTGTTTTGCACCTTTTTAACATCTTTTGCTTCACTTACTCTTCTTACTTACTTACCTTATTCACTTATTTACTCTTCTTCTAGTTTTATTTTTATGTTTGGTTTTCCACTCTTTGCATATCTATTTTTTCTACTTTTTCTACTTTTTCTACTTTTCTCATTTTTTCACTTTACCACTTTTACACTACTTTACTGATTAGTCTTGTTCTACTATTTTTCCTTTTTTCTTTTCTTGGTTTCTAAGTTTTCTCTTTCCAAATTGTTTCTTCTCCTTTTTTATTGCTCCTATTTACACTTTTATTTTTGTACTTCTTTCAGGTTTTTCATGTTGTTAACAACTTTACTCTTTGAACATTTTCTAATTCCTTAACTTTTTGACTTTTTAAAGTTTCCTGGCTTTTTTGACTATTTTCTATTTTGATTCATTCGAATTTTTTCACTTTTATCTACTTTTTTTACTTTTCCAACTTTTTCGACATTTTTGACTCATTTAGCTTCTTTGTCATTTTTGTTTTTTCACCTATTTTACTTCTCTGACTGATGTTGACTTTTCTTACTTGTTAGACTTCTTTTAACCTTTTCGATATTTTTAATATATATAAATATATATTCTTGATTACTACATATTCCTTTTCTGTTTACTATATGATTTTTTTTATTGTTTTTTTTTTTGTTTATACTTCTTTGATTATTTTGATTTTTTTTCTTTTTCTTTGACTTTTTTACAATTTTTTTATTTCTCTGATTATTTTGGCTTTTAGTTTTATGACTATTTTTTTCAATTTTTCGTTTATTTTGACTTCTATTACCGACTAACGACTTTTTCACTTTATTATTCACTTTATTGCCTCTATTGACTTTCCTGACTTTTCTGACTTATGGATTATTTTGACACTTCTGACTTTTTCACTTTTTACTTGTTCGACTTTTCCATTTTCTCCGACTTCTATGCAAATTTATTTTTCTTTTTTGTTATTTTGAATTTTTGGTTTCTCTGAACCATGCGACTCGTTCACTGTTATCAAAAAAGGCCGAAAACATTTTTCGACTTTTATGACCTCTTGGATTTTTAGAATTTTTTGACTATATTGACTTCTGTTTTTTTTCTCCTTTTTCGATTTTATGACTTTTTTGGCTTCTTTGACTTTTTCTCTCTCCTTTTGCTTCGTGACTTTTTTGACTTATGCGAATTCTACAACTTTTTTTCTTTTTCACTTCATTTACTTTCTCTTCTTGTTTTACTTTATTTACTTTTTTTTCCTTCTTACTTAGTTCACTCATACTACTTTTTTTCTTATTTAAATGTTCTTGCTTGCTGCACTGCTTTTACTCATTTTACTTTTTAACTTTTTTTACTTTTTAACATCTTCTGCTTCTTTAACTCTTTTTACTTCTTTACCGATTGTTTTTATTTTATCTCTTTTGTTTTTATTTGTTTTATTTTGTGTACTTCTCTCACTAATTTACCATTTTCAAATACTTCTTCTAATTTTTGGCTTTATTTTGCTTGTTTCACATGTTTTACTTTACCATGTTTTTATTTCTTTGATTCTTTTGACTTTTGAAAGATTTTTGACTTTTTACATTGTTCAGTTTTTTTTATTATTTTGACTTGTTTTAGTTTTTTTTTTGCTTTAACGACTCTCCCACTTTGTTGCCTTTTTTGACTTCTCTGACTTTTTTGACTTATTGATTATTACACTCTTTACTAATTTTATTTGTTCGGCTTTTTCGTTTTCTCCTAATTCTATGACTTTTTAACTTTTTTCACTTTATTTACTTCTTTCATGCTAATTTATCTTTCTTTTTTACTGTTTTGATTTTTTGGCTCCCTTAAACTTTGTGACTTTTTTATTGTTTTCAAAAAAAACTTAAAACATTTTTTGACTTTGATGTCTTTTATGACTTATTGGATTTTTTGAATTTTTTGACTATATTGACTTCTTTTACTCTTTCTACTTTTTCACTTTCATGACTTTTCTGGCTTTTTTGATTTTGTTACTCTGTTTTCTTTGTTGACTTTTATCGACTTATGCGAATTTCACGACTTTTTTTAACTTCATTTAGTTTTTCTACTTTATTCACCTTTTTCCTGTTTACTTAGTTTACTCCTTTTATTCTACTCGTGTTCTTATTTTATTGGCTTTGGTTATCTTTCCACTTTTATTTACTTTTCCAACTTTTTCACTTCTTTTTTAATTGTTTTTATTTTCTCTTCTTCTATTTTTTTCACCTTATTCCATTGGTTTCACTTCTTTTCTTTTACAATTTTCTTTCTCTTTATTCATTTTACTCATTTCACTGATATTATACTTTTACCTTTTACCTATATACTTTTTTTGCGCTTTAACTCTTGTTCTTTTTTCAAATGTTTCCACTCTTGTTCTTTCTCTTGTTTTTCTATTTTATATACCTTTACACTCACTTTTTAGATTTCGTTTACTTTTATTATTTTTGGATCTATTTTGCTTGTTTTACGTGTTTTACTTTATTAACTTTATTCTTTTGTTGAACTTATTTCACTGCTTTTATTTGTTTATATTTCAAGCTTCTCTTCCTTCTTGCTTATTGTACTTATTTCCTATTATACTTTTTATACTTTTTTACTATGCATTTAATTTTTACTGTTGTTTGATTTTTCATCTTCTTCAAGTTTATGTACTAATTTTACTTCTTTCACTTGTTTACTCTTCTTATTTTTTCTCCTTTTACTTTTCCACTTGTTTACCCATTTTATCCTAATTCTTATTTTACTCTTTTTCTTTTTAATTTTTTTTTCATATTACTTAATATATTTTTTACGCTCTTTCCTCTCTTAATAATTTACTTCTCGTACGTTTTTTCACTCTGTTTAACGCTGAAAAGACACATATTCATATTTTGATATGCGTAGAAGGTTAACACAGTGCAACAAATTTTTTGCCTTGGCTTCTATGTATGATTTTTGAATGAAGTTTGATGCGCAAATAAATTTCCCGGAGTTCGAATATTTTTCAACTTAAGGGGTAACAATGGCGCCATTTTGAATTTTTGAGAAACTGGTAATTTTTGTGTTTTTTTCGACGCCATTTTGTTTTGAGGCCAAATATCAAAATTCCAAGAGTTTGTCCACATATTAGCATCTTTTTACCCATCAACGGTGATTCTACGAAACCGGTTTTGGCATAGTTTCAGTATATTTCACAAAGCAAAATAATATCGCTTATTTCTGAATATTAATGGTAATTCGCTAATATCTTAAAATGGTAGTCAAATTATATCTTATTTTGAGTGAAAAAGTCTCAGAAATCGAATGGTAGGTGTCTGATCAACGTGAAATGTCAGCAAAATGTTGATTTTGCCCCAATTCCCTTACAATACAAAAATAGGTTTATTTACTGATATTTTACGTTGATCAGACACCTACCATTCGATTTCTGAGACTTTTTCACTCAAAATAAGATATAATTTGACTACCACTTTAAGATATTAGCGAATTACCATTAATATTCAGAAATAAGCGATATTATTTTGCTTTGTGAAATATACTGAAACTATGCCAAAACCGGTTTCGTAGAATCACCGTTTTGAGCTCAGTTTTTGTCCGATTTAAGATCTGTTTTTTTTTTTCAAAAGATGGGTAAAAAGATGCTAATATGTGGACAAACTCTTAGAACTTTGATATTTGGCCTCAGAACAAAATGGCGTCGAAAAAACCACAAAAATTACCAGTTTCTCAAAAATTCGAAATGGCGCCATTGTTGCCCTTTAAGTTGAAATATGTTCAAACTCGAGGAAATTTTGTTTTGCATAAAAATACACAAAAGAAATACATATAGAAGCCAAGGCAGAAAAAAATCAGTTTTTGTTGCACTGTGTAATCATGCGTCAATATGTCTCCCGACTTTCGAATGATTAAAAATATAACTTTTTCTTTATAAATTATCGATGAATGGCCATTACGGTATTAACACATCGATAAATAACAAAAACTAGAGTTTAGGTTTCAATATTGCTTTATTTACTAAGAAATAACGAGAAAAAAGTGAAGGTATGATAGGCAAAAAGAGCAAAAAGCGAGGAGTCAAATTGACGCAGACTATCTTTCCAGGGTTAATGATTTACTTTTTTGTTTACTTTAATGACTTTCATGACCTGGTTGACTTTTCGACTTCTGTGATTTAGTTTACTTGTTCGATTTTTTGACTCTTTTGGTTTTGTTTGACCTTTTTAACTGTTTCGATTTTTCGACATTTTTGAATTTTTGGCTACTAAATTCTGGTTATCCACTTTTGACTTTGCTTCGCCTTCAGACTTTTGACTTCTCTTTTTTATTTTTGACTCTGGACTTTTGGATTTTGACCATCGATTTTTTACTTATTACTTCTAGCCTTCATGACATGACATTTTTTTTTCTGTATCCTATTGACTAATCTAATTACTAATTGACTTCCGAATCTTTTGGTCTATCAAAGTTTTGAATCTTTGCCCATTCGACTTGTTGATTTTTATATATTTGACTTTTTTGTTTCTTGACTATTTTTTTTTCACTTTTATGGTCATTAATTCTTTTGTCTCATGTCGGATTAAATTATTTTAAAAATTAAGTAAGGTTGCGCTTCTCAACTTGTTGACTTTTGTATTTTTTTTTTATGTTTTGAAGTATTTGGTTAATTAAGTATTTGAATTTTTGATTGTTTGACTTTTTAACAGTGACTTTTTGACGTTCTGAATTTTCAATTCTCCTATTTTCGACTTTTTGGCATTATTAACATTTCAATGAAATTTTCACTTCTTAGTATGTTGCGTTTTGACTTTTTCGGCTGGATTTTCTTCATTCCTGCGAATTTTTGAAATATTTGATAAAAATATTCAATATTCCAACTTTTGACAAGGTAGCATATTCAATTTTGGGGGTGTCAATTCCATTCAATTGGCCGCGTGCCGATAACTCGTTCCACAAGTACAATTTTGAAATATGATGAACGACAGACTTGCAGTCCATGGGTAATGCTACAAGTTTGTAGAAGGAAGCAGTGCTCTAACTCTAGCGCCCAAAGTGTAAGAGCCAATATTCAATGGGATATTCAGCCAATATTCTCGAAGAATATAAAAATATTCACCGTGAATATTGGCTGAATATTGCACTGAATATGGGCTCTCACACTACAGATATAAGAGTTACAGCCTTGCATTATTCGACATACTTGTAGCACTACTTAGGAACTACAAGTTTGTCATACATTGTTTCTCAAAATTGTACTTGTGGAGCGAGCTCTCGGCACGCGGTGAAAAAGCACCTTAAAATTGAATATGCAACCTTGCTTTTTGATATTCTTATTCCTTAATTTTCTGAACTTTCAATTGTTTGTTTTTTTTTGGCATTTTTCTCTTTTGCCCTTCGTTTCTGTGACTTCTCAATATTTAAACTGTGTAAAAACAGCACTTTTTGGCTTTTTTTTTTTTCTTTGTGACCTTTTAACTCGGCAATCAAAAGTTTTGACCCCTTACTGTTTGCTTTTTGAGATTGCGACTTTCAATTATGATTCTGGCCTTGCTGTTTTTAGCTATTGACTTTCAGGTTCCGAAGTTTTCTGTTTGGATTATGGATTTCGTAATTATTATATCCCCATATTCTCGTTTATATGGAATCTATCATGTATTTTAAGTTTTTTGGAACTTTTTAGTTTGTGGATTATGGTTTCTGTCGAACCATATCGTTTATCGTCGTGCACCACTTACGTTACCCTAAAAATCTAGATTTAAGACTCCCTTCTTCCCCAATAAAACCATAAGAAACGTTCAGTATGACTCTTTCCCCACTAAAATTACGTAACGCTAAACAACCTGAGAAAATATCTCAGTTATAATTATATTACAGTAAAATTACATTTAAATAATTTTCAAAAATCAATATTGAAACCTACGAGAAAAGGTAAACGGTTTTTGTCGCAACTCTCTGATAAGAAGCAACCGCGCCCAAAAAAATTTCATAAGTGCATTCTTTCATTTGTCATTCCATTGTTTGTGTGGCCGCTCCTTTTTGTGAAATCTATCATAACGTCTTAAAACAAAAAATACAAATAAATCGTCTCAATCTTCTATCCAAACACGGTACTAGGAGATGCTCGTAATGAAACTTTGCTCTCATCGTCAGTTTTGAAGACGTGACGATGACAACTGGTCACGTGTAGAAGATTTCCGTGTATTTGGAGACTACATAACATTAAAAAAGGGTGAACGAGATCAATAAGTTTTCTACCTTGTAGTACTAAATTGTCAACCAAAACTTTAAAAAATTACAATATTCGGAAAGTCCAGAGTTTCGTTCGTAAAATAAAATGAAAACTATATCTTCTGTCGAAACTTACATGATAATCATTATCCTCTATCCCAAATGAGAGCAGTTTTGGTTTCGCCTTCCGTCGGTAACGCCAAGTTGACCGTTGTTGTTAGTCAGCTTAATTATAATTTGGCTGCGCCAAAACTGCTGCTAGCTTCGAATTATTTTTCCCATAAATGCATACTCCATTACGAAACACAACCACTAATCGATTCACCGCTGGTGGCAGCAACCGGAACCGGAACCGTTCCGGTATACTGCCTACGCATAACACGGCTCACACAGACACACGGTTGGGATTCCAACCGTTCGGGGCCCCTGAAGGCCACATCGCGTCGGATCCGGAATACCGGTCGGATAATTTGCATAATTGATGTTTGCGGTCGGTTCTCGAATGGTACAGGCAACCGGAAATTGAAGACAACAACGCCTGCGGAGACGAGGATCGTGTTTGCCCTTCCCGGTACGGATGAAATTGATGGAAAAAGTACAGTCGATCATAATGTCAGTTTTTGATACCCCTCCACCTCTCAATCGCTTCGATCGGTCATGATCGCGGTTGCTCTTCAGAGTTAATATTTAATTTTTAATTCGCCATTTTTCTGCCGCAGAGCTGAACAAGGTTCGATTGATTTGGTTAAAAATTAATTGTTTCCAGCTGGGATTACTTTTTTCTATCATATCTGCCAATCGATACTCTAGAATGGCGCTAGTAAAGCCATCTGTTGTTCCTGCATAACTTGTTTTAGATAACCTACCCTTGCAAATGCTAATAATTCACTCGCTGTCCATTGATTCACATCGTCAGGACATCCATCCCAGGGACAGCGAGCGAGAGAGAGAATGGGTAAACCGCTAACCTCATATTAATGATACCGGCTGCGATAATTATTTCGTCTGATTGTATAGAAATTATATTTGTTATTTGCCACAGTTCAAAACATGGGCGCGTGTCTAGCGTTGATGATTGTTATTTTTTTTCTGTTCAGCTTTATTTTATTTCCGTAGTTGCAGTTTGCTCTCGCCTGATGGTCAAACGAGTCCCCAATTAATTCGATGTGTGGCGAACTTTGTTTGCGGTTTCAACGCACAATCGGAACGTATTTTTGCTTTTGTGCGAACCGAACCTATCGCAATTCGAGTCCGGTGAGGTGGAAAAACGATTAATTGAAAGGTGTTATTTTGAGTATCGTTTAACGGTTTCGGATGTTGTAGGCGCACGGTAGCTACCAATTATTTACCGTGACAATTGGCAATAAATTGCTTTTTCAATGCGTGGTGGGCCTTCGACGCTGCCATTCGCATTCGGTTATCCGTAAAATGGTGGTTTAAGCCAGACGCAATAAACATAAACTGCGGGTAATGCAGACGCCCAATTAGTATATCATTAACTGCAAGCTACGGCAATCCTTTCAGCTTCGTGTAATTGTCGCTGTTGATGTTTTGTGATTGTCGTGTAGAGTTAACTTAAACAGAATTGGTTTGAGTATTCACTGTCATGATAAGAATCAGTTGTAATTTAGATCGCAGATTTCAAACATTTTTTTTTTCAATTTTCATATTACGAGGGTTTTCATATTCCGGAGATTAAATTATGTATATTTATTTATAAAATATGTGTATGTTAATACCCAAATCTTTAATATGATATCAAGAATTTCGGGACTCCATTGTCAAATAGATTTAAGGCCCGCTTCAATAAAATTACGATACGAACCAAAAGACAGCTGAATGTAAACTCAGCATCACCGCTCGGCATAGAAATCGGTTCCCAGCAGCACTTTGTACACGCTCAATCGGTGGCTAATGACAGAGCAATTAAGTCTTCAGGAAGAAGCTTTCAACTTCACATAACGGCAGGCAAATTATTGGCCATTAGTCACTCGATTTGCGTCCCACCCTTCCCACTTATGCGACAGCGCTATGCGGGAGGGTTAAGGTCAGTCAGTCGGTGTTGGCATCCAAGTGAGGACACCTTTTTCCGCCGGTGATGGCTCCAAGTCCGGTAATTATTTAAAACGACTTCAATCAAATATTCATGAGCCCAGCTTATTGCCCAGCTAGCCTGGGTTTCCACACGGCTGTTAGTCACTCTATCCCCTTTCAAAACCGAGGAAGGTTGGCTCATCTGGGCGAATGATAATTGTATTGTTCGGCTCCGCGATGCCGCCCATTGATGCTGTCAGTCCCGTTCCTCGTCATCCGGATTGCGGACAATGGTGAAATTGAGAAACCAGTGACGACAGTAACCACCACACACACACATATGCTAGGTGGTCCTTTCCATTTGCAGTCGACGAGTCGTTTCACAATGCCGTACAACTTCTTTGTTGGAGTTGTCAGAATCTACGTGCGGAAATACTGATTGGACCTCGGGACGGTACATTTCCCAAGAAGAAACGATGGAAAAGAGCCTGCGATCTGCATATATTTATTATTATTCAAGTGTAAATATTTAACTTCTAAAGCCAGCGCTTCCGATGTTGCTTTTGGGGATTGCTTTCGGTTCTGACGGCGTGCAGGTTTGCATTGAGACACTCCTCGGCTCAGCAGAAGCCGTCATAAATGGCGCGACTTCTAGCACTGAATGAAGTTGTCACAAAACGGCGTTCCGCAGTGGAAACTTGCATAGCACGACGCTCTGTTCATCCCCGTAGGGTCTGTGCCTACAGCGCTAGAATATGTAGCTGGTTATATGAACATTCCCGTTGTTCTTGTGCAGCGAGTGAAAAAGGTAGCTTTATCGAAATTAAACAGTCCTTCTTCCATTCGCTGCAATTCAGCCGCTGCAAATGAATGGAGCAAGGAATCGAGTAGACAAAACCCATTTAGCAACGGACCCCCGAATGTCCCCAGCCGGTTTTGCCGGTACTTGGCTCGGAACATTGGCAATAATATGTGTACGGTCGCATCGGAACAGGCGACGACGCACGGTGGTGGACCCGAGTTCTTCTATTCAACGCTGCCAAACACGGAACCAACCGAGCCACCCCTGCCAGTATGCTTTACATTCCCACACATACACAAACACACCTACACATACGTTTATATATTATTCACATTTGAGGCGATTAAATTAAAATAATGTCTTGATTCTACATTAAATTACGTTAATTTCCCATTCAATGTACAAGGTAAGGGCATTGTCTGCTTTTTCCGCTCGGTTCCGTCCGGCACCACTCGGGAAAAAAACGACAAATGAACACTCATTAAAATCACCTCCTCCGCCGCCGCAGCTGCTCCTAGCAATGTTTGTCCGGGCATAAGGCAGAGTAGTATTGTAGGCAGTAGGCCTTGGCATGCTTTTCGTTCAGTTTATCTAAATGGAGAGAGTGGCGGAAAAATTACAACTGGAACTGGGGAGCATTTTGCACACTGGCACTGGTTTATTTCTTTCTTTGCTACATACCGAAATTCCTTTCGCCGCCAGTTGCCAATTTCTGTAGGTCGAAGTTCTGTTCTGCAGGAATGCGGTAATTTTGTAAGTTGGACAATCGTTCCTCAATATGCAATATACACACTGCAATCTGTTCGGTATCAACTGCATCCCAGACTTGGCGTTTTGCAATAGTTCGAGGCCAGGAATTGGACTAAAATTTGTCCTACAGTTTGTCCTACGGTTTTTATTTACTTTTAATTCTCTAGGATTTTTTTTGCACATTGTTGCATACACACATTTAAGTGTGTAGTCTAAAGATTCGTTATCTTAGAAGACCGGTTCAAACCGGGGTCAATATGGTAACTAGAGTGGGGTGTTGTTATATGAAAAAACTCGAATTAATCCACCTAGCGGTATGACCCAGCCTTTCTCATTCACACTTTGTTATATTTTTAAACAATTTTTCACACTTTGTTATATTTTTAAACAAAATTTCATCTTGCTAATTTTACTGGATTCAAAGTTTACTTTGAATAATAAAATTGGGTAACCAACAGCACAATTATACCGAACATATTATATTACACATTCACACGCATACGAACATACATTCGAACATTCAAACATGTACAGTTACACAAACGCATACAAATTACATTTGAATTGCAACTGTGGGTTTTTCAGGTAGAACCGAGAATCAACTTCAGATTTCATTTTGGAATCCGAAATTGCGGTTTCCGTCTTTTACATCCTAGAAAAACGATCCAATAAGAGTACACTGGATTCTCTTTTTACGCGATTGATGCGTGCGCGAGTTAACGACCCGACCCAGAAAGCAGCAACGTAACATTGGTTACTTTGCTGCCATGCATAAAGTGCACCGACGTTGGTGACAACATCGGTGACATCGAGCGACGTCGTTTCTGCTGAGGTACGCAACCACCGCGGGACCGCGATACTGCTATTCAACTTCCATTTTTTGGCAATAAAATTAGTCTTAGTTAAGCAGTGTTCAAAGCAAGTCTTTTCTTCCGTTTAAAAAAGAAACTCCGTTGTTAACTGGCGCCTGAATAGGGACCCTGCCAGAGGTGAAATATAAGTGCAGTGTTAAAAATCGTAAAAAAATTGGTGAAGAACTGCCAACAAAAAAAGCCAACATCATTTGGTTCAACGAGCCGACAACACACGACAGAAGCAGGAATCAGGACACCGCAGCCAACCGGCTCAATCGCTATTAGGGACCGTAGTAGCAAGAAGCAAAAAGGACACCCCGACATAGCTGCTTGGTTTCTCTCACCCGGCAGAAGACTTAACCCAAGAAGTCCAACCATGTTGGCACTATTGTAAGTAGACACTTTTGAACATTTTAAGACTCATTAATTGTAAACTGTGCTTATAAGTTGTAACAGTGAATTTTAATCTAGAGGTTTTACAAATTTTTATTTCGGTAAATTTAGTGTAAATTTTCGGTTCAGTGAACTCTAATTTAGTAAACGACATGGCAACTCCTCAAGTTCCAGCTCAGGTAGAGCCCATGACAACTCAACAATTTATTGATTTGGGTAAAATTCCCGACTTTGTAAGGGATGTCAAGCCTTTCAATGGCGATCCCACGAGACTCGTCGATTGGGTATGTGATGTGGAATCTATTCTCCGCACGTATCGGGAGAACGGTGCAACGATGGCTTAGATGAATATAATAGAGAGAACAATTCGAAGGAAAGTTGAGGGTGAGGCTGCCGATATACTCAACTCGAATAACATAGTTTCGAATTGGGCTGAAATCAAGAATGCTCTAATCCTTTATTACAAAGATCAAAGAGACGTCAAAACACTAGATACCCAGCTAACGACAATAAAAAAATTGGCCAATGAAAGTTTAAACTCGTATTACAGTCGAGTAAACGAGTTGCTTTCTCTCATAATTGCTCAGGTGAAAACTGACGACACGCTGAGGTTGAATGCAGCCCCACATACTAATTACTTTCGGGGGAAGGCGTTGGATGCGTTTATAAGAGGATTGGAAAAGCCTCTGAACATACTTTTGATTCCAAAACCTCGTGACCTACCAAACATAGCATCTAGAATGCAAATTCAGCCAAATTTTTTTTTACCACCTCCTCTTCCTCCGAGGCGACAGCCAATAAACCCGTTCCAACACAATCCACTGAATAATCAGTTTATGCAACATCATCAATTTCAAAATAATCCATTTATGCAACCTCAATTTCAAAATAACCCACCGAATAATCCATTTAGACAACGTCAAGTTCAGAATAACCGACCAAATAATCCATTTAGGCAACATCAGTTTCAAAATAACCCGCCAAATAATCCGTTCAGGCAATATGCATTCCAAAAACCAGAACCGATGGATGTCGACACCAGTCAACGAACCCGAGCAATAAATTACGGAAATAGACCGATAATGAACTTAAAACGTCCCCATTCTCTTCTCAACAGCAACATCATTTTAAAAGACAAGCAGATCCTCTTGAAAGTGCATATCCGTACCCCGATTACAATGATGAATATTACGACTACAATTATGAAGGTCAGTACTGGGACAGCGGGCTGTACAGCGGCTCATATCACGAAGTTGAACAACCAACGTATGAAACAGGAGAGCCTTCTCATTCCGGTAAAGCGACCGACTATCAACACGAACCAACTACTCTCGAACAGCAAGAAGCAAATTTTTTAGAGTGGCGCCCACGTTGGTAACGTCAACTATGCCATTTATCAATTTAAAGACAAGTATCGGTGAATTTCCGTTTTTGATTGACACTGGTGCTAATATAAATCTGATACACCCAATGTTAGCATGCAATTATTCACTTTCAAAGCCATACCACTTCAATGCAAATATCATAGGAAGTGCAAATGGAATGGTTCAATGCTGATGCAGCAATTGACATAAATTTTTTCCAGCCAAAAATCAACTATATAGCTCAATTTCTTTTACACGATTTCCACCCATATTTTTATGGAATCATTGTAACTGAAATTTTAAATGCATCAAATGCAATAATTGATTTTTCAAATAATACGCTACAATTAAGTAGAGAAAATGAAACCATGAGTATCCCGCTCTTGCAATACTCAGCTGGACAAACAGCACCAACAAAAAATTCATACACCGTTTCACAACAAGCGACACCCCATGCAGTTGAATTAATAACTCAGCCGAACGTCACGGAGCAAATGTTTCGTACTTCTCATCTTTCGTCTAGCGAGAAAGATAAGCTTCTGGAAGTGCTGCAACGACATGAAACAGCTTTTTATAAACCAAACGAAAGTTTAACGTGTAGTACTGTTGTAGAATGTACTACCACTGATGATGTTCCAGTTCATCAGAAAGTGTATCCTTATCCCGCAGCCTATGTTGATGAGGTGAATATGCAAATTGACAAACTTTTGAATGACGGAATTATACGTCCCTCTCGATCTGCTTGGACGTCACCCGTTTGGATAGTTCCAAGAAAGAGGCGTCAGGAGTGAAAAAATTTTGTATGGTCATTGATTATAGAAAAATCAATGAGAAAACTATTTCGGACCGCTATCCTATGCCGGAAATTAATTACGTTTTGGACCAATTGAAAGGTCAAAAATTTTTCACTACCCTTGACTTAGCATCTGGTTTCCACCAGATCAGAATGAAGGAAAGCGATATTAAAAAGACAGCGTTTTCCATCAACAATGGCAAGTATGAATTCACGAGAATGCCGTTTGGATTGAAAAATGCTCCGGCTATTTTTCAAAGAGCAATTGATGACGTACTTCGTCAGTATATTGGAAAAATCTGCTATGTTTACATTGATGACGTAATCGTTTTCGGAAAAACCTTTGAGGAAGCTTTAAAAAATTTGGAAACCATAATTAAAGCATTGAATGATGCAAATCTCAAAATTCAATTGGACAAATCTGAATTTCTGCATAGAGAAACTGAATTTTTGGGCTATGTGATTGGTTCGGAAGGCATAAAACCAAATCCTGAAAAAATTGCAGTGATTCAGAAATCTCCTAAAACTATTAAAGAATTAAGATCATTCCTCGGAATGATAAGTTATTATAGAAGATTCGTCAAAGATTTTGCAAAAATTGCTAAACCTCTCACGAACCTTCTTAGGGGGGAGAAGAACATAAGTTCATCTAGGAAAATCAATCTCAATGAAACTGAAACAAACTGCTTTGAGAAAATGAAATCGTTACTGTCTTCAACTGATGAATTAGCATATCCTGATCATACAAAACCATATATATTGACGACGGATGCCTCAGACTTCGCGATAGGTGCTGTGCTTTCGCAAGGTGAGATAGGAAGGGACAGACCAATTCACTTCGCATCTCGATCATTAACTAGAGCAGAAGAGAAACATTCTGTGCCTGAGAAAGAAATGCTTGCAATATACTGGGCATTAAAAACTTTTCGAAACCATTTATATGGATCAAAATTTAAGATTTTTACTGATCATCAACCCTTGAACTTTGCATTGTCACCAAAAAATACCAATGCCAAATTAAAAAAACATGAAGGCATATCTCGAAGAACATGACTACGAGATAATTTACAAACCGGGAAAATCGAATGTTGTTGCCGACGCTCTCAGTCGCATTGTGTGTTCGATGACCGGAACCCAGCATTCAGCCGATGACAGCGACGACATATTTATTATATCAACGGAAGCACCACTGAACGCATTTAGACATCAGATTGTCATAAAGAAGGGTCCAGACAAAATGAATACTACACACCCTTTTCCTAACTATACGAGAATCACGATTTATCTGAACGAAATTAATGAAAACTCTCTTTTTCAGGTCCTAAAGGAACATGTTAATGCATCTGGGTTAAACGGATTATTAACTGAAGAAACCATCATAGGTAAAATACAAAATGTGTATAAAAAACACTTTGGTCGATAAAACATGTTGAAGATCCGTTTCACTCAGAAAATGCTTATCGATGTGCCAGAAGAGCACACACAATGGGAAATTATAAAAAAGGAACACTATCGAGCACATCGCGGCTTAGAGGAAAAAAAAGCACAAAACCTCAGGAAATTCTATTTTCCTCAGTTGAATAGCAAACTCCGTGAATTCACGAAGAACTGTCAACTGTGCCACGAGAACAAATATGATAGAAATCCAATCCACCATCCCCTTCAAAAGACACCCATTCCAAATGCACCATTCCAGATTGCCCATATCGACATAATGTACCTAGAAAAATTAATATTTCGATAAATCGATAAATTCTCCAAATTTACCCAAGTTCGTCCAATAGAATCAAGAGCAGCTGTAGACCTTGTACCTGCTGTTAAAGAGGTTTTAATAAAATATAAACTGCCGGAGACCGTCGTTATGGACAACGAAAAGTCTTTAATGACAGGTGATTTGGTAAATTTCTTTAACGAAAATAAAATTGCTCCTTACGTAGTAGCTACGGGCCGAAGTGAGATGAACGGAGTGGTTGAAAGATTTCACTCCACTTTGCAAGAGATTTATCGCGTCACTAAAGCTGAAAACCCGGTTATTAAATATAACTCCTCTATCCATTCCTGCACACAGTATACACCTTTCGAGGTAATCATCCCAAGTCCCCAAAGCTCAAATATTATTAAAGCCGTTTACCAAAACCCACAGAAAAAACAGAATCGAGACCTTAAGTGCCATAACAGAAAACTATCTTCACGACACATAAATCCAAATCAAGAAGCATTTGAAAAAACGCGAAGACGAGTGAAAACCGTACCTAGATATAAAAAAATTAAAATTCAAAACGTTCACAAAAGCACAATAACTACATCAGATAATAGACGTGTTCACAAAAATGATTTAAAAATTCGACAGAACTGATACCAATGCAATTTTTTCTTCCAGGCTATTATTAATGGAAATATCTGGACATGGTACTGCACAGACAATCTCGATTCACAAGACGGACAATCTACCCCTTTTTATATACGACAAAGGCCACGGACGTATAAGAAATAATTATAATTACTATGTTCACCATTTCAATTTAGAATCTTTCAAAACTCATGTACAAGACCTAAAGTTAAAATTCAAACAAGTAGAACCCGATCAGTTTACTACCCTTATATTAAATGAATTCAATGAATTAGATTCTAACTTAAGAAATCTTCTACCAATAAAAAGAAGGAAACGATGGAACCAATTAGGAACGGTTTGGAAATATCTTTCAGGAAATCCCGACGCAAATGACCTTAAAATAATTAATAGTTCTATCAACGGTCTTATTAATAATAATAACGAACAAATCAAAATTAACAGGGAAATATCTTTGCAAATTAAGGAAGTATTGTGTAAGACCAAAGAATCCATTCAATCGTTAAACTAAAAAACTTCTGAACTGTATTCTGTAAACATATACTTAAACCTACAATTTTTGAACGATAAATTAGATCAAATTATACAAACAATAGTCATGGCAAAAGTAGGGATACTTAATGAGAAAGTTTTGAGTCAGACAGAAATAGATTTGCTAGTTAAAGATTTAAGCAAGGAAAATTTAACAGTTTGGAACACCGCCGAAGCACTCACCTACGCCACGACGTCTATAGTAACAAACGAGTATGATATAGCCCTTCTACTCAAATTGCCGAAATTGGATCCGAGAATCTTCAAGAAAGTTTTCATTTTACCAACATGGTTCGGTCGTCAACAAATCCATGTTCCCAACAGCAATTATATTACCCATAAAGATCAATACTTCATCGTGAATAACCTACAGCCCAGAATTTTTGACGCCAAAGACATTGCATTAGACTCCACAGCATGTGTACCAAATCTACTTGATGGGAAACCAGCAAAATGTGATTACCTAGCCAATCCAGTTGAAGAGGTCGTTTCCATCGACAGCCAGCATCTTATCACAAATGTGCTAGGGAGTTTTACCCTTCACACTAACTGCGGCTTATCGGACAGGAACCTATCTAGGACATACCTGATTTCGTTCAATAACTGTGAGGTAACCATTAACAATCAAACGTTCTCAAATTATAAGCAGGATGGAACAGGTGAACCAATTCATCTGCCGTTGTATGGAATTCCTATCGAGAAACAACGTACCGTTATCAACCTGAGCCTGCATCATCTACATAATCTGCATCTTGAGGCGAGGAAAGAAATGGCGGAAATTCGTTTGGACAATACAAGTATTCAATGGCCACATTGGACGATTTTCGGAGGATTATCGACCACATCGATTGTTATAAGTATTGTTCTCTTTTTGTCTTTTTTTCGCCATATAAGAACGGATGTTGAAGTTCAGGTGAAACAACAAAAGCAGACCCCTCGCGAATCTTGCAGTTTCCAGACTTTCATTGGTTACTTTGCTGCCATGGATAAAGTGCACCGACGTTGGTGACAACATCGGTGACATCGAGCGACGTCGTTTCTGCTGAGGTACGCAACCACCGCGGGACCGCGATACTGCTATTCAACTTCCAGTTTTTGGCAATAGAATTAGTCTTAGTTAAGCAGTGTTCAAAGCAAGTCTTTTCTTCCGTTTAAAAAAGAAACTCCGTTGTTAACTCGCGCAAAAAAAGAATCGCGTAAAAAAATCGCGTTTCCTGAGCTTTTTCTGGTTGGCAAATATTATTAATCAACTTCTGGAAACTCGGTGGATACGGAACGCAGCGTGAGCCAAAAGTACGTGCCTATCGACATCAAAATATAATTGAACACAATTTGACACATTATGTACTTTTAGTCAGTGATGCAAAGAAATCATGAATCGTAAAATTACCGTTTGTTAAATTAAATAAAACAGTTATTTAGTATTCTGTGTGAAAATAGTTGCCGCGAAATTAACGCGAATTTTGAGTATTTTCTGTTTTGCCACCCGCGAAATTTTAACTTTTTGCCGCGAATTACCACTGTCTCTACTCATTTATCATCATCATTTCATTGTTAAACAGTGAAAATTTCATAAAAGTTTCAAGGTCAAATTTCACGAACAATGTACCAATCACATTCGAGCACACCTGGCACAGACTAGTGCTGGGACTTTTAACCGGATATATTCGTGATCCGGTTATCCGAAGCTCGAATCACGAATGTGTAAACGAATACTATTCGGATGTCCGGATATCCGGATACGGATAATCGAATAGTCGGATATCCGGATTTTTTTTTCTAGCTTTTAGGCCCCTTCGAATAAAATGTAACGCGAAAAATGGCTTTTTCCACAATCCCCATCCCCTTGTAAGTATTTATTTACATAATTCTCATTAAACTATGTTCGGACACAATATCCGGATATCCGACTATCCGAAAATCCGGATATCCTGTCGGATAATATCCGGATATTCGATTGATCCGGATTTTGGATATTTGTCCGATATCCGAGGTCGGATATCCGGATATTTTAATCCGGATAGTCCCAGCACTAGCACAGACTTCATGAGTAGAAACCAACTGCCTGCTGTATAGCAGTGACAAAAAAAATTGACAGAATCTCCCCGTCCCAATAGGTCAACTAATGTTCGCTTCCATGAGCCTAGACTGATTTGATGTCTTGAAGGTGAAGCTTTTCCGGAAAGTTCGTAATCACCTCCACTATCAGACAGTTATATGTTCTGCTGTTAGAATGTTATTAAAACTGATGTCTTGAAGGAAAACATGCTGGCACAGGCAACAGTACTGCACCGAGCAATGTATGCAGAGCTCTGGTCACTTATCGTCTATCAGTACAGTAGAACTCGATATTCATTTGTGTGCAGCCAACCCAAGTGAAGACTACATTGCCGCTGTCGACGCACAGTTGGGCGTGTTGGGTTAACGCGTAGGTATCGCTTTGGGAACTGGAACACAGTCGAATTGCCGTTTGATTTGTTTGTTTGAATTGTCTGGGACAACAAAATTCTGAACGTGTCGGTAGAGGCAGGTAACAGGGTATATAAATTTGGTTCATTGTACAGATAAAATGCGTTGTTTATTTTTGAACTCTACACTGTGTTTTTCTCATGTCCATTTTAAATTTTCTGTGACTATACATTTTTGTTCAAAAACTGTAATTCTTTAACGTTATTTTTTCCATGAAATTGTAACTGCAGGAAAATTTTGTAATTAACATCTTTGCCACTTGGTGATCGGAGAGTGAGCCATCGTTCATAAGACAAATGAATATTGTTTAATTTCTACTAAATCGTACTCAATTTAGGTCTGTATAGAAGCTTGCCTTTTCGCGTATTGAAGAAAATTGACTGTATTAGAATGAATTGGCATTCATCAAGGTTAAAGAGAATATTTTTTCCTTTAAAATAGAGAGCTGCAAATAAATAATCAAAATACAGACCCAGTTCGATTTTGCCAAACACGACACGGCCGAATTTTCCTGTTGCCAAGAACCATGCCAAAAATGAGCGGTTCTCTTTTCATAACTTTTTTCATAGATATTTCCACCAATAAACTAGTTTTAGTTCCAAGTCGTTTGAGGTATCGCTTGATGAATTGAGGCTGACGACCTAGATACTTGATATTACTACCCGAGTAATTAGAGGCTTAGTATTGCTTAGATCATGATCATTATATTACAGGCACATGATCCGGTCATATTCCATACCGTTTTACCGATTCCGGTCATCCGCTTCGGCAACATAAAGTACCAAAATACCCTTTTTTTGGAGGATGTTGAGCTTAAATTGGTTGAAATAAACACGAAAACTAAGAAATGTGATTAGACATAATCGCTCGTTTTTGGAACATGTGTGTTAAAATCTAACCGTGCCAAACGTAAAACAAGCTCAAATCAAACAGAGCCTCAAAGGGAGATATAAAACTATTTTAGTCCTACATCAACTATGCGGTCGTGTCTTGGATACCACCCTCCTACTATTTCTCAAAGATGGCTGGACCGATTTTCCCATAAGACCTTTTTCAATTTTATTGTAATCGGATTTTTAGTTTAGAGGTTATGTATCAAAATGTAATAATCATGAAACATCATTATCTCAGAATACACAACAAAATTGGTTCCCAATGAACGGGCTATCTGAAATACCCTTAACTTTTGAATTTTATAAAGATTGAACTAGTGGTTCAAAAATTATGGCAAGAAACGTATTCTGAAGTCTGTTTAATCTCACTCATGTTTCTCAGAGATGGCTTAATCGATTTTCATAAAATCATAAGCAAATTGAAGGTCTAGTTGCCCCATAAGACCCTATTGATTTGTTTTTCGGACTATTACTGTGCCTGTTATGTTTAAAAATGTGAAATCTAGTTATAAAAAGAAATATATTCCGAAGACTACTTGAAATTACTCACTTTTCTCTTTTTATGACAGGTTTTGGATTTTCGGCTTTTCAGTCTCAGTAGATCAAAACGAATATTTTCTATATCCGACGTTTCGGTCGTTGGTTGCGGCCTTTTTCAAAGGAATACTAAAATAGATGGGTTTATTTAACAATATTCTAAAATCATTGTGGTCTATCGTTCACTTACAAAGGTATCGTTTTTTGTTTAGCGCATGAGCTTTGCGGGTTTGTGTAATCAGAATTAATCAACTAGGGTATTTTGAGCTGAAGGGAAAGGGGGATTTTTGTTTAACCCACCCACAAACGCTCCCACTATTGGAGTGTTTCCACATCAGCAACACCGCACATACCGTTAACCACCAAACAGACTTCGATGGAATCAATTGCACATATGCAGGACTTTTACACCAAGTGAAAGCAACACAAGAACGAAGACAAGCCACCAAAACCTTACAGCCAAACACAACCACACACACAAACACCATTCACATCCATAGTCTCAACCAATAGACTCACCAACAACTCTCCGAGAAAAATACTTGCTCCGCTATTCCACCAAAGCTTTACCGGTTTAAGTTAAAGCTCACACACAAGGGCCAAACAGAACAGTCAGTGAGTGGAATCAAACATAAAAAAGTGATAACGAAAATCGAACAAAAATTACCGATGGAAAACGTTGAATAACGATAGTAGAATGGTAGGAGTGAAAAAAAAAAACAACTAACAATTAACAGTTTAAACAAAAATCCCCCTTTCCCTTCAGCTCAAAATACCCTAGTTGATTAATTCTGATTACACAAACCCGCAAAGCTCGTGCGCTAAACAAAAAACGATACCTTTGTAAGTGACCGATAGACCACAATGATTTTAGAATATTGTTAAATAAACCCATCTATTTTAGTATTCCTTTGAAAAAGGCCGCAACCAACGGCCGAAACGTCGGATGTAAAGAAAATATTCGTATTGATCTACTGAGACTGCAAAGCCGAAAATCCAAAACCTGAAATCACAAACAGTCGCCGCGAAAAAGTTTTTTTATGATTTTAAAAGGTAGGGCTTTTGATGCTTAACAACTTTACCGAAGACAGTAATGAGTTGAGATGTCCGTAAAAATGTTATAGCTGTTCAAAGTTGAGTTTGCCGAATTGAATGCAGAAAATATTTTTTTCTGCCAACACAACCACTGTATCGGTGTCAGTCAGATTTCCATTAGAAGTTACCTCTGCAGCATGGTGTTGATCCTATCTGGTCCAACTGAATGTCCAAAGCCGATGCGACATAAAACTTCTGATGGTAATTCTACTGACGCAAGTGTTGGCAAAAAAAAAATTATTCTCTGCATTCAATTCGACATACTCATCTTTGAACAGTCATAACTTTTTTAGGGACATCCTAGCTCTTCAGTGTCTTCGGCGAAGTTGTTAAGCATCAAAATTACTATACTTTAACGCAAAGTATTGCATTTTTCAAGCATTACTGAGCTCTCTAGAAAGGGAAATATTCACAAAAAAATAGGTTTTTCCATACAAATTTGAAATTCAATGTGTAATGTGATGGATGTAGATACAGTTAGTGTGCCATTCACGGACCATTCGGCAGTCTTGATGAAAATAAAAATTGATCGAAATGCGTTTCCTATTAGGGGGAGGGGATATTGGAAAATTAACTCTGCGTTGCTGGAAAGGGATGATATAGCCCAAAGGTTTGGTTTAAAATTGCAAACACTCAAATTGAGGCCGACTTACACCGAAAATTTCAACACGTGGTGGAATAATACATTAAAGAGTAAAATTCGAAGTTTCAACAAAAACGAATCATGGCTTTTTAACCAATCCGTGCGATGTCAAAAAATCTCGTTGTATGCAGAGCTGAATAACTTAACTGTCCGCCAGCAACTAGGAGAAAATGTTACTGAGAAAATCACAGTAGTTAAATCGAGGTTGCTAGAGATAGTACAAAATCGGTTAACATATTTAAGTCAACATCTTCCTGCCAATAGTTTACTCACGAATGAAAAAATCAACATATTTCAAGTATCTGCTTTAGTAAATCGATATCACATAGCTCCGAAATTTATCTTAAGAGAAAACGATAGATGCGTTGAGGATGTCCGTGATCTGAAGAGGATAATCTTTGAATATTATTCGAATACTTTTCGAGAAAGAACCCTAGTAAATGATGAAAATACAGAAGCATTGAACTTTATAAACAGATCTTTGACGTCCGATCAACAAAATTTTCTTATGGAACCAATTACCGAAAACGAAATTTTCTGCGTTTTAAAAAAGACATCGAAAAAAAATTACCTGGACCCGATGGCCTAAGCTACGAGTTCTATTTAAAGCATTTTGATAGTTTAAAGTTAGACATGTGTTCTCTGTTCAATTCTTATTTGGCTGGAGATGCGATAGCTCCCAAAAATTGTTCTGCGGGAATTATCAATTTGATTCCGAAAACAGGTGATATTATGAATCTGGATAACTACCGACCAATCAGCCAATTAAACACAGACTATAAAGTTTTTACTAAAATATTATAAAATCGAATCAATACCGTTTTACCATTCTTATTAGGTCCAGGACAGTCAGCTTGTGTAAAAAAAATGCATGTCTAGATAATTTAAAATAGTAGAAGGGTGGTAACCAAGACACGACCGCATAGTTGACGTAGGACCACAATAATTTTATTATTTTATTTAGAAGCTATGTTTGATTTGAGCTCGTTTTACTTTTGTAGTTTGCTTGATTTGTTTTAACCAATTTAAGCTCAACATCTTCCAAAAGGAAGGTGTTTTGGTTCCGGTGGTAATATCAAGTATCTAGGTCGTCAGCCCAAATTCATCAAGCGACACCTCAAACGACCTGGAACTAAAACTAGTTCATTGGTGGCCGTTTCTACTGTTAAGGTCGTCTTTGACCATTTAAAAAGTCAAAAAAGTAATGAAAAAACCGTTCATTATTGGCATGGTTCGATTTTGGCAACAGAAAAAATTCTGAGTAGTTGCCAAAATCGAACGGGGTCTGTATTTTGATTTATTTGCAGCACTCTATCTTAGAAGAAAAAATATTCTCTTTAACATTCAAAATGGTCCAGAAACCAAATTTAGGAGAAAATTTGGGTCTAGAGCTCTATAGCAATGTTTTAGAAAAAAACTTTATTTTACAAAGTTACTTAAAATTATTGGAGCTATAAAATTGTAGAACAAGGTTTTCTATCTACAAAAGTAAAAAAGTTAGATACTTGATTTTCCCCTAAATTTGGTTTCTGGACCATTGATGAATACCTTTCATTCTAATACAGCGAATTTTCTTTAATGCGCGAAAAGGCAACCTTCTATAAAATATTTAATTGAGTACGATTTAGTAGAAATTAAACTTCCTTCTATATCTATTAGTCTTGTTGAAGTTGGCTCACTCACCGATCACAAAGCGGCAAAGATGTCACATAAATGTTTTTCCTGTAATTACAAGCTCGTGGAAAAAATATCGATAACGAATAACAGTTTTAGTAGAAAATGTATATTCACAGAAAACTTGAAATTGACATAGAATTTTATGAACATGTTAACATTCAATTCAGGTCAATTTAAACATTTTATCAGTGTACAGGATCAATCAGAAAAAAATTTTGATCAGTTTCAAGATACCAAAGAACAACGAAGATACCATATTTGAAAGTTATATGTCCGTTATCTTCGAAAATAAACTGGGCTAGAGTGATGCACAACATCAGCCTCAGCAATTAATGTTTGCATAGCGTTGTTCAATTACAAGTAAGGTTATGGAAAGTAATATTTTCTTGCAAATGCTAATTCAAAAAAATTTCAATTGAAAAATACAAACACTAACGTCGGAACTCTAATATAAAGATGAAATGAATTTGGTTTTTCTCTAAACCGCCACCGCGTGATGCAACTATTATTGTCATATTGGACTAAATTCATTTAGCTAGTAATATATAATCATCAGTACAGCTCGTTTAACTACATATTCAAAGATCTGTACGGAGCATTTTGGTTTTCTATTGTCTTTTAAATACCTTATATTTAGTTATTTAAATAAATCGAAAAAAAGGCAGAGTGTAGAGTTCAAAAATAAACAACGCATTTTGTTGTCCTCGGCGGCGCAGCCTATTTTGCGACATCCGAAAAATCATATTGAATTCTGATATTTGCTGCTATACGAAACAAAAAGAAGAAGAAGACTATTCAAACGGCAATTCGATTGTGTTCCACGCCTCACTGCGAGTCAACAGCGGCAATGTAGTTTTCACTTGGCTTGACTGCACACAAATGAATATCGAGTTTCTCTGCACTGATAGACGACGAGTAACCAGCGCTCTGTTCATACATTGCTCGGTGCAGTACTGTTGCCTGTGCCATCATATTATCCTTCAAGACATCAGTTTCATTAACATTAACATATTTGTTAACAGCAGAACGTAAAACTGTCTGGTAGTGGAGGTGGTTACGAACTTTCCGAAAAAGCATTACCTTCAAGACATCAATTTAGTCTAGGGTGATGGAAGCTAACATTAGTTGACCTATTGGGACGGGGAGATTCTGTCAAATTTTTTTTGCTACTGCTATACAGGATATCACTGCAGGCAGTTGGTGTCTATTCTGAAGTCTGTGCTAGGCGTGCTCGCATATGATTGGTACATTGTTGGTGTACATTCGACCTTGAAACTTTTATTCAATTTTCACTGTTTAACAATGAAGTGATAATGTAAATTTAAGAATCACAAAATTGTCCATCATTTTATCAATCCAACGACATATCGATTTTTATGGTCCATCATGTGGTTACATCAGTATAACCGTTTGAAATCTTTCATTCCGTCGTTACATCTTGGTTTTAGTTATCGCGGAATGTATCTCGGTATAGTGCGGTTAGACGTAGTCCTACGTCAAAAAAAACTTCGAAAGACATTAGCAAGGGCTACCGAAACCAGAAGATTCAAAGGATTTTTGATAAGTGTTGATTTGAAGAAGGCCTTCGATAATGTAAACCACAATTATCTCTGGAAAGTTGTTGCAAAGTTTGCAATTCCAGGACAAATCTTTAAATGTATTAAACATTTGTACAGTTATGCAACATCGAAAGTTTAATGGGAATTTAACTGATGAAATTCAAATCAAATCTTCAGTACGGCAGGGTTGTCCATTGAGCATGGCCCTGTTCGTTATGTACATTGAGCCATTGATAAGAAAGCTTAGTAATAACTTACAAGATACTCTGGTCTATGGTGAATTTCTGAAGGTTATTGCCTACGCTGATGACCTGAATATTTTTGTTAGGAGCACCGAAGAATTTGATATGATGTTTCAAATTATCAACTCTTTCACTGCAAATGCTGGAATCGAGATTAACATTCAAAAATCCTGTTATTTGAGGATCAACGGTTGTGTAGGCGGTCCGTACCAAATAAGAGAAGTAGAAAACTTGCGAATTCTTGGAGTAATCTTCCATCCAAAATGGACGACAATGATAGACTTAAATTACGATAAACTAGTTAGTAATATCAAATATCGCTTACATTTACATAGCATGAGGCAACTAATCTAAGGTCTGGTGTACAGCTCAGATGATTCCACCAGCTAACCGACACCTGGCACAGATTCGTAAGACTGTAGGAAAGTTTATGTGGCGCGGAGCGATTTATAAAGCAAATCGAGATCAATTGTATCGGAGTGAAACAGAGGGAGGACTAAACCTAATCGATCCAGAAATGAAAACTAAAGCCTTATTCATTAAAAATTTAATCTTGAACGTAGATGAAAACGGTGAGCGTGTGGAACAAAATGAGTTATTGCAGTTCAGGAATTCGGAAAGGTTTGGACGAAGTATGAAGGAGTGGATACAGGAAGCCATTGCCTTACGAGGGGATGACAGACTTAAGAGCTGTAAACAGATATACCATTATTTTCTTAGCGCAAGAAATGTTGAACCAATGGTAGGGGAGTGATACCCCAATGTAATTTGGAAACAGCCGTGGAAAAATTCAAAGCAACGAAGTCTTCCGTCAATGGACAGAGCGAATATGTTTTTTATCCTGAATGATTTGGTACCGAATAAGGAAAAACTTTGGAGTTACAATATTGGCCGATTACAAGATACCCTTTGCGATGAATGCAGAATGGAAGCAGATTCAAACATGCACAGGATAAAAGAATGTCGAAACGCAAGAATAGTTTGGGAATGGTTGAATGAAACACTGAAAAACCGTTTCAAGCTCTTTTTAACGAAATTTTAAAGCAGCTTTGTGGTTAGTTGTGCATACAATGTCGTTTTTAATATCAAGATTTCTAAACGCAGCTTTATTTGAATTACAAAAAGGTATCATAGAATGGAGATGAAAAAACAGAAGATGGGTGATAAAACAATTAGGAGGAATTTTTTATACAATAGTGTAAAATGTAAGTTTGATAATGTACAAATAGATAACCAATAGAAAAAAAAATGTTTCAAGCGGAGACAAAACCAACCGACTTCCGGTACGTTTAGGATTGCATGGGGCCCTAAATAGAACCGAAAAAACTTGGTTTTCGAAAGTCGATCACTTTGCCCCATCCCAATGGTAACAAACCGATTCAATTTTGACAGTACAACTGACCGTGGTAAAAACTTCATTCGAAAGATCGTCAGCTCTCACTTTAATGCGCGGAATACGACGTTGTATTTTAAAAAGATCATCTTAAGAACTATGTAATACAGGACTACCAAAATTTGTTTGAAAAAATTTTTAGACGGAATTTAATCCGTAAGAAGCGTCACAGTTTCAAGTCCATAGAGAAATACTGGTCCAATGTCCGTGTCTGTGGGAGGCAAATGTTGCTCTCTCTTTTACATACTTGAATATCGATTTTAGTTTTTAGCCTAACTCCCCAGCCTTCACTTTTAGTCTGGCGTAGATTGCTCACGTCGTCCCAAAGTTTCTCTCAATAACGTCCAGGTTATCTGGGGAGCCTACGAATTGATTACCTTTACTGAAAACCGTACCTGTCGTTTCGATGACCGCTCGTCGGGTTACACTTTCAAGAGCAATACTGAACAACGTGCAGGATAGTCCATATTTTGTCTTATCCCTCTATCAACGTGTTGTTAGGCTCTATCAACGTTCTATACATCGCTTCTCTACCAATCTGGGCGTTCAAATCTCCGATAGCAATCTCGATGTACCGTGGCGAAGAGCTGTCGTATGTTGCCTCCAACTGCGCGTAGAACAATTTCCTCTTCGTCGTGTAGTTGAAGGAACGACCCTAAGCCTCTCGTTGATCACCTTCCAGTTGATCACGCCGTCCTGCATTCTTCCCAGCACACAAAAACCCGTTCCCCTCGTTGGCTGTTCCACAGCTTTGGCAGAACTGGGCCTTGAAGCCCCGGAATCTTTACACCTTTTCACATTTGCGACAGATCTCCTGCAGAACTACCGCTCAAGCACAACCCTTTCTCCACCAGCAAAATTTAGCGACTGACAGTGCCAGGTACAGAGTTTCCACTCGTAGGCCTTTTTTCCTTGCACAGGGTCCAGCCGAATGTTCCGAGTTACGTTTTCTTGATTCATTACCATGAGTGTAATTGTTTAGGTAGGTTACCTTACCTACCACGCCACGCCACCGAGTCTCGCGATGGGGCTGCCATCTGGGCAACGGCGCTCGAGACAACACGTTACCTTGATCTTCACTTGGTTACTCGTATCCCGCCTGGTACCAAGAGACGGTAGGTGCAGTATATACTGGGCAGGACGCTACGGGCCACAATGGAATCTATTTTAAGGCCCAAAACACACACGACATGAAAACGCCTTCCTGATGAAAATTGTCAGTACCCCCCAAAAGCCTTCCAATGTGTTTCAGTAAAGTATAAGACCGCCCAGCGGGGTAAGAACACCCGCCGTAGTATTACTACCAAGTTATATAATAATTGAAAAATTTCCTTAAAAGGCACGTTACAGTATAATAACATAACATTTTGCACCGCTTTCTGCAAGTGCGCGAGCGGTCACAAAAATTAACAAAAACAACCTTTCAACTGGCAACCGGTTAATGCGCTGTTGTCTGCGGCTACGGGACTTAAGGTTGTTCTGTCTAAAATCTATTGTTTTGTTTGTGAATATACGTCTAATCGGTTGCCTGAATCTATTTTCTTTCGGAAATATCGAAAGCCGTGAGTAATCTTGTAATTTTGACTGCTCTTTCGGTAGAATACGAAAATGTTAATAAGGCGAAAAATGGAACTTAGTTCTAGCACCTTTCACCTTCATCCTAGCTTAATAGTGTCTTCGGAACAATTGTTTGTTTGAATGATACGCATAATCGCAAAAAAATTGAAAAATACTATACTAAAAATAAAAAAAAAGAACTTTTTTGTGTTCAGAGAAAGAGGAATGGTTTATTCAGAAAAGTTGTTGAAAAATCAAAAATATAAAACTTTTCGAACAAGTTAAAATCCTATCTATTTTCGGTATAAAGTTATGAAGTATATTATATGGAACTTACTTAAAAGTTAGTTTTTTTGTACTTAACTTTTGTTAGTTGCATTTTACACGAAAGTGTTTTAGAAGGAATTGTTAGGGCACAAAAAACACTTATTTTTGCCAAAGATCATATATGTCCAGGACTTTTGCTAACAAAGTTATATCATATTTTAGTTTATGAGATAATAAACTTTCGTGATTTTCACATTTTGATGAATAACGTACCTACAAACTAAAGATCCGATTTAAATAACATTAAAAAAGGTTTTACGGAGCAATTAAACTACGGGCTACATTACATCACAAATCATTTTGTTTCTAGTCAATCCCGCAGAAGCAGTTTCGTAGAAATTGAGAAGCTCTAGCATCACATTAGAAAATAATCTCTTTTATCATAGTTTCGCATCATCCGGCGGATCACGTAGTGGCCACCTTGGACTATATTTTGTTGAAAAAATGATATCCCTTCTGTTTGACCGCGCAAAAAAGCTTTCAAGAAAACCCGGAAGCTCTAGAACTACTTTTGAAAATTGTCCTCTCCTACTCCAGATTTGCCGGAGGGCCACCTGGTGGCCACCTTGTACAATTTTCCGCTCAAAAAAATATTTTACTTCTAGATGACTCGGCAGAAGCGGTATCGAAAAAACCGGGAAGCTTCATGATATGGTGCAGTTTTGTTGCAGAAAAAATATTGGAAAGATGATGATGATGATGATAATGGTCCCGCCTCTTACCCCTACAAAGATTTGAGGTAGACGATTTATCTATTAGATAATTAGTTATTACTTCAATTAAACCAGAAAGCAAAAAAAACGGACTGGTTTTGTCAATACAGATATAAAATCCTCCATAATATTCCAATGCTTAATCGGCAGTATTACTGAAAAAAAAAATTAAACACAAATTTCTAAGCCGTTCTACGACCAAGATTACCAAGTTCTAATTATTTTACTTCTTTCAATCAATTGAACATTATTCACATCTGAATTAAGCCAACACCCAATCTAGCCCACAGCTAAATTGCTACAGTCCCAACAAGGCCATTCCCGCCGAACTCAGCAAGCAAAGCACAGGTAAACCGTGAACTTAACATGAGACTCATGAGGATGTCCCCACCTAGGGAAGTCTAGAAAATTTCCAACCCGAAAAAGTCCTAGAACAGCTAGGAATTTCAACGTCCAAAGACAATCAAAAGTGTCATAATTTTCCCGAGTAATCCGACGTATGTCCAGAACTACTTAAAAGTTTATTGTGTCACAAAAACTCAATTCTCATAACATACATCAGCATAATACATCTGTATGTATGTAAATAAAAAAAAAACTTTATTTTTCAAAATGTCATATATTAATTTAAGAAAGGTAGTCAATTATATCTGTGTAGCGCGCGCGATTCTCAAACCTTTGTAGACTTCTCATTTATTTTTTTTTACTACTACATTCAATACAAAATCCATCATTATCACCGGGACGAACATAATAGTTTTTACAATGCTTAAATAAATACTAAAAAGCTATTACAGCAAAAGTCCACACAAAATCATCCGTTATGAAAACTTCGTCAATTTAGTGCGTGAATTGTAAAACATTTCTGTTTAAAAAACTGCCTAAAAACAGCTTTGACGTGTGAAATACATTGTCTCTTGAACTCAAGTAGCGTTGCTGCACGTTTGACCTGTGTAGGCATCGAATTGAACACTTTAATTCCTTTAAAAAATAATGAATTCTGCGAAGCTCCAAAAATAAAATTTGGTGTTCGAATTTCTGTCGCGTTTCTAGTATTGTATCTATGAATATCACTTCCTCTCACAATTCGATCACACAAATATCGAGGCAGCAATCCTTTAACTATTTGAAAAATGAACACCATCGTCATGAACACAATTCGCTGCTTCACAGATAACCATTGCAAGGCATCCAACGTCAAGGCCGAGGAAGTGAATCTACTACATCTCAAAATTAACCCCATAACTTTATTCTGCAAACGCTGTAACCTCGATATTTGAGTTTCATTTGCCAAAAATAAAATGGAAGAGCAAAAGTCCAAGTGAGGAGAGATGATTGAATTATAGATATGAATCTTGCTAAAAGTACTCAACTCTTTATTCAAACGACAGAGAATTCCATATTTTTTGGCAATTTTCTTGATGACATTGTCAATATGAATATTGAACTTAAGTTTGTCATCAATAGTCACGCCAAGATATTTCATCTCACGTACGCGTTCAAGTGTCTCGCTGTCAATTTCCACAGAGACATTTTCAGTAACACGGTTGCGCAAAATAACCATAAATTTAGTTTTACTTATATTCAGTTTTAGTTATTTGAATTTCAACCATCTACTCAGCGAACACAAGTCCTCATTCAAGCGAATAATAGCAAAATCGAGATATTTAGCTGCAATGAACAGTACAGTATCATCAGCAAAAAGGTTAATATCACAGAAACGTAAAACTTGTCTCATGTCATTAATGTACATTATGAATAAAATGGGCCCTAATACACTTCCTTGAGGTACTCCAAGAATGTTTCCCATGGGAAAAGATATAAATTCATTGAAAATAGTCCGTTGAGTTCTGTCACACAAGTTGCTCTCAAACCACTTGTATGCAGTACCTGTAATACCAAAGCGCTTTATTGTTCGTAACAATAAGGGCCTAGAAATTGTTTCGAAAGCGCGTTTTAAATCCAAGAACACTGCAACAATAGTTTCTTTACGCTCAATATTTTCTTTCCATTTTGCTAACACCAAATTCAACGCAGTTTCACAAGAATGACCTTCTCGATAGCCTGATTGTTCTGGTATTAACAAACTGTTCATATTAAGATAATTTAAAAGTTGGCCTTTGATAACAAGTTCTAAAATTTTTTCTAATGTGTGCAACATGTTGATGGGACGAAACTCTTCGGCTTTACTCGTACCAGCAACCTTTTGAATAGGAACCACCAAAGATTCCTTCCAAACTCGTGGCACGTGCCCAGTTTGTAACGATTCATTGATTAGGCCAAGGAGGGCGTGTCCGATGACATGAAAGCAATCTTGAATCACTTTTGCATTAACGTTATCGATTCCAGCCGTTTTTTGCATTGAAAAACAAATGTTTTTCAGTTCTATGTATGAAATAGGGTGAAAACCGGTCAAAGTACAGTTAACATTAATTGGCTGTTTCATTTCATCAGGTTCATCCACCAATTCAATAGATCGATTGATATCTGAAACACTATCGATAAAATAAGTATTGAACTTAGAAGCGATTGCTTGTTCTGATCGTTCTTCTGTGCCATTAAAGGTTATGGACCGCGATTTGCAAACGCCAGGTTTCAACAATGACTTTGATATTTTCCATAACTTTTTGCTGTTATTTTTATGATGTTCAATTTTCCTCTGTATATATTCGCTCCGTGTTTTGATCAGAGTTTGAGAATATATATTACGCGCCATCGTATAGTTACGCCAGTGATCATTACTATTTGTTCTACAAAACTTTTTATACCATCCATCTCTCTTACGTTTAAGACGTAAAAGATCCAAAGTGTACCACTTGGTTGAGTTCTTCACAACCACAAACTTTTGTTCCACTAACTGATTAGTACACGTTTTTAAGACGTTATTGAGAACATCGGTTTTATGAACAAGGCACCCCGATAATGGGAAATCCACGTTTCTCGCGACAAGATCCGAAACCTTTCGTTTCGAGTAATTTTTCCAACACTTTAATTTAACTAAATTATCATCACTGTTTATACTCTGATTTACAGTAATAACAAGAGTCTCATGATCGGTTATTTTCAATTCAGAATTTACTGCAGCGCGAACAGAATCAAAGTTTGTATAAACATGATCAATTAAAGTTTTACTGTGTCTAGAAATACGCGTATATTTAGTAACAACTTGTTTTAAATTGCAAAACTCTATTAATCTCTTCAAATGGCTCGAATTAAAGCTATCACGCCAGTTTATGTTAAAGTCACCAGCAATCACGTTAAATTTGCGGCTACCCACAAATAGCTCAAACCAGTTTTCTAGTATTTGCAAAAATCGCTGATCACTAGAACTAGGGGAATGATAAACTACACCATAGTTACCAACCTTCATGCCTCGGTCCACTGTTATGCCCAAAAACCAATTTCCCTCGATTGCTTCATTGAAACAAATATTGAATTGTACTGATTCTTTGACATAAATAGCAACCCCTCCAGTATGTCTAGAATGTGACAAACAGGCAGCAATATTGTATCCCGAAATAGAATATTGATCAAATGCATCGATATCTACTATGTGTGTTTCTGACAAAAAAACTAAAAATGGACAATTCAACTCTACAATCTGACGTAAAGCTACGTAGTTTGTAGAGAGACCAGCAATATTCAAATATATAATATCTAAGCTACACACATTCCTGGAACCTGATTGCTATTTATTGAAATGCAGGCTGCCTTTTTTTATCATACAATTTTTTATAAACTAGGCACTCTGAACTAGATGCCGCATGGTTAACGTCCAGATTCATTTTACGATCTTTATTGTATTTAGAACAATTAACGCATTTCAATACAGTGGATGTGCATTCCGAAGTTCTATGATGCTCACTACACAAAGAGCACGTTTCATGGTTTTTGCAATCTGTACTCTTGTGGCCGAATTCTCCACATTTGAAGCATCTAAGGACATTTATCGCTGGAACTATAGGGCACCGATCCCACCCAACATTTACTTTTTTCGCGGATAATAAACAGTCATAAGTCTTTTTATCGACTTCTATCACAACGTTGTACTTGTTATACGTGAAACGTGGATTTTCATACCTACGCAAGACTTTGACATCTCCAATTGCAATGTCGTCATTTTGACTTTTCAAAAAGTCAATGAAGACATCTGAGGAATATTGATCGCTCATGCCCAACCCTCTTAATCTTGGCACCGGAGGTGTGGGAACAACAGCTGTATAGATTTCACCCAGATTACCTTCAATGCCATTTTTCACAACCTCCACATTTTCTTTTGTTGCACACTCAACAATAACAGAGCCGTCTTTCCCGGTTTTAAAGTTACTAATCTTGTGTGTTTTAGGATTTAATTTTGATTTTAAAAACTCCCGCGTAGCTTCGCTACTTTGGGTGGACTCTTTTGGTTTAATCACGATGACCGGACAAGCCTTACGTTTCTTACTACCGCTCAAAACGTTTGCATAAGTCATCGGTTCATCGCTTCGCTTTTCATCTTCATTTAACTTTCGTTTTTTAACCTTTTTAGCTGAATTACGGCTGAGATCAGCCGGTTCAGATATCACACTATTCATCGCAACCAAATCCCTATCACGTTTATTTTCAAAAAATGACAGAGTCATGTTATTCATTTTTTCATGCATTAATTTTTCAAAATCGGCAACTCTTTCCTTTAGAGTACCATTTACATTTAATCTCATTTCTTCCATCCCGATCTTGAACGCGTTGTCTATCTGAGCAGCAATGTTGTTTTGCAAATCTGTAAAAGAGGCAGAAATTTTGTTAATCTCGTCTCTTATTACTTTGACATTCAAAACCGATACATTCTGCTCATCACAACACTGAACCGATAGACAATTATCACACTTGAACAGAAGATTGCCATTCGCATTGATCAACTTAATAGCCGCATAACCGATGCCTACACAGCGAGAGTGAAATCTCTGTTTGCAGTTACAACAGTAAACGACATCGTTGATCACAACCGTTTGACTTCACTTTGCACATTCCATTTTACCTACACAGTGGCAGAGACAATTGAAAAAGAAAAAAACAATGCCGAGGGCAGCCAGCCGTGGCGGAAAGCAAATAAAATTGCAAAATTTATTCAAAATAAGCAGCAGATATTACTGCACTTCTACTTATCCTGATGAAGATCTTTCTATAGTACACTTTAGACACTAAATATTCTATGTGCACACACAATTTCACAAGTAAAAATTCGAAAATATCACAGCACGTTATAAACAAACTATGATGCTCGTCATTACGAAATAATTTACTATTCAAGTGTTTTTAATTAGGTCTCCTGAAAAGTTTACTCAATGGCACTAGACCGCTTTTGTTTTCAACGGCTAATTTGAGGAAGGATACCTTGTGACCACCTTTAATGAGATTTCCCCCATACACATCACATTTCATGTAGTTCTTTGTAGATCAGATGGAAATAATAAAATTCGTAAAACTATAAGACTCTCAAAAAAGCAAAGCCTTGGTGCTACATTTCGATTCGGAACTCGACCTTCTAGATATTTTATAGTTACATACTGCGCAGCCAACTTTTTAGTGTACAGGACAATTGCGGGGTTGCTGCTACGATCCTACCAACAGCCTTTTCCGATTTATAACATCATCATATAAGGTAACTATATTGAGATTTTCTCTGATTCAATGTTATTTAAAATTGCTTATCTTATTCAAAAAAGTGCAATAATTGAAATAAATATGAAAATATTCATAAAATATCACAAACATTCAACTGCACTGCATCCTATGGTAACATTGTTCTACTTCCCTAAAAAAAACTGCCTTGAAAAAGTGTCCCATCCTGACGACCTTTAACTATAGCAGCAACACTCCCAAGCTCAACGCAACGCGGGCAATCTGCGTATCAATTCATCTTCAACTCCCGCCGGCTGTAGGGCAATCGATTGCACGATCCGGCACGGCAGAAACGGCTCCACTGGCTGCAATTAATTCCTCCGCAATCTGACCTGGCTGGTTGACATTACCGCACGCTCCGGTATATACATCGAGCTGCCACATATCATCCTGGCGTTCGTTCCCATTACGAAAACGCCCCCAAGGGTTTGGCTGGCTTTCGCCGGGAATGCACGATGCGCTGAATGCACACTGATACTACTGGGAAAGCCGCGTTGGTCGCCATTTAACACTGCCAACGGGAACAATTCCACCAGAGCAATGAGTCGCAAATGAGTCCTAGGTTGCGCCCATTCAAAGTTGGCCAAGCGAGTGCCGCAAGGGGTTGGTAACACAGTTAGCTAAATCCGCTTGTGAAAGTGGAACGCTTTCATTATGTGGTGTGACTCACGGTCGGGTTGGTAAAGACCAAGTGATCTTTGTGATTAAAATACAAACTGTGAAAAAGAGGCAGAGAAAGACGTATTGATCTGCTGCTGCTGCTGCTGCTGCTGCTGCGGTGTAATGGAAAGTGAACAAAATTAAGCTGATGATGGGACGCTTACAATACTGAATTCGAAAAACAATTTCTAGACCGACGTTTCCTCCAGAATAACCAATCGACCGATGAAACTTAAATTCCCTCTACATTAATTCTTTTAAGTGAAATAACAGCATACTAACCGAAACGATGATGTTAACAATTCTATTCGACCCAAAGTACCGACCAACAGCCTTGCAACAAAAAACCCTAACCAGACCTGCAGTATTCTGTCCGGTCTCGTAAATTCCGACCATTCAAATCGTTACTCTCACACAGGTCGGCCGTCAACCCATAAAATGCGCGTAGGTGAGTGACACATAAGTACTACTACCTACAACAACAGCAATATGCTCGAACCGAAAAAGCCAACCGCAAGCCTTCACCGGAAACAGTAAAAGAACATCAACACAAAACACCAAAACCAGCTATTTCCCCCCACAGTCGACAGTTCAGGTATTCACAGGGACTGCATTTAGTGCTCTGTGCTGCGCTCAGGAAATGGTACAACTTTCCTGTGTGGAAATCGGTTGCATAAAAAGTTGAAAACGAGCAAACAAAACGAAATAGAGAGAAAAAAATCGGTCGGAATGCAAATGCAAATCTCGAGCACTCTTCACCCGGCCACGACGACCACGGCGACGTCGTGGCAAAAGGATTCGTCCTCGGTGCGACTGACAAACGGCAATCATTGATCTTCAACTTTCCCCAAAACGTAGTCCGTTCTGTGTGTTCAACAACTGTAGGGCCATGGCTAAGCGACAGTAATTGGAATCATTGTTTTGTTCCCTTTCTGCGTACGAACAGGTACCTACTGTTTGTGTCCGCTTTAAAGTGAATAAAAATTGCGAACTAATTTGTCGTAACTCGTCAAAGGTCGGCCAACGATTCATGGTGGCTGTAGAGGCCAAACAGAACGGCAAAGCGCACACGCAGGTGAAAGAATTTTAATTTGCGCTAGATACACAGTTTTTGTATAATTACAATTCCAGCCACTTAAATTTTAATTTCACTCACTGGCTACCGATTTTCCCGCCCGCTTTTGCTTTTTTTTCTTTTCTCGTTTTGGTTTGGGACCACATGCATGCGAAAAGCATGAAACCGAACCGCGAGCTTCGGGCTTGTGATGCTGTCGGATTCGTTCGGGTTTTCTGCCGGTTGCGTTCGTGCGTTTTGTTTTCCACCCGCGATAAGCTTCGCTTTGGGAGTTCGATAAGACCAAGCGAGAGAATGAACGATGATTGGCTGCTGGTGCGCTCATTCTCTTCTCTTCCTTTAGCAGCAGCACTCTGCTGGCACTGGCGGTTACTGTCGCGCGTTCGAGTAGGGAAGAAAATTGCTGCCAGTCGCAGCTGGCGCCCAGCGAACAATGTAGACGGTGGCGCCTCTCGCGGATTTACGCGTAACTACGATAGCGAGCGGTCGTTAGCGAGAGCACGAACCGAGGCAGTTTTTTATTGGTAAAAGTGTAAATTACATTATGTACCGTAATAAAATAAAATAAAGCACCTAAATCTTAATCATTAAAATGCATGAGAAATTCGTGTTTCACGTGGAATTTACAGGATTTCGCTTCAACTCGACTGCCAGCAACCTCTTAGAATTTAGTAAAATGTGTAGGTCGTAAGAAACTAATCAACTCTGCATACTTTATTTTTAAATGATAAACATTTAAAAAGAGATATGAAGGTTTTGGACCTCGTTTGTATAAATCGATATACCTAAATATTGGCAAGAGTTAGTTGTCAAAAGATAACTTTCATAGACTCAAATTTTTTTGAAGCATAATGAAAAACCCAAGATGCGGTGAGACCTAGCATTTCTCTTTCGAACTTATTATTTGTTTGAATAGATTTGCATGAAACCTTTAATTATTAGAAAAAACTTTATCTTAATAATTTCTGCAGGAATTATTTTTCACTCTAAAAGTAACTCTAAAGTAACATGAAATATATATGTTTCAAATATATGATGCGATTTTTTTGTTCCTGGTATAATCGAAACGTTATTGTACTCATATATAGGTCGGATTATATATCATTTTAGATTCAACTCTTGTAGTACGAAAATTTTCCTGATGAACAATAGCCTAAACAGACCAAATATCATTCAATATGAGAATTTGTGGAAAAGTATGATACTCAGATTGTTTGAAAATTGAGAGACAGTCCGTATTTATGTTCAAATAAGTTGTGTAATCTCTGAGTTAATAGACTTTCGTTGTTTTCAGAATTTAATTCATAACGGTTGAAATAAAAGTCCGATTATAATCAAATGAAATGGCAACCAAACCTTTCATTTGACACTTGCTGTTGAAATTAGTTTAGTCATCTTTAGGGAAACGAATGAACTTGAAAAGTGATCAGAACATGTTTCTTTTTACAACTTTTGAACCACGTGTCTAATCATTATAAAATTCTTCAGTTAACCCTTAATTAGCCCGTCAATTTGATACTAATATTGTACAAATCGGTTGTGTAGTTTCTGAGATAACGAAGTTTCGGGATTTTCACATTCTGATACATTACAGACAAAGTTATAAGCCGATTGCAGTGAAATTCAATAGGGTGTTATGAGGCAGCTAGACCTTCTATTTGTAACTAATTTTGTGAAAATTAGTTCAGCCATCTCTGAGAAAAGTGAGTGAGTTTAACTATTCTTCGGAATATGTTTCTTTTCATAGCTGGATTTCACCTTTTTAAACATAACAGGCAAAGTAAGAGTCCGATTGCAAAAAAATATAGGGTCTTATGGAGCAACTAGACCTTCCATTCGACACTGATTTTATGGAAATCTATTCAGCCATCTCTGAGAAACAGAAGTGAAATTAAACAGCTTCCAGAACACGTTTTGCCTTTCTCCTAGAAAGGTATAGCAATCACTGAAAAAACTAAAGGTATGAGAGTGCTCCAGAGGGCCGAATGTCGTATATCACTCGACTCAGTTCGACGAGCTCAGCATTTTCTGTATGTATGTATGTATGTGTGTAAGTGTGTGTGTGTGCGTGTGTGTGTATGTGCAACTTTTTTTTCTCACTCACTTTTCTCAGAGATGGCTGGACCGATTTTCACAAAATTAGTCTCGAATGAAAAGCCTAGTTGTCCCATAGGTTGCTATTGAATTTCATTGTAATCGGTTGGTAACTTTGTCTATCATTTATAATAACGTCAAATCACGTTATAAAAGCAAAGCATATACCAAAAACTGCTTAAACTCACTCACTTTTCTCAGAAATGGTTAGACCGGTTCTCATGGAAATAGTTGAAAATGAAAGGTATAATGGTCTCATAACACCTCATTGAACTTCATTGTAATCGGATTTTTAGTTCAGGCACCGTGTATCAAAATGTGAAAATCACGAAATTTCATTATCTCAGAAACTAAACTACCAATTTAAACAAAACTGGTGCCAAATGAACGGGCTGTCTTGAAAACCCTTAACCCTTAATGATTAAACATGTGGTTCAAAATTATGTATAAAAGAAATGTATTAAAGAAGGAAATCACGTTTTGAAAAGAAACATATTCCAAAGACTGCTTATGCTCACTCAATTTTTTCAGAATAGTTGGACCGATTTTAACTAAATTAGTCTCAAATAAAAGATCTAGAAAAAAAATTCTGTTTACACTGTAATCGGACTTTAACTTTGTCCATTATGTACCAAATTGTAAAAATCACAAAACTTAACTACCACACTACACAACCGATCTGAACATAGTTGGATTCAATTGACCAAATAAACTTGTCTTCAAAACCATCAAAACCATGTTCAAACATGTGGTTTAAAAGTTATGGAAAAAATAGCTTGGAGACTTTTAAAAACTATAGCAACGATCAAAATATGTGGCCTTTAAGGATGTGTTCTGGCAACCAGTGAAGTAGTCAGGGAGACTGCGGGTTCAAGTTCCGTCTGGATACGGTATATTTTTCCCAAATAGTAGCATATTTTCAGTTCGCTTATTTTTCGCTTTCCCGGCTGCACACACTGACTTTTTAATGAACTTGAATCTTAACTGGTAGGCATGACTCAGACTGGCTTTGGTCTCGATCACACAGGTCTATAAGAGTTATCAGCGTCAGCTGACTTTCCTGTGTGTGATGAGACATTCCTTTCAGTCGCATGAACATTGCCTGTACAGCAGTGTGTGAAGCTAGGGGTGGGCAGTAGAATAAATCCAGCTGAAATTTTTCAAGGTGTTTTTTTTTTAATTGGAGTGTTGTGTAATTCTACTTTAACAAATAATAAGTCTAATGAGAAAGGCTGGATCTCACCGCTAGGTGGATTAATTTGGGTTTTTTCCATAACTTTTGAACCACATGTCTAATATTTATAAAATTCAAAAGTTAAGGGTTTTTGAGGTAGCCCGTTCAATTAAAACCAATTTTGTTCATATCGGCTGTGGAGTTTCTGATATTTCGTGATTTTTACATACTGATACATAACCTCTAAACTAAAAATCCGAAAATTAACATAAAAAAGAGATCCTTGATATCTTATTATATACTTTACAAACTCTATTTATCAAATATTTTTAAGCAAAAATTTTTGGATTTTCTATATTTTTCTTCTATTTATATAAAAGACAAGTTTTGTATTTATGTGTCCGTATAGCTTTTGGCTATTGGAGTTTCATACACAAAAGAGTTGGTCATAGACGTATTGGAACGTCGGAGGAGTAACCCGCTGTCTTAATTTATGATAAAGGCAAGTTTTTGACGTAGAATTACGTCTTACGACCAGTGGTGGGCACCGCTAACCGAAAATTTTGCGACGCTAATCGCTAAGTCGCTAACCGGAAAATTTAGCTCGATAATCGCTAAACGCTAAACGCTAAAGCCACATTAGCGGAACTTTCGCTAATCGCTAACTTTTTAATATGCAAATAGTCATATCGCTATATTTATTGTTCGTGTTTTGTAAGATTTGGACTACTTTGATTTTTTTGGTTAAACAAACGAAAACAATTACTTTTTAAAGCTAACTTTTTACAATAAGAGGTTCACGAAACGGTATTCATATTTGATTTTGTAGAAACAAGAATAACAAAAGTTATTTAGCTTGCATTGAAAATAGATACTTTCAGGAATGTTTTCATAAAAATTCATTTATTATCTGAATCGAAAAAGTAGAACCAAAGTTGTCATAATTTCAAGCGTATTGCAATTTACCAAAGTTCTTGGTGAGCCGAAAATTCAATCTAGACCTTGTGCTTGTTCTTCAAAATGCTCCTGTGGCTTGCACGATAACTGGAACTCCATTCTAGGGTAACAAACTGACAAGAGTAACTTTCGCAGTAAAGTATGTTCATCTTTCGAAGCAATTTACGTACGCCATCAGCAATTCACAGTTTTTCTAAATATTTCTATTGTCGCTTCTCTACAAAATTTAGCGAATTAGCGATTAGCGTTTCGAAGGCCAAAATTTTGGCGACGCTAACAGTTTCGCTACCCAGCTCAAAAATTAGCGAAATCGCTAAATCGCTAACTGAAATTCAGCGTCGCTAATTAGCGAATTAGCGAATTAGCGGAATGGTGCCTACCACTGCTTACGACAACATACACAGGGATCCAATTTCAAAAACCAAAAACATTGAGAGCGTCACGAAAATTGTCCAATTTCAAACGTTTTAAACTCAGTCAGTTTCCAACCGATTTCCTTTCCGTTTTGCAGCAATCGATTGGAAAATCATCTAAGCACCTGTACAAATGCCGAAAGTTGTAATCTGATTGTTCGAACTATTGTACTATTGAAAATTGTCAAGCCTTGCCGAAACGCAAATGTCGTCCTCTGATCGAACGCACAATGCTTCTCTCCCTAACAAGACAGAATATACCTAATTGACTAAGAATGCGCGCTTTGTGTTTTATGTATAATTCATTCCCTCCCGATCAGAAGGAAATATCATTATGACATCACAACCAGATATTAGAAATACACCTCATTTTGATCTTGATATGGTTTACATAGTTGGTAAAATAACAAAAAACAATACCAAAATATTGTTCCTCCAAGACTATATGAACAACAAAGCTTGATATTTCGATAACAAACCAATAATTCGCATTGAAAATCACGAAAATGACCGATTCAGATATTTTCAATTTATTGAACAGCGAATGCATAACTTAATATATTATAAATAATCAATAACGAACAATTTTCACTCAAAAACTTATCTTTAATGAGATACTGTAAAATCAACTCAAATATCTTGTTGAAGGCATAGCTAGATGCGATATCAATATTTTATGATATTTTCATATGCATGTTTGAAACGTGATTTTTCGAATAACGCGATAAGTCCCTATAGCTAAATGTAATGTTATTGATGAGTTATGATTCTGTTATGCCCTCCTGCCCGGGATGACTGTACCGATACCACACGGACGTTGGTTGCTGATCGTGACGAAGGAAAAGCTGGGTTTTAATTTTTGGCTGATCGCGCTGGACGAGTTGATACTTAGGCACCTGTCTACCTGGCGGCTGTTATGGAGTTCTCGGTAGCGCTGCATAATTATTGGAAATGGCAGGAAATTCTATTACAGAAAACGGGAGAACTAGAATCATCGGCGAATGGTTAGCCGAAATGATGATAATTGAACAAATTTTCCAGTGTTGCTGCTGTTGTGAAATATAATAGCAGCTTGCGGTGCTCTACAATTATGTGATTGGAGTAGTTAAGATTTTTCATCATGTGTAACAGGCGGAAAACCGCAAGTTTCAGCACTTGCAAGCCAAGAAAAATTCAACATTACCTCAAAAACGTGTAGGTGGCCCTGAGACGGGCTGTTTGTAATTTATACTTGTTCTCGTGCTGGATGGCAGCAGATAACAGAAATGCATCACTTACGCAAGCAAAGCAAAGCCTTGGTGCTACATTCCGTATCGGAATTCAACCTTCTGTTTTACTATACACAGACTTCGCAGTCGACTGTTAAGTGTACAGGACAATTGCGGGGCTAGCGCTACGATCCTACTGACACTAACAGTCTCTCCAGATCCGAGACTCGAACATACGACGACCGGCTTGTTAGGCCAGCATCGTACTTCGAGACCTGCTGGGAGATTGCTGGGAGCAGCACTTACGCTATTGCGTCTTAAAACAAAACGTTTACAGTTTAACATCACAGCAGAATTTCCACCTTCATACTCATGTCTACCATCGGAAATATCAAACACGCAACAATCTGCTTCCATTGGACACAGGAACGGGAACATTTTCTTCTTCCAAGCCGCGCAACACGACACAATACATGTTATTTCGTTGCCTTTTGAGAGCTCTATCGGTCCGGCTCGACAGATTGTCCACAAGAAATCATTTTTTGTACATCCGTATTACGAAACAGAGAACTTGAAATTGAGGTGGGGCTATTCACTAGATAGCTCTGAGTCAGAATGAATGTAATGTATTTTTCGTACATTACACGCAAAAGTTGGTGCGATGGTGCGAAACCAGTACAAAATTGTGCGTTTTTAGCGCAATTGTTGATGTAGTTCGGAACCAGTACAATGATTGCGTGTTGGGCATAATGCAATTTATGCTCTAGCGTTTCTCCAATGTATTTGGCAGCTCCAAACTACTACACCCAAACAGTTTCAACTGGTATCAAGCAGCATTGCAAAGCGAGCGAGAAGCAAAACCATTCTCCTCCTTTCTGCTTGAGGACAAGACATATGCTACGCTTTCCAAGTCTTCTGCACACACGCTTTCGAGATACTTTTTCTTCTTCATGCATTCCTCTGAATAGCAGCAAGCACGCACCGACAGTATGAGTGAGACTAACAACACTGGTATCAAGTATGTACAGTACGGGTGTCTCGCTCATTTCGTGAAGCAACGAGATATCGCCTTGCGCGTCGCAATCCGAACCGAAAGAGAAGCGAAGGAGCAACCTGCAAATTGTATGTGACTTGTCTAGTCTTGTCGCACATACATGGAAATTCTACGAGCGAGAGAGAAATTTCTCCGTCGCTTGAGAAAAAAAGCGCGTGCACAGAATAACAAATAATAATTATTCACAATTTACATGTGTTGCCATAAAAAATCAGCAACGCTTTTCTGGCTTTGTGGAATGGAAGGTTTTGCTAGTTTTGCGGTGATTACAAAATGTTGTGAACAGAATTTTGTTTCGTTTTTTTGCAAATCATTCAATGGTACTTTTAAATGACCAAATCCATCGAGATAAATCGATCGAGTATTAAAGCTATTTAAATCTAGTGAGTTCACAAGTTGTTGTTTGCTGCTTGCACTGCTCCATGAGTAGCAGTCACTAATACACTCGACGTGAGAAATAAAGTGTCGGTATATGATACATATTCTGATTTCATTCTATGTCAATGTATTCGCAGTACAACTGTTGCGTTATGCGTTTCACACATTTATTGTGCGATTTCTGTGCAACAATTGTGCGAATCGGGAAGACACAATGATTGTACAAGACTTCAACTTTTGCGTGTAGTATTACGACATACGAAATAAATTTTTTCGAACGTTGTAGAATGGTAAAACTGGAATTAATTAAGTCACACCTCTTTTTCCAGTTATATCATTCCACAACTTGTTTGTTTGTCGACTGTAGCGGTTAATTTTGTAGATTTATCGGCTTAATCAGTCCGTGTATAGAAGCAAAAACGATTTTTTGTTTCTTAATCCGACAGTTTCGGTGACTTTATTTCTCCTTTTTCGGATTAAGAAACAAAAAATCGTTTTTGCTTCTGTACACGGACTGATTAAGCCGATAAATCTACAAAATCATTTCACAACGTTCGAAAAATTTGTCATGCCAGAGAGGATATCGCACGCTATCAATTGCAGCAATCGGCTTTTTTCAAGGCTACTAAATGTATTTGGAAGAGCATAATGAATGCTTATTACTAAACTGCAACTATGGTTTGATGCTGCTGCAAATGCACAGCAGTGCGATGTTTATTATGATATGTTGATACTGTGCAAAACAAATGGTAAATCCGATTTTAAACACACAATGCTGAGTCAGTTTTAGAAAATTCACAACACTTAATTAACAAGGATGTAACGTCTTACTTACGTCTTACGTCTTAAGTCTACGTTAACCTTGTGGTCGTATTTTATAAGCAACCTCTTCAACTTTTTCGTGCATTTCAAGAACATTCTTAATGCCCAAAGATCGAGACATAACACGCACTGGTAAAGACAGGATTTGCCCTATAGCTCATACTGGAAAAAATGTTTTGACGTTGACTAACGTCTATATCGAAGTTAGGCACCTGAATTTGAAAATCTAGTAATTCAACCAGGGAAAACCAGGGAAAAATGGTCAGGTTTTGAGCGCTTATTTTTCAGTCATTTATAATCAGGTTTTCGAGGTTTTGGCATCAATCAATCAGGAATTCTTCTACGGTTTAATTTATGTAACAAAAACAAACTGTTGTTTGTGATACACTATTGAAAAATTGGTAATTAATATCGATTGTCTAAATCATACCGCGCAGCCAATCACTACCTCTCTTCCCAAGCACAGTCGACACTAACGGATACAATCGATCTGACTTTGTTGTTATTGTTGTTGTTTCCGATGCTTATTTACGTTACTTGTCATTTCATTAGCTACTTAGCCCCTCCTTCTTTCTAACTAACTGACGAAGCCTTGGTATAAAGGTACCGTTCGAACATTTCATCCCATCAGTTCAGTTTACTAGCAGCAGGCAGCAGCAGCGGACATCAACACCGAGGGCAGTAGGCGAAGAGGATCAGCAGCGGGCAACAGCGGCGGTGGTAGTGGTTAGCTGCAGTTCTTACTTCTTTCAGTTCGGCTTCCCTTCGGTCTGAGTTGGACCCCACCAGCGGTAATCCGATTCAGATATCGTTGGGTGAATACAACCCGAAACTGAAAAACTTGCACCACCAGCTGGTTTGAGGTGCCACCATCATCCAGCGTATGCATATTAGACTGGGACACGGTTGTATGGGAAAAAAGCGATGGTTTTATTTTTTCGCTCCCATGCACTTTTCGTGTTCCTTATGGATCCTATCACAACTGTGTAACTTTTCAGATCGAATGGTGAAACGCCCGATTTGCGCTCGATTTTTAAAGTTTCCATACGATTTTATATGGAAAAATTCACTTTTTCAAAACTTATTCTCTATAAATTCCCAGTTGGGTCCTAAAAATATATCGCTACATGATATTTGTAGGAAATTTTCCTGAGAAAAACTCTTCTGAAGACCGTAAAGCGCTACGATGCTTGTAGAAACAGTTATTCACCCCAAACTGATTGAATGTCTGACGGACGGCTCACCATTGAATTTTACTAGCAATACTGCTGCAGCATGCTGCTGTTGCAAATTCAACCATGTGATGAGAAATGATATCGCTTAAATTCATCTTGGAGGCTTCCCCGAAGATACTATGAGCAAAAATCACACTTTTAAAATTAATTCCACGCGAAATTATTTCTCATACTTAAGCAAGTCTGCAACAGCAGCATGCTGTAGCAGTGTTGCTGGAAAATTTCAATTGTGAGCCGTTCGTCAGACATTCAATTAGTTTGGGGTGAATAGCTGTTTCTACAAGCATCGTAGCGCCTTACAGTGTCAGAAGAGTTTTTTCCAGGAAAATTTCCTATAAATATCATGTATCGATATATTTTTAGGACCCAACTGGGAATTTCTAGAGAAAAAGTTATGAAAAAGTGAATTTTCCCATATAAAATCGTATGGAAACTTTAAAAATCGGGCACAAATCGGGCGTTTCACCGATCGATCTGAAAAGTTACACAGTTGTTCTGAGACCCATAAGGAACATGAAAAGTGCATGGGAGCTAACTTTTATTTTTTGTCCCGCCCTAATGCATATATAGGGTGTGATTATCTGTAGCGTGTGTCTCTAATATATAAGGTGTGTAGCTAGCGTGTGTGGCTTGCTGTATAGCGTGTGTGTATGTTTATGGCGTTTATGCATGTCTGTAGCGCGTGTGTGCATGTTTATAGCGCGTGTGGCCAGTCAGTGATGCCACATTTACAGATTTATCTGCATTTATACAGATTTTTTGCATATTTTACATACAGATATCTGCATATACAGATTACAGATTTTCTGGAAATAATAATGATTTATACAGATTTTTTTGGTTTTCATGGGGTCGTAAATTAAACTTCTTTATATAGTTGAATAACATAAATTAACTCAATTGCGGTGGAGCGTGTCGGAGGTTTTATTATATTCATATGCTACGCATAAACGTGTGCATGAATAAATCACGGAAAAAATGTTAAACAAGCTATATTGCATTTTTTTCGAGAAGGATATGTCCACTACATATGCAGATTTCATTTTACAGATTTTTTCTAATTTTACCAAGGTGATAAGATTTTTTGAGCTCCAAAATACAGATGAAAATGTGGCATCACTGCGTGTGACACCGCCACCGGCACCGCCAGGATTGAGAAGCCACCATCATCCAGCGTATGTCTTTGGGCTATATAAGAGACTGTTTCTCCTCAAGCAAAGCAGAGGGACGAATGAACGTTCGGGGTTAAAGTCCCTTCAAAAGAAATTAATCAATCGAACCCCATCAGTTTCATTACTAAACCATACCGGTTACATACGGACGCTAGGTGTTAGCAACTGATAAGAGGAAAGACAAAATAGTACCGGTCATCTCGGGCCGATTTCACCCGTAATGCTGGTGGCTGGTGGCTACTGCAAAATACTGAAATGTCTGGAATTCTGGACGGACTAACCAGTAAACAAGAATAATCGGCACCTGGTACTGGTACCTTTTGGTGCCTCGAAGTTTTTTAATAGAAGCGTTGCAATTCCCTCTACTATTTGTTTTAATGGAATATAAGAATACGGTAGTCAACGTCATGCGGTCGTGTCTTGAATACCACCCTCCTACTATTTTCACTATTCCTGCGACTTTTGGTGCCCCTAGCAACCGCAACCTTTTCAGAGACTCAAATGAGTTTTCCGTGAGCCAACGTAGAAGCGACGAACCCGGCAAGTTATATCCATGCAAACAAACAATTAGAACATCATCAGAATTGATCATTATTATTTTATTGTTTTTTTTGCATTGATGATGTAACATATATATTGATAATGGAAACTATTGAGTAAATTTGTATAAACAAACTGAAGCACTCAGAAGGATCAATAGTATCATTATGGTTGATTCCTCTTTCATCTAAGATTTTCTTAGGTTCAGGTGAAAAACACTGCCTATTTCTCTGCGATTTGGATATTTAACATGTAGGTAATCAAGATAGTTGCATGTTCAACAAGGATTCCCTTCAGTAACTAGCGGTTTTCAGTGAACTCTTCCAAGTCTACAACTCAACCACAAGCTTAAAACAGTTGCCTAATTACTTTTACAGTGTGATAAAGCTCGAAAGTCGCAGAACCTGGAATGGTTTACTTCACCACTCTAACAAAAAACAATAATACTGTCACGTAACAGAAGTCGTTCAACCGGATATAACCGGGAACAAAATTTATTTCATTTTAAGTAAAGCAAATATTTCTGATTTTATAATATTTATTTTGACAAAAACCTGGGGATTTGGGAAGACATTCCTGTTCAAATAACCTGTTTTAACTATCACCATCGTTGTTTTAGATGGAAACCATATCCCAGCAAATGATCCCAGATGATATTGAAAACGTTTATAACTTGTTTCAACAAAATAATTTAAAGTCAGCAAAATTACAATTTTCAACATTTACATAAACATTATTTCCCATGCAGCAGACAACCCAAAACTAAAGCTCGACCCGGGCCCGGAATGAATTGGAGCAAATTCCCACAAACTTCTAATCAACCATTAACAAATTATCGCCCCGGAAAACCCCACAAGGGTCATAAAACTGGGACACTCGTTCGGAACAATTAACGCTCGTTTGCACCGACCGGAAACTGTCAGCAGAGAGAGCAAAAGCGACGGCCGCCAGCAAACAAAACAACGGGAGAGTCGAAAAAAAAAACCAGATTATAAAACAAAACTTCTCAACCTCGTCACATCGGCGCATAATTAAAGTGCAATCAAACAACTGTCCACATGTGTCAGGCCGTAATCAAAATGAAGAACCCCGAGGGCAGGAGCACCAACCTCCGGACGGGTTCACTCCAAAACTCGGACAGCGACTGCTGTTCGCAAACAGTGCACTGTGAATAAAACGGCCCAAATTAAAAGAGGTAGCCTTTTTTAACGGAAGGGAATGGGAGGTTTTGACAAAAAAGTTTTCCACCACCCGCAGGGCACTTTTCTCCCATCAAATCTATAACACAACCCGCAAATTCCCCCCACATACACGCCCACAACCCAGCTGAGCTGTGTCCTCCTGTCAGCCACCGAATGACAGTGAAGTGTAAGAGTTATAAGGTTGAAAAATAAATTTTCCCTCTATATATAGTATCAGCAGCACCGCAAAAGTTTAATCCAACACTAGAAGATAATTAAAATTTTCGGTCACGAACAGTCGAATAAAAATTCGGAACTCGGCGGTTTCCGTCCGAAAGGGGCAGCAGATGCACTATTCCTATCTCCCCGATCGCCTACTTTTCTTCTATCTGCCTCGGCTCAATGAAGTCGGTCCGGAGGTGAACAAAGGGCGGAGAATGGTTGCCAAAAAAAAAGTTTGCGACAGTTTTAGTTCTCACAGTTCCTTCCTTCCACCGGACACGGATAAAGTCGGACAACTGTCGGTTGCCTGCTAAGTAGTGTACGCCGTGTGCGGTAACCGAAAATGGTCATTGCACACACACAGACAGAAAACATAGACTGGCTAGCAGTGAGCAGTGCAGCAGTAATTTTTAGGACACTTGAATGGAGTTTGGCTTTGGAAGGTACTGCGTCCAGTGTGTGACGACACTTTCAATTGGAGGCTTTTCCGAGTGGAAGTGAACTTTTGCACCTGCGGTGAGACTTTCGAGTGTTGTTACGAAATCTCAGTTTCCGGTTTCGGGTCTGAAAATTGCTACGATAAGCAGATAGAATATCTCTCTCATTATGGGTGCGGTTTGCTGGGACGAAATTTATTGCTGGATTAGAGGGTCTAAGTTTACAGCGCAGCGATTGTTTAGTTTGCAAATAAATCTGATATCCGATTCGAAACTGGTAGATTTTGTGAGCAAAACGTGTGATTGTGGTAATTATTCACCATTCCAGTAAAATGATCAAAGCGATTAAGAACATCTACCATCATTATCTAAGAACAGCAAAAACTAAAAAATAATTTTTGGAGACGAAAACTATGATGACTCTTTCCGACTCATGCTGAAAGTTAACCCTTTATAAGGCAGTGGCAACTATATTGCCACCAACAACTTTCGTTTTTTTCTGCTTCATAATTACGAGCTGATCAGTGATCAGAAATAAACAATTAAATTAAATCACATTTTTTTAGCCTCGGCCCGTTAAAGGGTTAAACAAGCAATGAAATTTTCAAATCGATTTTGTCAACTATGAACTATAGTTAGAGTTTTAAATTGAATAATAACCTTTAAGATGATGTAATTCAGCATTTTTTGAAATTCGATTGCTACTTCGCATCCTAAAAAAACCTTTTACGGTCTTTAAAAAGTCTAGAGTACAAACTGAAATATTTCACAAATTAACAAATTATCCAAATTTCTCTTAAGAAGCGACAAAAAAATATATAAAAATATAGAATAGCTCAAAATTAAAGAACATTTTCTAGGTCTTAAATAATTAACATCAAACTATGACGTCCCACAGGCTACAGGATATTCGAAATCAAGAAATAATAAACGGGCCATCCGCATACCACGTGGACAGATTTTCAACGATTTTTACAGAGTTCTGAATAATTCTAAATGATCAAAAGAAAAGAATTTTTCAAAATATTAAATAATTTCAAATATTTAGCATATTTAAATTGAATATTATAGAAGCAAAAAAAAATACAAGGTATAAAAAATGAAATTTCATGCAACCTATGCCGAAAAACTCAAAGGACTTTGCAGTGAACTGTAATTAATCTTTTTTTTTTTCACGTTTTCATTGGAAAACACAAATAATTGTTTTCGAGATTCCGCAGATAAAATTCTATGCAATCGTAAATATTCCAGAGAGTCTAAAAAAAATCAAGGCTAAAAAACGAATACTACATAAACAAAAAAGTTGCAAAGGATTTTAAAATTCCTCGAAAATTAAAAAAAAAACATGAAGAACCTACAAAGGTTTATGAATTTGAACGTCGAACCACGCACTTCAAAGGAGAACAGATAAAGCAATAATAATCATAAAAATGCTTTAGCAGCGATTCTGTTCAATTCTTTTGAATATTATGTCAAAACAGTTCTAGTGTGAATGAAAAAGACACTAAAAGATAATTAAAAAGTACTTCAAGTTTTTAAATGTCTTCAATACACAAATTGATGCATTTCGTCTTCGGTTGCTCAAGTAGCTGCATGACTTTGCATTGTATTTTTCAATTACAGAGTAATTTTTTTTTTCAATTTCCAATTCGTTTAAGAAAGATTTTTCACGTGTTTCAGGGGAAATAACTATAGGAATCTACTCAAATGGACTTCTATCTATTCCCATAAAATTTTCTGCTGTATTATGATTCCTGAATAGGCGTTTCAAAACTCATGAATAGTTGAATGAAGTTTTTATATTGAACGTTTAAGTAGTCAGAAATGTTATAAAAAATGTCACAATTTTGTTGTATGTGTTCTATTCTATTTTTATTTTTTGAGTTTAGTGTTATTTTGTTGTTTTGTACTGAGTTTTTTTTTTTTTTTATTCACGACAAATTTTCGGAAAAGGTTTCATATAAAAATAGTAATAATATTCACAAATATTTTCAGAGCCAGACAAGTTGTATGATCGGTGTTCAGTCTCAGGTAACGCTGTAGATAATAATTTTATTTTTCCGGAAAAAATATCCACAGTTAAAAATATATTTTTAAGGAAAAAAAATCGAAAAAAATAAGAAGTTGATTATTTTAAAGAGCTTATAAAAATGTAAGTTTTTTCCATGAATCAGAGTTGAAAATTGCTAAAAAATCTCCGTACATCAAAAAAAGACACAAAAATATTATTATAAATCGAGTATCTCAAAGAAGTCCACATTTTTTAAATCTTGATTTTTTACTGCAAAAACTACAAACACAAGGTTACAGAGTCCCTCTTGGCATTTGGTCACGAGTTCGAAGCTCTGTAGAATCAGACCGTTCGGTGTCAGAGAGACTTCAACCCATGGGTTTATTCTCAGGCTCCCCCGTAGCCCCCTTCTTTCATACCAAATTCCAGAAAATCGTCACTCACAGTTGAATGAATACCTCACGGTTCTCCCACAATCGTCGTACGGTACATACCCGAGTAAGGCCCTTTCAAAGGTCGTGAAAAACAAAGAGTGATATATTAAAGCGTGTATTTCGCAAAATCGTGTTCGGTTTAGAGTTGACTGTGCAAAAAGAGTTTTTGTATCCAGTGTCTTTAGCAAGTTTGTTTCATAAAATAAAACCATACTTTTGTCATCTTAAGTTTTTCGATCAGTCCCTCTAATAGTTTGATATATTTTTTTCCTAATTTTTAATATACCAGATTGCAAAGCAAAGTTGTAGAAAAATTTAAGAGAAAAAAATGTTTAATACTACAATCTTCTCTCTGTACATTAGACATGGCGAAATAGAACTTTTCCTCTTAGAGGTTCTAGGAAACTGGATCGACAACGGCGGTCATGCAAAAGCTCCCCGCAATAGAGGTACTTCTCAATACCTTCCTCACAGGCATCACCTGCTCGATTCTCACCGTACTTACCGCATCGTACCTTATTGCAGCAGTGGGTGGCCGCATGTCCCAACTGCTTACAATTCAGGCAATTCATGATCCACGGTTCAAAAAAGCGAACTGGTAGACGAACCTTGCTCACCTCAATGTGGCTAGGCAAAGCAGATCCCGCGAACGTCACCCGAAACGAGTCTGATACTGGTATACTTTTTGTTCCCCCCATCGAGCGATATCGAATGCTATCTCTTGCATTCAAGTATCCTTACTGGTTGAATGTTGGTGTTCTCAAATTGGTCAACCTCAAAACTCTACAAGTCCTTGATTGTAAAACCCGCTTCAGTGACGACACCGTCGCTCTCCACCTTGCGATCAGGGATGTATACGCGATATTCCCGCGTCAAAATCTTACTGCAAACAATCACTTTTGCTCGTTTGGAATCAAACACTGTCATCCGCAATTTGTTTGGGCGAACTTTGAAAATCTCAGTTATAGCTTCATACCACTTTACCAGATCCTTGTAAATCTGGATTACATTGAAAGGTTTTGATTTGAGCCGGAAATATACGATCCAGGGTCCGGACGAATTAACCGATTATTACTTAAACCTAGTGCTCTCCTGCGAGGCCGAGTTTCTAATTTCCTGTATAATATTCGGTGGTTCATCCGAGAACGAATTCATCGCCTGTCATGATGCTCACAAAAATGAGCGTTTGAACCTAAAACAAAATGTCTAGGATTTTGAAATAACAAATCAAAATCAAAAGAAAACTTAAAGCTGCTTAAAAAATACCAAACTTATTTTAAAAAAATGCAAGTCGCAACCCTTCTTGAGCAGCTCTACCGTTTGCTCCTCTGTTCGAAGGTAGATGATGCTCAAACTCTCTTCAATCAGCCCAAGACACAATCCCAAAAACGATATTTTTCGATCTGTCTGTTTTAAATCTTTTTGAAGTGCGACTTAAAAACAAACAAAGCACAACGAGTAAAAATGCCACTTATCTGTTTCACGAAGATTCGCTGGCACATTTCTTCACTTTTCCGGGTAGCAGTAGAACCTAAATTTAACACTTTGACCAATTACACTATTTTTTCGCGGAAAAACAACTTTTTTATTAAAATATGCAAAGAGCAAAACCGCGCACGTCATCCAGTTGGCCTTGTTCACTACCAGCTTAAAAAATTTTAAGTCCCAGAAACTCGATTTTTTTGTACATTTTTTTTCGAGTTAACACCAGATCTCGACATTCCATGCATTTCTAAGACATATGGCATCTAAAAAAAATTTCGATTTCGACAATTTCTACCTGTGCTTTTTTCCATCGATAATTTTCGTGAAACTTTGACCACTTTGAGGCACGTGTTCCTGCATGGGGACTTTTTTCGAGAAGACGAAACTTTTGAGCCCTATTGCTAAGTTCGAAGGTTGATTTTTTTCATTCATCTCATTGGCACTTTACTGTGTAAAATTCGATTGTTCGAAAAATTTTGCAGAATGGTTAACCTACAGTGCAATCTCTATTATAGCATAATAATGCATTCAGAGAATTTAACAAATCACCCCTTTTATCTTTTGCATTTCTTTGTTATTTTTTCCGGGAAATCCAATTTTTATTTCCCAAACTGCGCGTGTCCAATTTTTTTTTCTCATAATTACGCTTTATTAACGTTTATCATTTGTTTTTCTCCTGGTATATCTGTGAAAAGCACATACTCGAATAAAATTAATTCATTTAAGTAATTAAAGAAAATAATTATCAACCGGCTTGAAAGAAATAGTTCTGGATTTTCTCTACAGATTTTTTGTTTGTCTGCTTCTACCCTAATTCATATACCGAGAGTTATCGTGAGCTGCGATTCAAGTCGATACAAGTGCCTAAAAAGCTCAAGTTATACAAGCGCTTAAAAAGCTCAAATGATTTTTTTTTTCTATAAAGGGAATAACTTATTTTGCTTATATCAGTTGCTGGACAGAGGTGAATGACCACTTAATAATAAGGTCTTAGGTGATACGTTCCCAGCAATTTACGAGCCAATGGTTTATACACCCAAAATTTTCCATTGAATTCTTAGAGGATACTGCCATTCCCTGAGTCGAATTGACGCGAAATTAGTTATACATATCATTCTCATTATTTCTGACATTGTTATTTCTATCATTTCAATCATTTTCTCGTTTATATCGTATGTGTCGTTTTATGCACTTTCGTCATTTTTATTGTTTTTGTTTATTCGTCAGTTTTGTTATTTCCGTCATACCTGGTTTGTTTATCATTTTTGTTACTGTTTCTATTTGTTGTTCTTTTTGTCGCACTTATCACTCTCACTATTTGGTCATTTCTCGTCATTTTTATCCTTCTTGACATTTTTTTATGAACTTTATTCTTTTCTTTTCGAAAATTTTATCATATTTGTGTTTTTCGTCATTTTTGTCATTACTGTCATCTCTGTTAGTTTTACATATTTGCAATGTCTATTTTTTATCATTTTTATTCTATTTTTGATAGTTATTTCGTTTTTCTATTTGGTCATTTTAACTCTATTAATTTTTTCCTTGGTCAAGTTTAATTATTTTGGTCAGCCTTGTTAATTTTGTCTGGTTTTGTTATCAAGTCATGCCAGTTTTTGGTTATTTTTGCATCATTAAAGTTTTTTTTTTATTTCTGTCCATTTTGTTTTCACTGCAAATTCCGTTGCTGTTTTTCATATGCGGCTTTTCTGTTCAATATTTCATTGCTCTCTATTCTTCTAGTAAATCATTTTTACTCTATTCATTTTTCTGTTTATTTCAGTTTGATTAGTTTTACCAAGTTTGCTATTTTAGTCGTTACGTTTGTTTTCGTAAGTTTTGTCATTTTAAATGTTTTGATTATTGTTATGTTATTTTTTTGTGATTTACGTTTTATCTTTTTTGGAGGATTTTTCATCGCTTATTTTCAGTTTCGTCATTACCAGTTTTACTGTTTTTATTAGTTTTTTTTGTAATTTTTTTTTGAACATAAAACATTTGTTTTTTTCCTAACATTTTCATCTTCTTGTTCAGTTTTGTAACTCTTGTTAATTTTGGCTTTTTTGGATTTCTATAATATTTGTCAAACAGCAGTGACAGTAATAATAAATATGATAAAAATATCAAAAATCATAAAATTGCTGACATGGAAAATGACAAATATGACAGAAATGAAAAAAATGTCGTGTAAAACCGCTCACTAGCATTACGGGCATGCATATTTTTTATGTTTTAAAATTTTTTTTTTGTCGTTATCTTTTTTGTCATTTCTGTAATTTTCATCGTGCTTCTCAGTGACACTCTAACTTCCTGTCAGTTTTATGACCTTTTAACGTTTGTTGTCATTTTTGTCTGTTTGATCATCGACATATATTCATTTCTCCTCTGTTTTTCCATTTGTTCATGTTTGTCATACATTTCATTTTTATTATTTTCTGTTACATTTAGTTTGGTTAATTCTGTGATCTTTAATTTTTGTCATTAAGTTAATTTTTGAAGCTGTTTTCGCTTTTTTTTTCAATTTCTGTTATTTTTATTCATTTAGTGTTTTTAGTCACTTTTGTTTCTTCTATAAGATTTCGGTAATCCTACTTATATTCGTTTTCCATGTCGTTTTGTCGATTAATATAATGTTAGTTTCCTGTACCCTTTTTTGTCTTTTAATCGTATATGTAGTTTTTGACTTTGCCGTAATATTTTACATGTTTATATTTCGTTATTTATGCTATTTTGGTCAATTTTGTATTTTATGTCGTTTGGGCATTTATGTCCTTTTTGTTATGTTTGTCTTTTTGGCCATTTCATGAATGTTCTGTAATTATGCTATGTGCTGTGTTTCTGCTGCTCACAGAAAAATTAATAAACTTGCAGCTAACACCAAGGCTGAGCAAAACATGAATGGTTAACACCGCGGTGATCACCACAGAAATAAATTCGATAGCATTCTAAGAGCAAACATCCTTGCCACATTCTACATGAATTTGGCCCTGCACCCGGGAAACTGCTTGCCCTATAATGCCACTAAGAAGCGACCACACATACATTCTGACCCTAATTCATTTAGAAAAAATTATCGTGATCGATACAAGTGCTTGAAAATTTCAAATATTTTTTTTTTTTTCAATAAAGGAATAATTTATTTTTCTTATATCATGGTAAACTATAATAAAGTTTATTTACAATTTTTCTCAAGTTTAATTTTTTGTTAATTTGAAGATAATTCAAGACGAATATTGAAAGTCATGAGTCATGAGTTTTTATGTATAGGTCTTCGTAAGCATTTTTTTCATTTTGAGTGTTCTTGTAGTTACCTAAGAATTTTGATATTAAAGATTGGTTGTATTTTAACGATTTTCTTTATTTTTGACTTTTTCCACAATCTCAAATCCTACTCCTCCCAAAATTTCAACATTCTTTTTCTATGAGATCAAATATTTTTGAATGTTAGCTCTAGATACGAATTATATAGTTTCCTCTCTCTAGCACTCTGCTAGTCTGAGATTAAAGGATTTTATTTTTGTGTTTGATAAGCAATCCAAAAAATTTTAGATTTTTTTTATTTCGTGTGCAAAGAAAATTCACTTTTCGAATTCTACCTTGCTTACTGTTGTCATTGTCAACTCACTGTAACTTTGTTCATCGGTTTCATTTGCAAAATAAATAATTTTTGATTTCTCCTATTTATTTTTCATTTATATTGTTTCACAGTATATATTCTTTGGAATGTTTTTATTAACGGTATATTTTTCTTGGGAAGGCACAAATTTATTTTGATGACATGATACTTTCCGCCTAACCTCAATCCACGAAATTCAATCGAAGAAACATGATTCCGTACAATGAGGAAAAAACGCCAGCATCATCACGTCGAGCAATTCAAATCGTCGAAAAAACAGTGCTCCATTCCAATCAGATTGCTATTCTCAAATTATTCCATCACCAATTTAATTCGAGTGCTCGCACTCTATTTTGAAGAGAAAAGTAAAGAAAAAAAAAGCCATCCTACAATTATGCCAAAAAGTTTCCACTTTTCCTCTTATTTCCCTTTCAAATTAGCACTCGCTGAGATTGAGCGCTCGTTCGCTCGGCAAGCGTGTGGCGTGTCCCACCGGAAGGCGTAGAGCAACAGGCGGTGGCGGTGAAGAGTGGCAACAGAAACATGAACCTAAGCAAAAAAAAAAATAAAACTTGACCAAGTTCTCGAACGGACTGCGGAGAATCGGTTGACGTGTCGAAATCCATGCAGCATGTACCTACTCTGCTACTACCTCGGAAGCGCCCAGATGCTAGTTGATGAAGTTCCTTTTCAGCTTCCGGTTTCCTTCGGTCTTCAGCAACACTCAGCGCTACCGAAATATATTTTCATCTCCCTGACTGTGAATTGGACAGGGTTGGCTGACATTTGAAGTTTTCCACCATCGGCAACCCTTTTCGCAGAGCTATTTTTCATTTAGCATTGCCTGGCACAATTCACAATTGGTTGTGCAAATTTTTCACGCTCTTTACTCACGTCTTTACCAACAGTTGGACAAATTTTCTTTCTGCACTAGCCTACAACAACGTTGTTTCGTTAGCATACTCCAGCTTTTTCCTGGTGACGGATTACGACCCACTAGCAGCGCTGCGGATTGTCGATCGTGTGAACATGAGAAGCGATAAGCTTGAAAGAAAAGCCGACAAATGATGGCCCTTTCATTAGGACATTTCTTCACGTAGCACAATCCGCACAGAAAGTCCCGAACGCCCCGCTAGGATAATGGGCCTCGCGACTGTGATACTTCGAATCAAGGAACACTCGCTGCATAAATGAATGACTACGAGCCGACTAGTGAATGACTGAAAGGAAAGAATGGATGAATGAAGCGCGGAATACAGAAAGCTGCTGCTGTTGCTGTTGCTTGCCATCTCAGTCATACCAAGTCCCCTCATTAAGCACGCGGATGAAATGCACGGAAGTGCAGAAGGGAAACTGCTTTTCCTGGTTTCCCACGCGGGCTTTGGGCCATCCGACGACCCACTTTTCCCACCGTCACTTCCCGTGCCGGACTGCAAACGGGGACCCCGGCAGGTTTCCATATAGGAAGTGCCATTCTTTCGTCTTCATTTGAATTTCGTTCATCTCATGACTTTCAGAGCGAGATTTTTTCCCCCTTTTTCGCTAGGTCCCTTAACCAAACGCGGATAGAAGGAAACCCTTCTCTTAATGCAGGTTCTTTTTTTTTGCGCGTCGTCCGCCGCGACAGCTGAAGCACTGCGAAATTCTGCTGAAGGATCCTACGATAGAGTGCCACAATCCTGAAGAAATTAATTATGCAATTTTTTATTCGAATTAATAAAAGTGGAATTGTCATGGATTCGCAGGAATCCGAGATTAAGCTTCCTTTCGCGGGAGCGGACGAGGACCGACACGGCCACGGCTGGTGTTGAAGATTTACTCGGCTTTAGTTAGTAATCGTATTTCAAACTAGAAGTTGGGACGACTGGTCAGGGTTTTAATTTAGACTCGGAAAGGTGTTCAAGACGGTTGCATAATGAGAAACAAAAAAATTAAATGAAACTTGCTGTTTTAGAGCGCTGTTTTTTGTTTTCTTTTTAGAAGAGAGCAACAACAGAGTGGAGGGCTTTTTCCACTAGAGGAAAACATTCGAACTGAATTGATAACATTTCGAATCCCGACCATAAAAAATTACCATTAAACTCGGACGACCACAATTCAAGTTTTCTTTCGACACGATTTTCACATCTTTTCGCTACCAGTTGGAGGGGCTTCCTTCCTGCTAGACCGTCCTTATTTTGTGTGCTTGCCTATTGCGAAATCTTCATTTCGACTTTTGGGGTCGGACATGCATGGGTTCTTTCTGAATCGAACATTTAATTTTATGCGTTCAAAAGTGGAAGGGGTTATCTGCCCTAGTGAAAAAAACCGATTGAAGTTGACTTTTTGTAAGTCAAGTCGAGAGGCGAATGCCACACCAGAGATTTATTTAACGATGGTTTGTATTGTCCCTGTCTGTTAATGTACTTTGACATAGTTTTTCAGCTTTTTGCACTGTTTACAGATTTGAAGTACTATTTGAATTCATAGAAATATTCGAGAATAAATAAAATGTAGTGTCTAATCTCAAACCAAAACTCTAGAATTTCTCCGCAATCCTACAGGGTGTTTTTAAATTCCATCAAAAAGTTTCAATAAACTCAACAATTAATTAAATAAACTAAAATTACAGTCTTCCTGTGTTATTTTACTAAAATCGTTCTAAACAATATTCGAGAATTATTCCAAATCATTCGATGGTCTACGATTTCCTGAAAATCTGATTATTTCAATAGAACAAAATTGATCTTTTCTACACCTACAGTGGGTATCATGTTTTGGAAAGCTTTAATATGCTTTTGGTCCAATGTTAAGTCACGAAAATTTGAATAATTTTAGTTTTTGGGAAAGTTGTTTTTACGGACCAGTTCTTTCTAAGATCAAAATATTTGCTGAATTTGCGTAGGAAACTGATAACAGTTATGATTTTTCACCTGTGCCTGTTGGAAATATTAAGTACATATTCAGACATTCAATGCTACTGTCTGCCAGAATGATATTGGGCCACGGGGGTGAAATTGAGACGTAACGGGAAATGTTCGTAACTTAAGAATCCTAAAACCTAATGTCTCATATTCAATATTACATGAACATGACATATTTGCTCACAACTTGAAATGGAATATAGATAATATTGTTACAGGCTGAAAAATGTGCGCAAATAACGTTATCAAAAAATATTCCATGTTAACTAACCCGATCAAGAAATCACATCAACTTACTGCTCAAATTGTAGATTATAATACTGTCATAGAGTAGGTTTTTTTAGGCCGAAGTTGTATTTAAAATTTAAAATTTAAAATATTAGTGACTAAAAGCCTGAGAACTGTAAAATAACTGTAAAACAGTCAGATGGAAAATTACAACAACCGATATTACTTATGGAATGTGACAAAAATTGATACGCCTATTCTATATAAACTGATGACTTTAGATGAAAGGAAGGAAGTGTTCAGTGACTTTGGGATCTCCATTGGGATACACAATGGTGAACGACAAATAATTATTGAAAGGGAAGAATTCTGAGGCTTTACGCTCCAACTTTTCCCCTTTTTGGAGACGCCCCTATGTGTATAGAGGCTGTCTATAAACCACATTTTTATTACTGATTAACCCAGTTATCTCATACATCTCATACATTTTATAAACTTTGTATAAAACGTAGTTTAGTATCAGCATAACATCACTATACTGGAACCAATAGAAAAGGAAGCAAAACAAACCCGATCACATCTACTCTCAAACGACACGGCCTAAAGGTTGTACACAAAAGTGAAAGCACTTTACGAGACGTTTTGTGCAACTTTAAGGATAAAATTTCTTCTAAAGTACGATCTGGAATTCATCAGATTCCTTGCCAGGACTATTCTCCTATTTATATTGGTCAAACTCTTTGAAAAATAAAAACTCGCCAACAGGAACACAAAAATACTGTGGAAAATCAGAAACGAAATGCGGAAGTGGCTCACACGACGAGTACGGATCACACTATTGACTAAAACAATTCTAAACTTATAAAAACAGTTAGAGAAAACCACATTTGAACGGCTGGAAGTCCATTGATGAACAAAGATGACCCACCGATAACGTAGCCTCGATTCTCTGCGGGGCGAGTACGTGTAAGCGTACGAACACCATCGTAAGCAGTTGGACACGGGTCCTGAATTTGGGTAATTCGTAACCTAAAGCTGGTTGACCTTTAAGGTTAATTGTAACATGTTTATATTATGTAAAAGCGATAAGTTTTTAGTCTTGTAACACGTCATAGTGGCTAAGAGTCGTATGGTTCTTATATTAACACAAATCCCACATTAAAAATGAAACGTAGTTTCTGGTCAACCTTCTCCAGTATCCTAATAGTCCACGCAGTTTATGGTTGGCCCCAGTAGCGTAGCTAGGGTGGTGCGGTTGGTGCGCTTCGCACCAGGCCCACCACTCGAAGGGGCCCCAAAATCTTGCAAACACCGAACCGGTCAACATGCCCATCTGAACTCAACCTCATGTATTTGTGCTCGCCACTCTGCCCTCGTGATCCACACGGTCAGAGGAAACGTGATACAGACGTTCATTTTCAACATGATTTGTGATTCGACTCACGCCGAGGTTGAATATTTTCGATCGCAGAAAACATTCGTTGCAACGTGGAAACACGCAACAAAGGAGAGATTTTTTGCGACGCTGAAAACGCTGTCTAGGGTATTTGTTTAATAATACATCTCATTAGGCCGACGTTCACGAAAAATGCATGGAGTATACACCAGATTTACACGAAATCGTTGAACAAATAAACAAAATATGATTACATACTCTCATAGAATCGCCCATCAATGGAAATTTGGTAAACTCAGTTAGTTTTATCCTGAATTTTGCAAAATAAACCATTTTTCACAACGCTTCCATTCTCATCTCAAAACCTAAACCACTTCTTTATTATTCATCTCACGACGCCCCTATATTCATCACACAGTTAATCACTTTGTTAATGAACGTAGCCGCATACCGTCGTAGTAGGTTACCTAGATATTGGTAGTCTAGGTTTCCACTGCAGTGCTGTCGATTTATGTCAATTATGTCAGAACTATTCAAATTTAAAGCTTGTTTTTGGAAATTTAAGGTGAACATTTTAAAAACTAAAGTATTCTTAGTGTAGTGAGTGATTTTGTTTAGTGATTAATACAAAATGTAGTCCATAAATGATGAAAATAACTTTGGTTGGCTGCTGAATGAATCCCGTTGTAGCCGTATAGAGTAATGGGTAGATTTCGTTTTCTTGGTAAGATGATCGAAATAAATGAGTTTTTCAGTGGAGATGCCCGACCATTATTACAAATTTAGAGATTTTAGGTAAGTTTTTTGAGGATTCTATTTCATCAGATATCTAAAGTGAACTAATGAGAATCCATTCCATTGATTAGTTGATTGGCTTAGTTAGAAAATATGCGTTTTTTCTAGTTTTCAATTGAGTTTCCAATTGAGTTTTTGTTTTATAATTTTGGGCTGAGATGAATAATGGAACAGTTTCTCTTTCCGTTTCACGAATTCTGACCAACAAAAATAAAACGTACGAGCGGTTCACATGTTAATGTCCTTTCAGGTTAATTTCCAAATTCAAACGGCAACAAGCCTTGTACGTTTGGTGCAGAAAAGTTAGCTAGTTATGATTTAGGTAGTCTGATTCTCGAGAAGATGGACTACCGACAACATTCGATGCTGCAGTTAATGTTCGCTTTGAACTGCAACTCGATGTACGAGGCTGTTCAAGTAGGTATGAAATTAACAACTGGAATCGTTATGAAATTGGAATTCATCAATGACTTTAAATGATGCAATCAATCTATCAATCATTCTCAACTGGAAAGCGAAAGAAGATGATTTTTTCAACAGGGTGGAGTTGAAATAGTTATCCTCCATCGAATAAAACATCGTGTTTTGACCATAATTATTGAAAGTTTGGGATTTTCCCTCTAAAAGAAAAAATGCCGAAGTCACTCCAGTTTTAAAATGTTTTAAAAATCCAGTTGAAGCATTAAGTTATCGGTCAATAAGTTTGCTCTTTTCTACAGGCAAACTTTTTGAAAGAATTATTTTTAATAGAATGATTTTGCAAATGGGCAGTTTGGTTTTCGCCATGGGCACTCGACCACTGATCAGTTACTTAGAGTAACTAATAAGGTTTGAATTAATAATTCTGAAAGTTTTTCCACTGGAGCTGCTCTTCTAGACATAAAAAAGGCATTCGACAGTGTTTGGTATAAATGTTTAAAAATGTCCAATATCCGTTTTCCTGTTTACATCACCAAAATGATACAAAGTTAGATAACTGACCGCGCTCTTCAGCTTCACTACCTAAATCAAAAGGTAATCTAACAGATTTGCAGCTTGTTAAAGTTGGTGTACCTTAGTATCTTGTGCCAAATCTATACCTATAAAAATGCAGTCCGGTCTGCCTGTCTGTCTGTCTGATCCATATAGGCTCGGAAACTACCGAACCGATCGACGTGAAAATTTGTATGTAGGGGTTTTAGGGGCCGAGAAAGGTTTTCATGATAGTTTAAGATCCCTCCCTTTTCTGGAAGGGAGGGCCCCCATACAAATGAAACACAAATTTCTGCACATCTCAAAAACTAACCAAGCAAATGAAACCAAATTTGGCATGTGGATGTTTTTAGGAGTGACAAATATTTCCATATTAGTTTGACACCCCTCCCTCTTCTGGAAGGGAGGGGTTGCATACAAATGAAACTCAAATTTCTGCATATCTAGAGAACTAACCAAGTAAATAGAACCAAATTGGGTAGGTGGATGTTTTTAAGGGTAAAAAATATACCGATAATTATTTGACACCCCTCCCTCTTCAACAGGAGGGGTCCCATACAAATGAAACACGAATTTCGCACAGCTCGAGAACCAATCAACCAAATACAATCAAATTTGGTATGTGGATGTTTTTAGGAGTAACAAATATGTCCATATTGGTTCGTAACCCCTCCCTCTTCTGGAAGGGAGGGGTACCATACAAATGAAAAACAAATTTCTGCACATCTAGAGAACTAACCAAGTAAATAGAACCAAATTTGGTAGGTGGATGTTTTTAGGGGTAAAAAATATATCGATAATGGTTTTACACCCCTCTCTCTTCTAAAAGGGAGTGGTCCCATACAAATGATACTCAAATTTCGCACAGCTCGAGAACCAATCAAGCAAATATAACCAAATTTGGCAAGTGAATGTATGTAGATGTAACAAACATGTCCATAATGTTTCGACACCCTTCCTTCTTGTGGCATGTCTCCAAATGCCATTTTTAAATCCAAGATGGCGACTTCCGGTTTCTGGAAAACAGCGGCAAATGACCAGATACCTCCCAATATGGGTATTTCCGGAATTGTTATGACGCACTGAAGCCACAAATCGACCTCAGACAACATTTTGAATTGTAAGATGGCGACTTTCGGTGTCTGTAAAACAGCGGCAAATGACAAAATGCAACCCAATATGAGTATTTCCGGAATTGTTATGATGCACTGAAGCCAAAAATCGACCTCAGACAACTTTTTGAATTGTAAGATGGCGACTTCCGGTGTCTAGAAAACAGCCGAAAATGACCAAAAATCACCCAATGTGAGTGTTTCTTTAACCAGAATGACGCTCAGAGGCCAAAAACTGTCCCCTAATGCCATTTTGAAATCCAAGATGGCGACTTCCGGTTTCTGAAAACCAGCGGCAAATGACCAAATGCCACCCAATATGGGTATTTCCGGGTTTTTTATGATGCACTGAAGCCACAAATCGACCTCAGACAACATTTTGAATTGTAAGATGGCGACTTCCGGTGTCTAGAAAACAGCCGATAATGACAAAATACCACCCAAGATGAGTGTTTCTTCAACCAGATTGACGCTCAGAGGCCAAAAATGCCATTTTGAAATCCAAGATGGTCACTTCCGGTTTCTGAGAAACAGCGGCAAATGACTAAAGACCACCCAATATGGGTATTTCCAGCATTGTTATGATGGACTGTAGCCACAAATCGACCTCAGACAACATTTGAATTATAAAATGGCGACTTCCGGTGTCTGGAAAACAACCGAAATCGACCAAATACCACCCAATATGAGTGTTTCTTCAACTAGATTGACGCTCAGAGGCCAGAAATTGTTTCCTAATGCCATTTTAAAATCCAAGATGGCGACTTACGGTTTCTGAAAAATAGCCTGAAGTGTCCAAATACCACTCAATATGTGTATCATCGGATCCAGAATGATGCAAGTAGCTAAAAATTGACTTCAGACACCAGTTTGAATTGTTAAATGGCAACTTCTGGGAAACAGCCGAAAATAACCGAATACTACTACATATGGATATTTCCGTAATCGAAATGATGTATAGAAGCCGAGCCTTGACCCTGGACACCATTTTGAATTCGAAGATGACCACTTTAAGTTTCTAAAACAAAAACGAAAATAACTGAAATGCATTCAATATATTTCCGGAATAGAGGTGATGTACAAAAGCCAAAAGTCGAGGATGTTGTAGTTCCGATGAAACCAATCATTTCAAATGATATAAACAAATCGCAAGCAATCAATGAATTTTAAATGTTTAAAATAATTAAATTGAACACTAAAATAGGCGAGACGAAGTTTGCCGGGTCAGCTAGTCTTATATAATATTTTTACTTTTGATCTCTCTGCTTTACCACCAAAATGTAAAAAATCATCCCTAATTTGTGACGATACAAACATTTCCGTAAAAGGAAAAACCCTTCGTGTCATATGCAGTCGGCTGTAACAATGTCTAGATATATTTTTACCGTTCTTACAGAAATGAAACATTTCTCCTCATGCATCGAAAACACAATCAATTTTTGTTTCTCAGTTTGAGTTTCATTTCTCAATGAATTTGGTCAAGTTAAATAATTAGAGCTAATATTAATATAAACTATACTTTCAGAGCAAGCCGAGAGTATCCAGTCGAAATAAATAAATATAGAGAGTGTTTCTATCCTCTTGTCAACATGAATTCTAGACTTTGTCTCAAGAATAAACTATAATTTTACAAATTTGTCAGAAAAAATTATCAAATAGTTCCGACAAAAATCGTTGCAATGCCAAATTACAACGATTAGTTCACTTCATGGTCAGTAAGATAGGTGTAAGATTAGGTTTGAGCTATTGTAATTCATTTTTCTTTTGCTTGACTAGATGGTTTACAATTTTTGTACGATTATATTAATTTAACTATATACAGTTATGGAGAAAATAATAAATACACTTGCAGTGTTGGATAATTTTTCATATTTGCGCAGTAATTTTAATTGTTGTATGATGTTATGTTACGTCATTACGATCTGCAGACACTCTTTTTTAAAGAAGAACGGAGAAATAATAAAATAAATATAAATAATAAATCTATATCGGTGATTCCGTTTTTTTCTTGCGTGAGTTAGTGTTTTTAGAGTGGCGAAAAAAATAAATACATTTTTGAAATATATATACAAAACAATCCAAATTAGCTTTATTTCTCTACATATCGTTAGCAAAGTGACCTCTTACATTACAAAACTCACTTCCAATATTTTATGGCTTGTCCTTTGTTTGGTAAAACCATATTCAATCTTTGTGGTATTTTCACTGCCAGGTTTTCACGAGTAGAAGCCGGACTAGCATTCCACGTTGCCTGTCCGACGTTCCATAAATCTGTTTTCTTATTTGGATGATGCTTTGCAACCTAGACTTTCCCGATCTTCCATAAAATTTCTAAAGGATTTGAATTAGGAGTCTGCGCTGGTCAAATTAATAATTTTAAAATTTTGTTTAAAAATCATCTTCGTGTTTTCAATACTGTATGTTTAGGATCGTTATACTGCATAGAGATCCAGCAAAGTGGCATGTTTTCTTCGGCATACGGAAGCAAAATCGACCACCTAAATACACAGGAAACTTCATTCTACTTCAAAAGCGACACATTTTGGCAAGAACTGAATTTCTAAAAAGTTTTTAGACTAGGGTGCAACAAAATGGCACATCGTGTTTTTGTCGGGTGAGTCGAAATTTAACCTTTTTGGTCCAAACGGTCAGCAGCTGGTGAGAAGACCGGTGAATGCTGCCTTCAACGCACAATTAACCAAGAAAGTAGTCAAATTTTGAAGTGACCACAAAACGCTGTTGTGCTGTTTTCTGATGCTGGTGTGGAACCCATTCATTTTATAACATAGACTATGAATACTAACGACTATGTAGATATTTTACGTAGCGTAAAGCTTTCGTATGTCAAAGAAAACATGCTTCTTCGTTGGAGGGTAACGATCCTAAACATACGGCAGTGAAAACATGAAAATGATTTTCAGAGGAAAATATAAAATTGATGGATTGGCCAGCATAGTCTCCTAACTTTATCCGTATCAAAAATCTATGGAAGATTGTTAAGTTCTACGTTGCAAAGCATCATCTGAAGAATAAAACCGACTTATGGAATGACGTACAGGCAGCGTGAAATACTAGTCCAGCTTCTACTCGTGGAAACCTGTTGGTAAACATACCACAAAGGTTGAATATGGTTTAACGAAATAATGGATAAGCCACGAAATATTGAGAGTGATTTTTGCAACGTAAAAGGTCACTTTGCTGACGATATGTAGAGAAATAAAGCTCATTGGGATTGTTTTGCATATATATTTCAAGAGTGTATTTATTTTTTTCGCCACTTTAAAAAACACTTAACTTAAGAAAAAAAATTTCGGAATCACCGACACAGAAATTTCTCCAGTTATTTCTTCGTTCCTCTTTTAAAAAGAGTATCTGCAGATCATAATGACGTAACATAACATCATGCAACAATAAAAATCAGTGCGCAAATACGAAAAATTATCCAACACTGCAAGTGAATTTATTATTTTCTCCATGACTGTAATTTAACTATAAAATTATAAACACATACAACAGAACACACTAGAAATTTTGAATAAATATTAGGAAATAATTAATTTAACACAAATCCTCCTTCCTATCGAAAATAATAAAAAATATAAAAAAATAATTGTAGAAGTGTACAATAACTGCAAAAGTCTTCTTATTTTCAATCTCAATACCAGAGGGTGGGATCTAGAAATAGGTACCCCCCATCTATCTACTCAGACAGTGCCCCGTTACTAGGCCGACGTATGTACAAAGAGCTCTTTTGTTGAACTCTAGGAGCTTTTTTGAATGATTCTCGTTTGGTGTTATAAATCTTTTAGATTGGGAGCACTTTTTGACATCCAACCAATTAGTTATCACCTTTTGTTCCTCCCAGTGTTTAAGCTTCATTTTCACTGCACAGTTTGATAAACCACAGAAAGGTTCTGGACCGATAAACTGTGAGTTAGATCCTTGTTTTGCAAGTTCGTCTGCCTTTTCATTCCCACCAATGCCACAATGTCCTGGAACCCAATACAAATTTACTGAGTTTGTTTGACATAGCTGTCGCAATGTGAGAATACATTCCCAAACAATCTTGGATGTACATTTATAAGCATCAAGTGCTTTCAGTGCTGCTTGACTGTCAGAGAAAATACAAATATTTGCATGTTTGTATTTCCTAGTCAGACACACATTCGCACATTCAATGATTGCAAAAATCTCTGCTTGAAACACTGTTGGCCAGTATCCCATTGCCACTGAAACATTAATTTCAGGGCCGAAGATTCCTGCACCAGTTTTGGTACCTACTTTTGAGCCATCTGTGAAAAATATCGTTGAACCGGGACGGACATCAGAACTCCGACTTCCCAGTCTGTACACGACGTTTCGCAAACCTTGTAGGGAATATCATGATTGTCCTGAGGTATTTATATCTTAAAATAAGTATTAATAACGACATTGTATACAAACTCGTGAGTCTCTACGAGCTAAAAGCTCACAGGCAAAATCAATGAATAAATTACAAAAGAATGATACTCTTGGAGAATTTCTTAAAACTTATTTTATACTTGTACTACATTTTAAAACCTGAAGTGGTACTTGGGTTGGAAGCACATTAACAAAATAAGTTTGAACTAGCATTTAAACTCGAAATCATCCTAGAAACAAAAAGATCGCAGGATTTTTTTCCATAAACATTTTACGCATATTTAGTAAGACTGACAGCAAATTTGGGCTACGTTGTAACTCAACAATGCCTTTTCCCATTCTTAAAATTAAAATATTTATGAATACATAGAGCTTAACAGGGGGTCCCCTTTTTTCAGCAGTCGCAATCTTGTCACCTACAACTTTACTGAAGACACGATTTCAATAAAACAAGCCGTTTTTGTAATATAGAAATTTTTATTCGTTAGTCACCATTTTGGAAAGGCTCTTTTGAAACAGCAGCCACTAGTCTACATGAAGAACTTATATTATAAATTGACCTTTTTATCAAAAAGGAACAACTGTGATATAATAGTTTTTTTAACCTATTTACCATGGAATGCCCATGTTTCACCTAATACATTTCGAGTATTTCATCTAAATGCACAGAAGGCTGTATGAGCTGCTTAAAATTGGCTTCTTACCCTAAACAAACTTTTACTTGCTCCTCATTATATGTGAAGTTAATAGAATATAAAAATATCCAGCACAGCTAAATATGTAAGATACTACACAGGGATTTTCTGTAAAAAGGTAAATTCGCTAAATCGAATATCGTTATATTCTTCACAAAATTTTCAATTTCAAATACAGGTTGGACTCGACTATCCGAATTTTGTAAAATATTCACTCCGAATAACCGGAATCTGCGGTTAATTGAACCAATTTTTTTCATATCTTATTTGTTTTTTCTCATCGAGACCAGTCAGTTTGTTTATATTCTACTCGGTGAATATGCAACATAAAACAAAAAAAATAATCCAGTGACTGGATGTCGATGTTTGTCAAATATAAAAAACATAATAAGACGAATTAATCGTGTCACCTCTCTTTATGCATTGAGTTAAAATCGTGGCATACAGCACAAAATACTCCATCAAAATTTGCATTTCTAGATTGGAACGGCAGAAAGACAAACGTCACAAATGTGAACAAAATTCGGAGTTTGGAGTTTGGAGTTTGGAATATTCATCGAAAATCTTCATGACTCATTGTAAACTACATATATCAACAATCATAAAAAATGTTGCTCCCTCATTCCAATTATTTTTTGTTGAATAATAAATTCAGAGTTTGATCTTCTTCTTCTACTATTTAAAAATGGAATTCCGTAACGCTTGATAATATTGAATATTATTATAATATTGTTATTATTCTCTGAGGTGTACAATAATCATCATCATTTTGAATCGTTCTAAATCAAAAATAATAAGCGGTGACATGTAGGTTTTTTAACATGAAAATGTTCGCTGATGTTCAGGAAAGACATTTGAGGAAAAATAATAGGTATCTAATTACTAAAACTTGAGATATTATTCAGAAAACTACATAAAAAATGCAAAGTTATGACTTTTTGTGCTAAATTTGCCTCTAAATCGAAATTCAAAGCGATTACATATGATTCTTTTTTCACTAAAATGTTTGTTAATGTTCAGGAAAGACATTTGAGGGAAAATAATTAGTATTTAATCACTAAAACTTGAGATATTATTCACAAAACTACGTAAAACATGCAAAATTATGACTTTTTATACTTAATTCGTCTCCAAATCAAAATTCAAAGCGATGACATGTGATTCTTTTTTCATTAAAATGTTCGTTGATGTTTAAGAAAGACATTAGAGAAACAATAATAGGTATCTAATTACTAAAACTCGAGATATTATTCACAAGACTACGTGAAACATGCAAAATCATGACTTTTATGCTGAATTTGCCTCTAAATCAAAACTCGAAGCAGTGATCTGTGATTTTTACTATAAAAAAATGTTCGTTGTGTTTAGGATTTGATACTTGAGGGAAAAATAATAAATATCTGATTATTTGATATTTAAATATTTTCCACAAAACCACATGAAGAATGCAAAACCATAATTTTTCAGGCTCAATTTGTCTCTAAATCAGAATTCAAAGCGATGACACGTGATTTTTTCAATGAAAAGTTCGTTAATACTCAGGAATGACATTCGAGAAGAAATAATAGTTATCTGATAACTGAAAATAGAGATATTATTCACCAAACTAAGTAAAACATGAAAAAAAATGTGTAAAAACTAGGTATGTTTGAAGATGATTTTCTGCATACAGAAAAATACATTAAAATACTCTTTTTGAAATTTATATATTATACATATACTACATGCAAAATTTTGACTGTTTGAGCATTAGCTCAATTCGCCTGTAAATTGAATTATTTTTTCAATAAAATGTTCGTTGTTCCTCCAACATCTGCAAATATTTTCTTGCAGAAGAACTTATGTTTTAATTTGGTGCGAGACGAGCAGAAAAAAATTACATTTCTGATGTTTTCGTAGTTTTGTGAATAGTAACACATTACGGGATTCGAAATACTTTTTTACTTTTACCAAAACTAGATCTTGGGACATTTGGCTGGAGGAAAGGCCACATTTCATTGGTTTAATCTTTTTTTTTAATTTCTACGTAGTTATGTGAATTAAAACGTTAACTTCTTCTCAGACGTGTTCCTTGGACACCAACAAACATTTTCGTTTTAAAAAAAAATCACATGTTATCTCTTTAGATATGATTATAGAGCAGAACTAAGCATGAATGGTCACGCTAAATTCTTCTTACATTGATTTCTTCCTTCTAAAAGTTACATAAAAAGAGGTTTTACTGTGAACGATCGACGAATATCCGGTTATCACCCGAGTGTGGTATATTCGGAACTGGGATGACCCCACATAACATTTCCCAAAATAACGACTTCTGGTTTCAGAAAAATAATCTAAAGTGGTATTTGGCCAACCATTTCAATACTTTCGAAACTTCCGAACTCCATGCGTCATTTTGAAATCCGAAATGGCAACTTCCAGTTTCTGTAAAACATCCTCAAATCACAAAATGCAATCCAATATGGGTATTTCCGTTTTGGCATTCTCAGAATGTTAAAGTACTTAAAGTGATGATGGACGTAAAAGATGTGAAATACTTTTGAAGTGAGTTGTGTTAATAATGTAATGAATCATAAAAAATGATTCCTAATATTGAAACTTTTGATCCCGAGCATCGCCGGGAACGTTCAACTAGTACTATATAAAAATGGAATTCCGTAACGCTTGATCTTCTTGATATTATTCCCTCCGTCTCTGAGGTGTACAGTAATCATCATCATTTTAAATCGTTCTTAATCAAAACAGTAGGCGATTACATATAGGTTTCTTTGCATTAAAATATTCTCGTCGATGTTCAGAAAGGGCATTTGAGGAAAAGCAATGAATATCTGATTACTAAAACTTAAGATATTATTCACAAAACTACGTAAAATATGAAAGATTATGACTTTTTATGTTGAATTCGCCTCTATATCAAAATCCAAAGCGATAACATATCATTCTTTTTTACTTAAAATGTTCGTTGAAGTTAAGAAAAGACATTTGAGGAAAAATAATAAGTATTCGATTACTAAAATTTGAGATATTATTCACAAAACTACGTAAAACATGCATAATTATGACTTTTTATATTCAATTCATCTTTAAATCAGAATTCAAAGCGATGACATATGATTTTTTTTATTGTTCATTGATGTTCAGAAAAGACATTGGAGAAAAAATAGTGAGTATCTGATTACTAAAACTTGAAATGTTATTCACAAAACTACGTAAAACATGCTAGATTATGACTTTTTATGATAAACTAGCTGACCCGGCAAACTTCGTCCCGCCTATTTTTGTGTTTAGTTTAATAATTTTCAATATTCCAAATTCATTGATTTCTTGCGATTTGTTTATATCGTTTGAAATTTTTGGTTTTATCGGAATGACAACATCTTCGTCTCTTGCCTTTAGTACATCACCTCTTTTCCGGAAATACTCATATTGGGAAGTATTCAATTAGTTTCGTTGTTTTCCAGAAATTGAAAGTGGTCATCTTCGAATTCAAGATGGTGTCCAGGGTCAATGCTTGGCTTCTATACATTATTTCGAGTACGGAAATATTCATATGTAGTAGACTTCGGCTGTTTCCCAGAAGCTGCTATCTTACAATTCAAAATGGTGTCTAAGGTCAATTTTTAGCTTCATGCATCATTCTGGTTAAAGAAACACCCATAATAGGTTTTATTTAGGCATTTCCGGCTGTTTCCCAGAAACCGGAAGTCACCATCTTAGAATTCAAAATGGTGTCTGTGGCCGATTCTAGCTCCTGTGTATCATTCTGGTATCGGAGCATCTCATATTGGACGGAAATCGGCCGTTTTTGGCTGTTTTTCAGAAAGCGGAAGTCGCCATCTTGGATTTCAAAATGGTATTTGGAGACAATTTCTGGCCTCTGGGCGTCATTCTGGTTAAAGAAACACTCATATTGGGTAATATTTGGTCGTTTTCGGCTATTTTGATATTTGGAGACATTTTCCGGATAGAAACCGGAGTTTCCATCTCAAATTTGACAATGGCGTCTGGAGTCGAAAATGTTTCTTGCTTTCAGAAACCTCAATATATCAAATTTGGTTCCATTTGCTCGATTTTTTCTCAAGATGTGCAGAAATTTGTGTGGAACCCCTCCTTTCAGATTAAGAAGGGTGCGAAACATTATAGACATCTTTGTTACATCTAAAAATATTCACCTGCCGAATTTGGTTCCATTTATTTGGTTAGTTCTCGAGAAATTTGTGTTTCAATTGTTTGGAACCCCTCCCTCACATAAGAGGGAGGGGTGTCGAACCATTATGGACATTTTTGTTACCGCTTAAACATTTACATGCCAAATTTGGTTCTATTTGGTGGATTGGTTCTCGAGCTGTGCGAAATTTGTGTTTCTTTTTTATGGGACCCCTACCTTTTAAAAGAGGGAGGAGCGTCAAACTGTTATGGATATATTTGATACCCCTAAAAACATCCACCTGCCCAATTTGGTTCCATTTACTTGGTTAGTTCTCGAGATGTGCATGAATTTGTATTTAATTTGTATAGGACCCCTCCCTTCTAGAAGAGGGAGGGGTCTCAAACTATCTTAGTCACCTTTCTCGGCCCCTAAAACCCCTATATACAAAATTTCACGCCGATCGGTTCAGTAGTTTCCAAGCCTATATGGAACAGACAGACAGACAGACAGAGCTGCATTTTTATATGTATAGATTCGTCTCTAAATCGAAATTCAAAGCGACTACATGTGATTCTTTTTTGGCGTCGTACACAAATTACGTAACGCATGAAGGGGGGGGGGGGAGGGGCGTTGAGTCCGCGTTACTTATTGTTACATAGGGGAGAGGGGGGAAGTTGAGACCGTTACGTAACCTGGATGTTTGCTCAAAATTGCGAATTTGGGGCAGGATGTCCAGCGTTACGTAATTTTAGGGGGGGTCATATAGAACGTTACTTATCGTTACATAGGGAGGGAGGGGATCTGAAATCTAGGTTTTTAGCGTTACGTAATTTGTGTACGACGCTTTTCATTAAAATGTTCGTTTATGTTCAGGAAAGACATTTAACAGGTATCCAATCACTGAAATGAAAGCTAGGTTGGACCATTTTATCTTTACCTTCCTATGAGGCACTTTGCATGTTAATAAATCTAGATGGACTTAAAATGCGACGAGAATTCGCAATGGTAGCTTTTATAAACGATATAATTGCACAAAGAGTAAATAGCACAGAAATTCTAACGAATTTGAACTTTTATGCTCCCACTCGTTCTCTAAGAAATAGGAATTCGTTTTATATCAGTTATCAAAGAACGAACTATGGCCAAAATGAACCTCTCAACAGAATGATGTCATGTTATAACAAATTTTGTGAATTTATCGATGTAACAATGAATAAAACTACTCCTAAGAACATATTTTTTTCAAGATTTGGCGGTTAAGAACGAATCAGTGAAATATAAATAATGATTCTTAGTTTTGAAACCTTTGATCCCGAGCATCGCCGGGAACGTTCAACTAGTAAATAATATAACTCAATTAGGTGTGATTCAGTGATTCTGCTTTTAATTTTTCTTTAATTGATTACCTTTCAGGTTTAAGTCTTACTTAATTTTACTTGTTGTTTTGCTGCCAGCCAAAATACATTTTTTCGACCACACTCTGAAATTATGCACTTCAAATATCCACTTTTTGGCGGTCTGATTTATCTCTTGAGTGTTTTTGTTGTTCTGTTTCACGTTAAAAAAGTTTCTAATTTTTACATTTTCTTCCGATCGTGCCGATCATGGCAACGATTGAAGAAATTCTTGTTTCCTCAACGGTACCCATTATTATTCTTCGATTCGTGCTATTTGAAGCTCGATCTCGCAAAATAAAAAATTTTTATCCTACAAGATTCGGCATTCCGTATTTTTTGAGTACAAAGTATTGCATATTTTCTATTCTACAAAATTGGAAAATTAGCGATTATGAGATTGTTTGGGATTGCTGAACGAAAATGAAATTGTTGTTCTTATTCGAGCAAGTAAGAACATTCAACATTATGAAAAAGAGCCTGTTGCCTAGTTTTCTACATCAAATAGTGTGTGAGAATTTTGTGTTTAAATTTTTTTTCCAGCCACAAGATTTACAAGATTTTACTGAGATGTATTGAAAACTTTCAAAAAAAATAAATCATTAATAGCTACATATTTTCTAAGCGATTTTAATTGGGCGAATATTCCCCTCTTAAAGTATTACATATTCAATACCTAAGCAATGATGTTCACCAAGTAAACTAATAAGTGATTAGATATGTATGACTTGTATTTTGAAATTATATTTGGGGTGCTTTTTGCAACACATAACTACTGCTTAGTAACATGTGAAATACCCTTGTAATGTTCGTTGCTTGATACCATTTTGTTACGATGTCCTTAACATGTTTATTTAAAACAGCTTCAAACGCGCTTTTTCGGTTTATCAAAATACAAATATATTGGATACTGACAAGATAATTATTAAATTTTAGTACATAATGCTTATTTGTGATGCTAAAAACAATTTCTGCTGTGATTCTAAATTTCCTTTCCAGTATAGTATTTGAGATGTCATTGATGCCTATTATATGAGCATTAAATCCATCTTCGTAAAGCGTAAAAAGTGCTATCTTTAATGCCTATTGGTCTCAACAAGATCGATCCGTTGTTTCTAACATGCTTTTGCGAGTCGATAAGTTAAAAAATGTGTTCGCAATATCTGTAATCTTAAATAAGTTATTTAGCAAAATTGCAGTGAGGAGATTATTTATAAATGTTTATATTGTTCCATGACATAATCCACCTGGCAATTTTAAAAGCAATGGTATTGTTCCATACAATCAACCACACTATTAAAAATAAGACCCATAACAACTTCCCGTCAATGAATGTTTACGAGTATCCTTTCCCCACAATTAACGCTTCGAACGTATCAAACAATTAGCGATTTACGAGCATTACCGATGTAAAGCTGTGGGGCTCTCTACACTTTCCCTCCTCCCTCGCTCAGTTTAAGCAAAAAATCGGGTTTAAAAAACCAAACATTCATCCCATTCCCTCCGAATCCCCTATTTACTCCTAGCCGCACCTACCTGCTGAAGTGTTCTTGCAGCGACTTCCGATGAATCGAAGCAACACTTTTTCCGTTCTCGTTTTTTTTTCTTCTTTGCGTTCGCTTACACACCACAGCTCACTTGGATTTTTCTCGGGTGTTTTTTTTTTCCTCACTCTCTCTCGGATTGCTTTCAACGCGGGAATTTACCGTTTCCCGGACGGAAAAATTTTCCCTCTGTTCTTCTTCTTCGTCGACGACTTGGTTTCTTCGGTTGGTTTCGGAATTTTGGCAGTACGAGACAGCAGCTTACTTGCTTACTGGCACGTGCTTCACACTTGTCGCACGCTTCCTAAGTTAACCCCTTGCGGGTCCCCTTGCGGACTGTCTGGCGGTGCTGCCGTTGCGAGAAGAAAAAACCGGCGGAAGCTTTTCTGGTAGCGTTTGCCGGGATGATAGTTTTTCACTTACCACTTCAGGTTTGGGTTGGGTTGGGTTACGAGATTTAGCCGAGGTGGGAATCGGAATTTGTCTGTGATTTTTTTTTTCTCTTTCTCTGTTCGGTGGGTAGAGAATTATTACGTGCTTACAGTGTTTGAGATGCTTTGTTTGTTTTATTTTTCACTTGAGCTGCATTTGGAGCGCGACTGTTACGTGGAAGGCGAAAGTCAAGTTCCAGCAGAATGTCGCTGGAATTCATTCACACCAGCAGTGGTGCTCCGGGAGGGTGTGTTTTTTCGTCCACAGAAGTCTAGTAAGTATATACAAGCAGTGATGTTTCACCGGATTAGATAGTCTTCTGGTGCTTGGTGGGTTCTAAGTTTCATGTCTTCACGGAGAAGTAACGAGCGAAAAAGTCACAGCAAGTGTGCTGTTACGAGCGTGACTTAGGCAAGCAGGGAAAAATATGAAACGAACTTTCCTGTCCAACTGTTTTGACTTCAATCGTTCTGCTTCTACGTCGTCGTCGTCGTCGTCGACGTTGGAGAGCGTCAAAAGGTTTATGTGATAATGAGGCAGAACATGCGACCTTTTTCCGCGCGCGTAGCAAACTAGACCCTTTTTGGTTCGCAAGAAAAAACACACACAAAAAAAATTCGCACCAGCTAGGAAACCGTAAGTACACTCTCACACTCGATTCCTTTCCACTGGGCCTTAATTTATGGTGCACTTTTGCGAAGATTTTTTTTTTTATTTTGTTTCGTTCGTTGCGTCGGCCTTTTAATTAAATTCAAGCACACACTCACAAATTGTCTGCCACGTTCTCGTGGGAGGTACAAAGTCGCTATCACACTAACTTACTATCACGTGCACTAGACACAACACTGAATATCTACACTAAACTCTAGCTGGAAGAAGCATCTGTTTACACTAAGTGAACTTTCACTAGAACATTGCCAACAATCACAACCGTTCCTAAAATTAAGTGAGCTTTGCTTTTCTTGTGAGGATAGCTTCTATAGAACCGTAGAATAAAGTCTGCTTTCTCTTTCAAAGCTTGGATTCGATTTACAAGAAATAATCGGACACAGAAAACTAATTTGTACACACGCACACGCACACGAGAGCACGCACCACTGTGAGCCTCTTCACGATGGAACACTGGGACGGATACACTCTACTAAAGGGGAACTAGGTTCAATCTAACCGGACTCTAACGGTTGAAATATCCTATACTCTAATCCTATTATTTTCCAATTATTTCCGTTATAAACGAAGTGTTGTTCAATCACTAATCTAAACTTTCGGGCTGATTGTTCACCGCACGAACCGCGCTGATCGATAGTTTAATTTTTTTTTCTATTTTGTTTATTTATTTATTCACTGCTCCACGGGATGCACTGATTAGTGGGCATTTCGGTTGCATCAAATCACACAAAGGGGCATTGTGTGCACCACCAGCTGGCCAGGCCTAACTACGGAATCATCGACGGTGTCCTCCGGTCTCGAACAGGTCTTGCCACGTTGGTCGGTCGCGATAAACTGCTTGCACATCGTCCCGACTGGTACGAAACGGTTTTTCCGCCAGACAGGCAGTCTGCCACCGTCAGCCAGTCAGCAGTGCACCCCGTACCTTCCGGCCTACCCCAACGGAACCCACCGTGTCCGAGTGACCCGACGCGCCAAAGCTGTATGCTGTCGACTGGTTTGTTTGTTGGACAGCTTACAAGCTGAATTAACTAGTTTTAATTTTAAATCATTAGAACTAGGTATCAAAATTGTAAATTTTATTATATCTTTCTAATAAATCTCATTAATAATTGGAAATAAATTCCAAAACAGTCCCCAAAATGCTGTCACTTTTACAAACCACACACCGTCAGCGATTTTTCCCACGCGAATCGAACCCCTGAAACCGACTGCGGCATTGAGTTCCCGTGCGGCTCTCCGAAGGGGTACCCAATAGGAGCAGTCGCCACTCACGCTCCCGCGTTCTCGTGATTCAGTAGAGAATTGCTCACCTGTGCCCTGTGTGTTGTGAGCAGCAGCAGCAGAAACTGCCAGCTTCTTCACCACCCGTAAAGGTGGTTGTTTTTCGGGAGATAAGTGCGATGATTTCACGCTTCAGTTGATGTTGATGTCTTTCTTCATTGGCCCAGGTTGATGGGAAATAAAGTACGACGATGACAAGGCGATGAAACGATCGACCGTCGCTGATGAGATCGACCGTGAGAGGATTAACGACCGTGCGTCTGAATCAGTTGTTTTTTGATGGGGACGCGTGGTGTTTCATGTTGCAAGTGCGTCGAACAAAGGTTTCTCCTCAATGTCTATTTTTAAATCTCTTACGAAAAGCGCATAACTTATTAAATAAATAATAAAAATATACACAGTATGTAAACTGTTGAATCTTGACGAAAATAAGAACGGCTAGTCAATAAAAAACTTAGGAAATCGAACGAAAAGCAGAAAAGTTGTACCATGGAACCGCGGCATGTAGAGATTAAACATTGAATGATAGTTAAAAAAAAATAAATGATATTTCGAACGTGTCTAAATTTAATAAAACGCTTTTGAAAACAATTCAAAAGGTCAAACAGGAAGAAATTTTAAAAACTTAGAAACTAAAAAGATACATATCCGATCAAAAAACTAAAGTTTTGAAAAATAGGGTAGGATTGTATGACATGGTGACGTGCGACTAAACCCTGTAATTACTGTAATTAAAGACACAACAAATTCGTTTGTTTACTTATTTTTTAATTTTTTCAGAACTATATTTAATTACACTCGAAAGAATTTCATTTACACTTGGTGATGTTGTGCCTGTAGTGTTTTTGTTTTGTTCAAACAACATTTAACAATTAGGTACAACGAAGTTGAAGTTTAAAAAGATTCATTTTTGTTTTTTGCTTCGCAAGTTTGTTTCATTTGCCAACAATTACATTTACTGTACCACAAAGACAGCTAATATAAGAATATTATTTTATTTGTAAAGTTAAAAATAAAAAAAAAATTCTAACAATGTTGAAATGTAAAAAAAAAGATTCTGAATACCAGGTGTACTCCTAAGTAATTTCCGGTTTTTTCGATGGATGGTGTTCTGTTTTGTACCGCTGTAGGTAACCCATACCATATGTCATTTTGTTCAGTCATATCGAGTGCTTGAACTGCGTTGGCATTATCTCTAAAAAATCTTCCAGTAGGTTTTTATTGCGCGTCGAAAAGGTCGAATTTTGTACCGTATTCTGAGCATATGCGCCATGCATTGCTTTTCATGTTCAATCAAGGAAAAAAAGTGTCCGAAAGCCAATGTGCGCTTGTGAAAGTTTATGGTGATCGTGCATTAACACTACGAACATGTGAAATGTGGTTTCGACAGTTCAAAAATGGAGATTTCAACCTGAACGACGCCTCGTTGGGCCATGCTCTTTCTGAGCAGCGCTTGAACTCGTACGAAAATGTACGGAAATTTACGAAAACGGCTCACGGAGTGGATCACCTTCAAAGGCAATGATTTTTACTGGCGTGGTATCCACAATTTACCAGAAAGGTGGAAAAAATGTTTAGAAAGCGATGGAAAATATTTTGAATAAAATAAAGGTTACAGTTTTTTTTGGAATTATGTGTTTTATTTGCAAAAAACCGGAAATTACTTAGGTGTACACCTGGTATATCCAAGTAAATGGACAAAAAATTCACAAGCACTCGCCGACTCTTACTCTTCTATAAATTAGTACTTTCGATACTCGTTCGATATTATGTCGGACACGAATATTTAGTGAATTTCGAAGATAAAAAATAAATAAAATTAACTTATACCCGTTGCAAAAATGTTCAAATCTTGTTGGTTTTTATGGTCATCATATTCATGAGATAAACTTTCAATCACCATCAGTAGCAGCATTGCAGTTTTGATTGCACGCGAACAGAAGTCGTGCCCGCTACAATGATAGACTACAAGAAACTAGCGGCGCTTTGCTCCACATATGAGCCGCTGAGAGCAAAAGTAGTACATGTGCCATTTTTACACTTTTTGGGTTTTTTGCATAAATTGATGCAGAAGGCAATAATGTACTAGAATATCCAAGAAAAATCGAGATCTGATAACCTAAACCAAAGTTATAGCCAACACAATTTTCGGTAATTAACATTATCACCGTTTCGTTGAGAGCAAAAGTGGTACATGTCCAGTCTGTGCATGTTGGATGAATTGTAAGTCGAAGATCTTAGGATATAAAACAATCATGTCTTCAGCAAAGTTGGTCAAGTGATTGGATACTTTCAGATGAAGATTTGTCTGCTTTGGAATTTTCTCACTACGTGGCGCTAGTGTACCCGTGCCTATCTTGTAACAGAAAGCATTTTACCTATATCAGTATCAACTCGTGTGCTGTTACTAAATACATATAAACTAGCGCCACGATGAGACAGTATTCCTTAACAAACAGATCATCGTTCTATAGTACTTAATTACTTGGACAAGTCTGCTGAAGACATGAATGTTCTATGTCCTAAGATTAGAAATCTAAAATGCATCCTTCATGCTCATACTGGACCACTTTTGCTCTCAACGTTTTCTGGTTGTCATTATTTTTCCCATAGAACAAAAGTGGTACATGTTTTTCCATTGAAGTTTGTGTAGGTTTCTGAACCAGAACTCGTTATGCTTTCATGTACCGTCTTTTGAAACCTTTCCAGCAATGATTTAGAGCAGTTATGTTGGAAAAAAATGTTGAAAATAATTTACTATTTGAGTGTTTTCGTTTATCGCGTCTCCTGAAAAATTTACTTAATGGCACATGTACCACTTTTGCTCTCAACGGCTCATATACTGACGGTACTGATGCTTTAACCAGCATGTTTTCTTTCAAGACATCAGTTTCTATTACGCTCTAACAGCAGGTTTTAAAATAGTCCAAGGAAAGGGGTTGTTTCAAACTTTTCGAAAAACCTTTACCTTTGAGACACCAAATTAGTCTAGGTTCATGGAAGCACACATGAATTGACCTATTGTGACGGGAAGACTCTGACAATTTTTTTTTTTGATATTGATACGGAGATTATCACAGGGAATGGTTGGTATCTATTCATGTCGTCTGTGCTAGGAATGCTCGCATGTGGTTGGGTCATTGTTCGCGTAAATTTGTCCTTGGCACTTTTTATCGATTTTTACCACTTTGCAATGAAAAAATAATGTTAACTAGACTATTACAAAATTGTTCAACATTTTATCTATCCAACAACATATTGGTTATTGTTATCCATCATGGGGTTATGCTGTTTTTATCGTTTGAAATCTGGCGCAACTTTTGCCAGTTTCCTTTCCAAATTTTACAGAATGCATACCAGTATAGAAAACAAAAACGTAGTCCCACGTCAAACCCGTAAACTGAAGAAGTAAGAAAGTGAGCAAATCAAAAAGACAAAAAGCCGTGAGTTCAATAAGTTAGAAGATCTAGTTCTAGAGCTCATCTGGAGTTAATAAAATCAAGAATTCATGAATTCAAAAAACCAACATGTCGAAATCAAGTAGTTTCACAACTCAAAAGTTTAAAAAGTTGGAAAATAAAACAATTGAAAAATATAACAATAAAAAACATCAGAAGTAAAGAAATCAAAGAGTTGAGAAATCTAAAGTTAAAAGGTGATAAGTTAGCGAAAACCACAGAATAAATTGTAGGGCTGTTGGTGATAAAGTAGCGACACTTCGTTTTCTCTAATGCGTGCAGACTGATGAGCCAAAAATCATTTACTATATACATTAATCACACTTCACAGCTCAGGGGCCGTTCCTAAACCACGTGGTCATAAAGAGGTGAACGGGGGGGTTTGTCAAATGACCACGCACGGGGATGGTACACGAAATAACCACGTGTTTTTTTTGATTTTTTGTTGCCACCAAGTCAAGAATGAAGCTTTTGCATTTCAGGAATATGTAATGTACTGAAAGTTTAATAATAACAATGTAAAATATATAAGCGAATTTTTGGCACTTGACAAATGAAAAGACCACGTGGTTAAAGTCGTGAGGGGGGGGGGTTGCCCATAAGACCACGAAAGACCACGGGGGAGGGGGTACGGGGGGTATAAAAAGCGATCAAAATATGGCCACTTGATGTAGGAACGGCCCTTTAGCACTTTCCATTAAAAACTTGAAAATTAAAAAAGTTGAAAACCCTACCACATATCGAAAAATTCAAAAAGTCCAAAAGTCGAGAGAACAAAATGTCAATAATGAAACAATTGAAAAATGACGAAGTCTAGAAGTCAAATAAATTCAAATATAAGTGTTATAAAAAGTCAAATACTCAAACTCAAACCAACCAAAAATTCTTAATCGCAAGAAAATCTGGGAAAAATCAGAAGCAGATAACAAAGCTGTCAATAGTATGTCTATGAATAAAAAAAATTAAAAATATTTAACAAATAACAAAATCAGAGAGTTCAAAAGTCAATAATCAAAAATACAAAGTAAAAATCTTAAAGCGATAAAATCAGTTCAAAATTTTTGGAACAGAGAGGTAAATGAAATCAAAAAGTAGGAAGTTGAAGAGATAAAAAGACAAAAAGTCAACAGCACAAGAAGTAAACGAGCTAGAAGTTCCAAAGTCAAGCAATCTAAAATTCGAATACTCGAAAGGCCACAGCGTCAAAAAGTCAAGAGTGTCAACAGTGTGTTAAAATAAGTCAACACGTAAAGATGTCATAACGTCGAAAAGTCAGAATCCGAAAAATGTCCGAAAGACAACAATTAAAAAGGTTATAAAAGCAAATGTCAAAGAGCCGAGAAGTTCAGAGATCTGAAAGAGTCGAAGAGTCAGATAGTTCAATTCAAAAAATAGAAAAACTAAAGATTTAGGAAAGGGTAAAACCAATTTTCAATATCATAAAGTCGAATAATAAATAAAATCAAGAAGTATGTCATTGTCAAGAAATCAGTCAATAAGATGTCAGAGAGGCAAGAAGTCAAAAGATGGTTGAAATCAAAAGTTTGTTTAAGCCGGGAAATCAAATAGTAAAACAACGAAAATGCCAAATTGGTAAAATATCAACAAGCCAAAAGTCAAACAAGAAAAAAGTAAATAAATCACAACGGTAAACAAGCACAGTCAAAATTTGAAAAGACGAAAGATTAAAAAATTAGTATGTCATTTTAAGTCCATAGTCAAAGAGTCGAAAAATCAAATAGCCAAAAAATCCAAAATAAAATGACAAAGTCGAAGGTCGAGTCGAAAATTACAGAGTAAACAAGACAAAAAATTAATGATTAGAGTTTTAAAAAATTTATAAAATCGAAAATTATAAAATTTTCTAAGTCTCTGGGACGTTCAGGAACCAATGATAGTACACACTAAAAAGTCAATAAACAAAAAGTTCGAAAATGGTGCACAAAAGTTCTCAAAATCAAAAATAGTTCAAAATCACAAAATCAATTGAATAAAAAAGTCAGAAAGTTATAAAGTCAAAAACAAAAAACCGAAACAAGTCAAATATTTAAGAGTCTGAAGGTTAAAACAGTACTAACATGTTACAAATTCGAAAAGTTGAATAATTGAAAGGCCAACAGCTGCAACACTGCTAAAATTCAAATAATATGAAAGTCGAAAATTCAACCGCAAATACGAAAATTCAAACAGTCTAAAAGTCAATAACACAGGTCAACACACGTGTGGCCCTAAAACTCAAACTGGAAAAAAAGAAAGACTGTAGCTTTTTGACCGTAATGAACTCGGCAGGGTACCCGGGTACCCACAAAATGAAATGCTTCTTGCTTTTTTATTTCTTGACCGATATTCGATCTTGACTTATAAAAAGATTGGAAAATTCGTCTACTTCTAGAATCCGGGACCAACATGAACCCATGAGCACATATGGTTCCTGTAAATCCGGACCATCGGGAGTATATTCCGGTGAGACAAATTAGTAAAATTTTCAATAAAATCGAATAACATTGGTATTAAAATTCATGAAATCACTCCAGGAATCGATTTACATCCATTTCGAGTCCATCTGATGAGTTGTTCCTAAAACGGTCGTACCGAAGCAGATTCTCGTGGGGCCCTATATGGCATGATTGTATAGAAACCCTTGCAATATGTTTGTCAAAATTCAGAAAATCACTTCAAGAATTCTTTTCGAGTCCATGTCATGTTGGTGGCCATATAGGGCCACACGGGAATCTGATCCGGTATGGCCACTTCAAAGACAACTCATCAGATGGACTCAAAATAAGTTTAAATCAATTCCTGGAGTGATTTCATGAATTTTGCTATACATATTGGTGCGGAACCTACTCCAGAGTAGCCATTCAAAGGACAACTCGGCAGATGGAGTCATAATGTATAAAAGTCAACCCCTGGAGTGACGAAGAAAACTCCTGGAGTGATTTCTTGAATCTCGATATCACTATTGTTTGGTTTTATTACCAATTAATAAAATTTGCCATGGATTTTTGTCCTGTTTACTAAAAATAACAAATTAACATAACGGTTAACAATTCCTGTCACTTTTGGTGCCACTAGCCAGCAACACTATTTCAGAGACTTAAATGAGTTTTTTCGTAAATATAACGTTGAAACGACGAACCCGGCGAGCAATTACTATGCGACACTTCGACATGAGTTGACGCATTTCTACCACTGCTAAGTTTCAGCTAAATCAAAAATTAAAATTGTAAAAAAAAAATTAAAACTAGGACCTTTTTGGTCGATTTACCCAGGTGGTAGTTTTGCTCATCATTATATCGCAGTCGAATTGCGTGGCAATGAAGGTAAAGTAAAGGAAAAGACAAAATTCCGTTAATCTCGTGCTGGGTTTCAATTCGTGGTAGGTCGAATTCATCGTCTGCTGCGTAATGAAAATAAAAATAAAAATCAAGAATGGTCGATTAATAATTGTTGCCCGTTTTTCTGTGGACTTTTCCACCCGTATGATGAAAAAACAAATAAATATCTAAGGAGAGGACTATCGCAACAAGTAGGCGGCGCTGCGCAGACGATAGAATGAGAGAATTTGAAAAAGAGGACAGACTGCGCTGCATACTGTTTCTAGGCATACAAACAAACGTTGTGCGCAAGGTATACTAGTCCACTGTATCCCTAATCGCCAACAAACATATCGTTAAAAAGACACCGAAAACAAGCGAAAAAGCAGCAAAGTTCAGACTTCCGAACGTTTGCAGTTGCCGAACACGCTGACTTCGAAGCTAAAGCTAAACTAAAGCCGTTACGAAATACCCCAGCTCAAAGCAAATTGTTTCATACCTCCTGCCAAGCACCTACAAATTGCAATTGGCTCTTTTCAGAGCCACTAGCACATTCCTAAAGCAATGTTGGATATTCTTACCTTACAAATTATGTACTGTGTGACCGCAGTTCTACAGTTATTCCAAGCGATTAAAATAAAGTGTCACTAAAAGTCTTTGGAAAAGATTTGCTACAGCACAGGTACACTCCAAAAGCTCAAACCAAAAAAACATGAAAGATTATTCAACCATATCCCTAGCCATTACCGTTTTTTTCAGACATTAATTTTCAGACATAAAGCGACGAACCTAGCGAACAAATACTACACGACACGCTCACGTGTGTTGACGAGTTTTGGTAATGGCTGGGGGCACCAAAGCTCAGAGAAATTGTTGAATAGCTGTAATATTTCATTTTTTTCGGTTTGAGCTTTTGGAATGCATTTTTTCTTATTTTGTCGACCAGTGTTATCAAGCAAGTTATATATAACACACATTAAACCACCTTAATGCATCAACACAACTCGGGAGAATCGTTTGATAAATAAAATCAAAGGAACGCTAGCAGATATATCAAGAAAAACGAGAATCATCCCTCGTCATATAGGGTATCGCACGTCTTCGTCAGTGGTTTTCTTCGGCAGTTTTTCTGCAGCAATCTTATGCAAAAGGGGGCCGAAGAAAACCACTGACGAAGACGTTCGATACTCTACATACGGCAATTCACAATGATCAGAAAAGTAACAGCCTTGCCGGGTGCCACTATTGTGACAACACCAATGACACCTCTTAGCGCTCCGAAATCATTTAATTGAAGGTGTGAAACAGTGTGAGTGGAACTGAATTCTGCTTAACCCAGGCAAGATATTTTTATTCTGGCGTTAGAATGATGTATGAATTTTAGATCATTTTAAATTCAAATTTTGTTTAAAATTTAATTATGAGTGACCCCATCAAACGATTATAACAAAAGCGTAACACAAATATATTTAAGCATAGCATAGCATGTTTGATCGCCCGTGTGTTGCCCGCGATTGACCAGAATCAGCTGAAATTACACAAAGAACCGTCAAAATGGTGCCTAGGAGTAGCTAGCCATTTTCAGTGTACAATTCCTGGTGATCTTTCTTTTCACTGGTCAATAACGTAGCTGGCCACGCCCAATGCAGATCAATAGAGGAAGGGATATCGGGAGTGTTAATTTAATACTTGTTGCCACTAGAGACCGAGGAATCCTCTGCATCATCCACAAGTAGTAACACAAATGTATTAAATTGAAATAACAAAGCCTGTAATATTCTTCATATGCTAGAATGATAAAAAGTACAGAATTGTTTCAACTTGTGTCATCATACACTTGATTGTTCAAAAGTGTGGTTTTTAGAGCAACCTTACAAAATTTGCTATAATTTGTAAGATTCAGTAAGTAATTTTGATAAGAATTTTGCTGTTTTAACTATTAACCTTCATTGTGCCCTTGTGTGGAAAACCACACAAATGAATTTTGTTTCGATTTTTTTTTCGAAAACTTCTCGATCGATTTTGACGAAATTTTTTGACAATTCCTAAACCATCAATCTTACACAAAATAAATATTTTCCAAGGGAAAAATATTTTTGGTTGATGAGATATTTAAAAACTTTATACCTTTATACCTTTATACCTGAAGCTAATGGTACTGATGGGGTGCTGAATCTGCGGCCGCCTAGGAGGAAATCTCCGATAGCCAAGAGTGGACGTGACTCAGGTCCCCAACATCGAAAATAAATCCACCGCTATATGTGACGCTTCACAACCGTTCCGTGATAGGGTCCGTGATCGGTTACTAATAAAACCGTTTGAGTGACTACACGCTTTATTAACTTTAAACTAATTAACACTACTTTATTAACGTTTAATTTATACATTAAAAGAAGCCCATAGTGCGGCTCCAACCTTCTCCAACCGTGACTGACTGGCAACTGGACTCCAACTCCTCCTGGTTTCGCGCTGATTTGATCCGCACCGCTACTGTGGTAGTGTTATCTCCCGCTTATCCTGCTGATCCGTCTCTCGGAGTTTATAGCTCTTGGCGGGATCGAGGATCGCAAGTGATGACGTCACTGGTTTAAGTGCTGCTGGGTTACGCACAGGAGGGATGTACATTTTTGATACAACTCGTAGACAGGTACCAATTAATTCTGGTTCTAAAATCGAAAAAGTTGTGTATGTGTGTTTATTTTCATTCTTACGACCAATATATCTCGATTTTCTCAGCACCGGTTGAACCGATTCGATTGTTCTTAGTCGCGTTTGAAAGAGCTTAAAGTCTAGTTAGTTGATGGTAAATATCGTTTCGATCCGAAGGTTCATTCAAAAATGACGTAACAAAATGTGTTCAGTTTATATGGGAACTGATAAACTAATTGATTTTTTTTTTTTCAACGATTTGACTGAATTTAGGAATATATATAGGTGCATTCTTGTAATTCGCAACATGAATATATAGAATTATTTGTTTCATCCCAGTGTAAGAATTTACACACATATGGGTTACGAATACGCTAATGCAAAAAGTACCTATTTAGTGTTTGCACAGCTTGGTTGAGCAGTGTTCAACATTTACACAGTTTTATGTCTACTGCAAGACAAGTGTACTCGCACTTTTAGGTATATTGAAATAAATTTAGAATGGATCTACCGAGATGGTCTAACAAGCCAGTCGTCGGCTCGGCTCTCGGCTCGGGATAAACTGTTAGTGTTAGTAGGATCGTAGCGCTAGCTCCGCAATTGTCCTTCACACTAAACAGTTGACTGCGAAGTCTGTGTATAATAAACGAAACGTCGAGTTCCGAATCGGAATGTAGCACCAAGGCTTTGCTTACTTTGCTTAGCATAGATTTCAGAATATTCTTACGAACATTCCTTGCACCGAATTGCTTCATTTGGTCAAACCGATGTTAGGATTCTTTTTGTTCAATTGCTATCATAGCATGTTTAATTAGTCATATCATGTAAAAACGTTTTGTTTCGTAATTTTTGCATGAACCATCGGATCAAACAGATGAGATAATGTATTTTTCAAGATTGTTTTTGTACACTACGCATAATATCATTCAATTAGTTACCTCCAAGATAACGCAATGTACTAGACGTTTCCACAAGTTTTTTTTATTTCAACATATCTTTCGAAATTATCATTTAATTTTAAGTATATTTTTGAATAAAAATCTACTCTCCAAATCCCAACAAACGCATCTAGCACCAAAAGGACTCAAATCAGTCAAACCTCTGGAAAAAAAACCGGTTGGTTTATCAGTTCCTATATAAGCTGACCACATTTTGTTACGTCATTTCTGAATGAACCTTCGGATCAAAACGATAATTACCAACTAAACTTTAAGCTCTTTCAAACGCGACTAAAAACAATCGAATCGGTTCAGCCGATGCTAAGAAAATCGAGATATATTGGTCGTAAGAATGAAAATAAACACACATACACATACTTCCGCACACATACACACCCTATCCGATTTTCGTAATAGGATTGTTTGGTACCTATAGCTTCAGATATGTGAGCACTAATTGAAAAATATATATTTGGGGCAAAATTAAGTTGTTTCTTGTCCAAAATAAATTGAAATTTTATATGTGTGGAAAACACCACACCAGGGTAAACAACGTAAGTTTTTTTTAGGATTTAATGAAGGTTAACGAGACCAAGCCCAGAACACAATTTGATACAAAAAGCCCGTAACAAAATATCAAGATTTGTTATAATCCTGATATACTGATCGAGAACGGTCTTAACAATACCTAACAATACATAACAAATACCAGAATTTAGATTTTGGAAATATGAGACCGGATTCGCACTATTTGAATAAGAATAGTAGAAGAGTGGTATCCAAGACACGACCGCATAGTTGACGTAGGACTACAATAATTTTATATTTTTATTTTGAACCAATCCAATTTTAAGCTCAACATCTTCCAAGAGGAATCTATTTTGGTTCGGGTTGTAATACCAAGTATCTAGGTCGTCAGCCCAAATTCATCAAGCGACACCTCAAACGACTTGGAACTAAAACTAGTTCATTGGTCGCCATTCCTACTGTTGAGGTCGTCTTTGACCATTTAAAAAGTCAAAAAAGTCATAAAAAAAGAACCGTTCATTATTGGCATGGTACGATTTTGGCAACAGAAAAAATTCTGGCGAACGGGGTCTGTATTTTGTTTATTTCTTTGCAGCGCTCTAGCTTAGAAGATAAAATATTCTCTTAAACATTAACAATGGTACAGAAACCGAATTCAGGGGGAAATTTGGGTCTAGAGCTCTATAGCAATGTTTTAGAAACAATTTTTTTTACAAAGTTACCTAAAATTATTGGAGCTATAAAATTGTAGAACAAGGTTTTCTATCTACAAAAATAAAAAAGTTAGATACTTGATAGCATCGAAAATTTTGGTCACCCTAATTTTTGATACTTTTTCAATAAGCGCTTTATCATATGTAGCAACTTTGTACAGGAAAGTTTTTCTCTAAAATATTGCTATAGAGCTTTAGACCCAAATTTCCCCCTGAATTTGGTTTCTGGACCATTGATGTATACCTTTCATTATAATACAGCGAATTTTCTTTAATACGTGAAAAGGCAACCTTCTATAAAATATTTAATTGAGTACGATTTAGTAGAAATTAGATTTTCTTCTATATCTACATCGATAACGAATGACAGTTTTAGTAGAAAATGTATATTCACAGAAAATTTGAAATTGACATAGAATTTTATGAACATGTTAACATTCAATTCAGGTCAATTTAAATTTATATGTCTGTTATCTTCGAAAATAAACTGGACTAGAGTGATGCACAACATTAGCCTCAGCAATTAATGTTTGCATAGCGTTGTTCAATTACAAGTAAGGTAATGGAAAGTAATATTTTCTTGGAAATGCTAATCTCAAAAATTTTCAATTGAAAAATACTAACACTAATGTCGGAACGCTAATATCAAGATGAAATGAATTTGGTTTTCCTCTATACCACCACCGCGGGATGCAACTAGTATTGTCATATTGGACTAATTTCATTCAGCTAGTAAAATATAATCATCAGTACAGCTCGTTTAACAGCCTATTCAAAGATGTATACGGAGCATTTTGGTTTTTGGTTTTCTATTATTTAATTCCCTATATTCAGTTATTTAAATAAATCTGTAAAAATCAGAGTGTAGAGTTCAAAAATAAACAACGCATTTTGTTGTCCCCGGCGGCAGAGCGTATTTTGCGGCACCCGAAAAATCATATTGAATTCTGATATTTGCTAAAGAAGAAGAAGAAGAAAAAGACAACTCAAACGACAATTCGATTGTGTTCCACGCCCCACTGTGCGTCAACAGCGGCAATGTAGTTTTCACTTGGCTTGACTGCACAAAACTATAATATTGTAGTTTTCTGCACTGATAGACGACGAGTAACCAGCGCTCTGTTCATACATATCTCGGTGCAGTACTGTTACCTGTGCCATCATATTCTCCTTCAAGACATCAGTTTTATTAACATTAACATATTTGTTAGCAGCAGAACGTAATACTGTCTTATAGTGGAGGTGGTTACGAACATTCTGAAAAAGCTTCACCTTCAAGACATCAAAATAGTCTAGGCTCATGGAAGCTAACATTAGTTGACCTATTGGGACGGGGAGATTCTGTCAATTTTTTTTTTGCCACTGCTATACAGGATATCACAGCAGGCTGTTGTGTCTATTCATGAAGTCTGTGTCAGGCGTGCTCGCATATGATTGGTACATTGTTGGTGAAAATTCGACCTTGAAACTTTTATTCAATTTTCACTGTTTAACAATGAAGTGAGAATGAAAATTGAAGTATCACAAAATTGTCCATCATTTTATCAATCCAACGACATATTGATTATTGTGATCCATCATGTGGTTACATCAGTATAACCATTTGAAATCTTTCATTCCGACGTTACATCTTGGTTTTAGTTTTCGCGGAATGTATCTCGATATAGTGCGGTTAGACGTAGTCCTACGTCAAAATGGCAATGCCACTGAAAGTAAAGAGTCAAATTGACACAGACTATCTTCCTACCCGAGTAGGAGGAAATATCATTATAATATCAGAGCCATATATTGGAAATACACCTCATTTTATTTCTATAAAAGCAAAGCCTTGGTGCTACATTCCGATTCGGAACTTGACCTTCTGTTTACTATACACAGACTTCGCAGCCAACTGTTGAGTGTACAGGACAATTGCGGGGCTAGCGCTACGATCCCACTGACACTAACAGTCTCTCCCGAGCCGAGACTCGAGCCTACGACAACTGGCTTGTTAGGCCAGCATCGTACCTCGAGACCAGCTGGGGAGGACATTTTTATATAGTTGGTAAGAAAGACAAAAATTTATATCAAAATATTGTTCCTCCAAGACTATATGAATTGCAAAGCTTGATATTTAAATAACAGACCAATTATTTGCATTAAAAATCACAAAAATGACCGATTTAGATATTTTCAAGTTATTGAATACTAAATGCATAACTAAATATATTATAAATAATCAATAACGAACAATTTTCACTTGAAGACTTACTTTTATTGAGATATTTTAAAAGCAACTTAAATATCTTATTAAAGGCATAGCGAGATATGATATCAAAATTTAATAACATTTTCATTTCCATGTATGAAACGTTGATATCTTTCGAATAACACAATAAGTTCTCATAGCTAAATTTGTTATTGATGAGTTATGATTGTGTTATGCGCTAAAATGGTTTCAGGAATAACTCCTTTTATCACTATTAGCAACGTTTTGGCAAGTGGCAGAATAATAACAACTACTTTAATTAGATAAATTTTCAGATGCTAAAAAATACGATTGATGCACACCCGCAACTAACTATTACAGTACCCAAAAGGCTGAAAGCGAACGCGCCAGATACGGGTAGAATCACTAACATATCTGGGCATTTTGAGCAGTGCCACAACATTTCTGTGTGACGATGCCTCTCACACAAACAGGAGATCCAAAATTTGGCGCAGTGGAAGCTAATCTCCAAACATCAGTCCGCCGGTTTTTTATGTTGATCCGCCCTCAATGGAAGTAACCGAATGAGCGGGTGCTACAGCAAAAACCTCACAAACATATTCTATTAAAAACGCCGCCTGCTGCGTTGCGACATGCCGCAGCTCTACTTGGTGCTGATCGAACCAGTATCCAGTAAATCAACCTCTTGCAACAGTGATCGAATAGACAATGAAGACTAATGTTGTGCATGCTAGCTCTGATACGTGACTACAGAGAGTTGTACTCCCGGTTGTGCATTCGAGCAAGCAAAACAACTACAATATTGACTTAAGTATCGGCTGCACTGGGGAGAAAGTAACAAGAAGACTGAGAGTTTCGCTTCAAACTTGGTCTTGATTTTAGCTCTGATTAGTCGAAATATTGCTTAAAGAATTAAGATTTTCAATTAGAAACTGGCTGAGCTGTAACCGTTTAAAGGGGAAAATTTTCGTGACACTCTCGATGTTGTCGGTTTTTTAATTTACACCTCTATGTTGCCGTAAAACATAATTCTACGTCAAAACAAAATCGAAAAATAAAATTTAAGAATATTAAAAGTTAAACGCAACCTTTTAACAATAACCCTTTAACAGTTCAGATAGTAAGAAAATCACAAGTTCAAATGGTCAATAAGTCAAGAAACCAAAATATCAAAAAAAATTTCAATTCTAACACTCGAAATTTTGCCAAATCAAAAGTAAACAAGTCGAAAAATAAAATTTCGAAAAACTCAGAACGGCACCAAAGAGCCAAAGAAAAACAAAGTAAAAAATCAAATTATTAGAAATGAAAAAATTCATCAGTAAAGCAGTCTTCAAATCAAATAATCAAATAAAATACAGGATAAAGAATTAAAAACCTATGAACAAAATTGTAATAAAATGCAAAATTCAAAGAGTTTTAAACTCCCAAAGTCCATTAATTGGTTTTGATGAGAGCTCAAAATTCGAAGAGTTCAAAATTCAACAGGCAAAAATAAAAGAGTAAAAATAATCGAACAATCGAAAAGACAAACATTCGAAATACCATATAGTCAATAATTTAAAAAACCAAGAGTAGAGAGAATAACATTTAAGAAGGTCAGACGTCCAAAAATCAAAGATTCCAAAAATAAAAAAATCGAAAATGGAAAAACACTAAAGTCAAAGTCAAAGAGTCGAAAAGGCTGATGACCAAAAATTGAGCAAGTAATTAAATAAGACAAAACACCATGGAGTCTAGAAAGAGAGAACACATTTAGAAAGACCAAATATAAAAAATTCCCTAAATTTAATAATTCCAAAGTTACAGATTCAAATAATCAATCCATTCAAAAAGTTACAATCAAAATGTAAAAACATCTTAATTGAACAAAATCTCAAAATCTTGTCAAAATTTGGAGTTAAAAAAAAGAAAGTTTAATAAAATCAAGAATCATGAAGTTAGAAAGTCAAAATTACAATAAATCTAATAAGTCACGGATTCAAACAGTTAAAAAATAAAACAGTTAAATTATCTGCTATTACAAAAATTTAAAATGAAACATTAGTTCAAAAGTTAAAAAGTTAAAAAGTTAAAAAGTTAAAAAGTTAAAAAGTTAAAAAGTTAAAAAGTTAAAAAGTTAAAAAGTTAAAAAGTTAAAAAGTTAAAAAGTTAAAAAGTTAAAAAGTTAAAAAGTTAAAAAGTTAAAAAGTTAAAAAGTTAAAAAGTTAAAAAGTTTAAAAGTTTAAAAGTTTAAAAGTTAAAAAGTTAAAAAGTTAAAAAGTTAAAAAGTTAAAAAGTTAAAAAGGTAAAAAGTTAAAAAGTTAAAAAGTTAAAAAGTAAAAAAGTTAAAAAGTAAAAAAGTAAAAAAGTTAAAAAGTTAAAAAGTTAAAAAGTTAAAACGTTAAAAAGTTAAAAAGGTAAAAAGTTAAAAAGTTAAAAAGTTAAAAAGTTAAAAAGTTAGGAAGTTAAAAAGTTGAAAAGTTAAAAATTTAAAAAGTTCAAAAGTGAAGAAAGTAAAAAGTTAGAAACTACTACTTCAAAAAGTTTGAAGGGTAAAAAATGAAAAAGTCGAGCAAATTGAGGAAAAATTCAAAGTGATCAAAAGTGCAGAATAGTGTAGGAAGTTCAGAAAGTCTAAAGTTTATAAGTTGATGTTTTCAACAAATCAGAACGTATAGAAAGAAAGAAAAAATAACAGGAAGGTTGTGTGCAAAGCAACGACCGCAAGGTTGAAGTAGAATACTTTTACAAGAAAGATAACCCGTCTGCTTGCGTGTCAGGCTTTTTTTCTAGTAAATAAACGTTGACTAATCAGATCAATCGCCGCTTTCCGCCATCGCTGGTATCCACTGCACTGCTAGTGCTGCTGCTAAGGGAGGAAGACTGCTTTTGTCGCTGTCTAGAACTATTATGAGCGGCTTCGACTGAAACAGGCTCTTACATAGGGATGAAAAACTTATCGATAGTTATCGATAGGAGCAAGAAATCATCGATATCTATCGATAGCCATATCGGTCGATATTTCCCATCCTTACTCTTATACTGACAAAGAGCACATTTCAAATTGCAAGGTCTATGTTTCTGTCGACTGTGCTTGGGAAGCAATCATGTTAACGACCAATCGGATCAATCGAATTTTGCGCTTCAACAAGGATTGACTATTTTCAATAATATAGTGAGTTGCTTGTCATGATTGGGGCTTGTTTTTAAATTTTGATTTTGCGAAAAATTGATTTTTATGCAGATAATGAAAGTTTCGGCTGTCGTGTTCATGACTGAACGAAAAGATAATTCAGTACGTTCTGAGACACGGAGATAAAGTAAAATTTATAACTTTTACAAATTTAAAAATGTGAATTACCTCATCAGAAAATATTACCTCTTCAATCAAGTTTTTATTTCATCCTAAAAGGACAATTTGTTGTTCATTTCAGTATCGGATAAGATGCCGATCACATCTTTGCGTTATCACTGACAGTGCGAATAAAGTATTCCTTGTATTAAAATAAACAATTAAAAGCTGATTTAACACTCAAATAGTTTTGACGGCTCACGTGTTGTCAAAATGAGTCAACTTTTCATTGAATGCATTTACTAGTGCCCACTATCGCACAGAGACTGCATTTCACTAAAGTGCCTCACTGCATCAGCCGCTATCGATGCTGAGATCCGCTGCAACTAGTGCGCTATCCATAGCCATGCCACAGTTGTGGCCGCTATACGCTGCCATTGGTACCCACTGTCCCTGCATCAGCTGGCCCAGCTGCTATCGTTGTTGGAATCCGCTGCAACTAGTGCGCTATCGATTGCTACGCCACAGCTGTGGCCGCTTTCCGCCATCGCTGGTATCCACTGCACTGTTAGTGCTGCTGCTAAGGGAGGACGACTGCTGTTGTCGCTGTCTAGAACTATTATGAGCGGCTTCGGCTGAAACAGGCTCTTATATAGACCAGATAGCATGTTTTAAATTGCAAGGTATATGATTCTGTCGACCGTGCTTGGGAAGCAATCATATAACGACCAATTAGAGGACGAAGTTTTCGTTTTGAAAAGGCTTGACTATTTTCAATAGTACAATAGTGTGAATAATAAAATTACAATTATCTTCTTTTGGAAAGAATCTTAGAAGATTTTCCAATCTATTGCTGTACGAACGAAGGAAATCCATCGAATACTAACCGATTTATTAGCATTTGAAATTGGACATATTCTTCACTTTTTTTGGTTTTAGATTTTCATTTCACATCCCTATGTAGCCGAACTTCCTGAGAGAAGTATTCTACTTCAAAAAAAACATGCAATCTCCCTAGCTTTCATATCTCCTGCGCGATTACACATGCCACGCAAGTTTGATTCACCATCGTTCAGTAGGAGGCAGCTTTTTAACGCATCTACCATCACCGGACCTTAGCGCGAGTGCAACCCAGTGTGGGCAAAGCAACAGCAAAAAAGGACACGCTAAAACACAGACCTGCGCACCATCGGAGGCACCCGCATTTGACAGTTCTTGCCGGCAACATTCTGAATGGCTCAGGTTTGTTGTTTCTTTTTTCGTGCTGTTACAACACGGCGACCCGAGCGAACGAACACGGAACACCGACCGACCGACCGACCCGATCGAGACCATCCGCCAGAGGGGAGAAAAACCGGAAGCAGCCGAGCGGGAGATTCTGCTGAACTGCTGACTACATTCGGGACCTCCTCCCCTTGCCGAGCGGTAGACGGTAGGCAAAAACAGACACAGGAATGGCACACAAACACAGGCGGACAGAAACCGAACTTCTTGGCCAGCTGATGATCGGAGCGTACACAGTTTCAGCTCATTTGTTATCGGTTTACCTTTTTTTTTTTTCAAGTACTAAACAGAACACACCAGCTTCCGGGTGAGAGACATGCACACACAGAAGCACCTTCGGCTAGCACAACAGAAATTTATTTACCGATTCGAGATAATCTATTCATGCAGTTTTGCGTTTAGTTTTTCTTTTTTTTTTTGTCGAGCCTGTGCTTGACTGCTGCTGTGTCACATCGATTTTTGCATCGTTTCGTAAATGGACGGTCTGTTTTTACCTGTGCACCTATGGGAAAATTTCGATTTCAGCCTGTGCCCGTTTTGTGACGATTTAAGAGCTTCCCTGATGACGCAATCGGAATCGAATTCGCAGGAGGCTTGCTTGGTGGGTGCTTCCGCAGGCTCCCGCTTGGGGATAAGTAGAACAGCTACTTAAGGTTTAAAATCAAATAATTATTTCCAGATATGATATAATTGTTTAATCCTTCACGATTAACAATAAATCCATGTGATTTCGGGCATTTCCTCAGTTGATTCATGTCAGCTGTTTGCTGAGAATTTTTCATGCTCCCTTTGCACAGGATTAAAACGCTTGCTCAAAATTATTCGAGACAATTGTTTCGCTAATTTTTCGAGTCTAGCAGACATTCTGCAAGGCAGTAATCTAGATCCACTGCTTTTTGCGTTGTACAAAAATGCTGTGTCTCTAATATTACCTGACAGTTGCCGTATGTTTCTTTTTTGCGAACGATGTTGAGTAGTTGATCCCCGCAACTAGTAGACATTTTTCCCAAGTGGTGTTACAATAATCTTAACAGTGGATGCTGTCAAATTTCCTTCCATTGGAAAATGATCCGAAAAATTTCACTCTGACAAAAATCAACCAGAATCGATAATTGAGGGTTACGTTTGATGCAGCTCTGTGCTTTAGGCCTTACTACAAAAGGATCGTAGCGAATCTACTCTCCGATTCATTTTACTTGACAACCGCCTCGGAAAATACGCTACCTTAACAGGGATTTGCTGCCTGCCGCACGTATTCCAATATCAAAGTAATTTGATGATGTTGTTCAGGCAATAAAGACCGAAAACAGTTCAGAAATTTTCCAGTAGGTTTTCTTTTTTTTTAATGAAATGTAAACCTGACGCAGCTTAAAACAAGTGAGTGATACCGTCATTTACTGATAACTAGAAGTTTAAAGAATAATTAAGGTTCCATATTAGCGATGATCCAATCCATATATTCTGCCACATTGGTATAAATGGCCAGTGAAACGCCACATTTGCCTCCAAATGATGTTATACCAAACTGAACAAATCGTACTCCGGAGAGCTTTGCGGCGTACCCCAACGGACCTCCGGAATCTCCTGCGCAGGTATCGGAGTTTCCACCTCCTACGCACAACTGTTTTTCGTTTATTGGTTTTGGTCCCCTTTGAGAGATTTTGAACTGATTTTGACATTCGGAAATGTTGAGAGGTAAAACTGTTGCCTTTTGTAGAGTGTTCGATAAGGTAAAGTCTTCAGCACTCATCGCACCCCATCCTGTGATAATATACTGAGGAGGTTGATAGTTCCTCAGTTCCGGTGTGTGCGGTAAGCAAATTGGTTGAATGTGATCTGTCGGTTGATATAATGAACTTATCATACTGGGTACAAACAAACGACCGATTACCTTCAAACTGCACGTTTTCACCTAAGCGTATCAATGCAATATCCTCTTTTACATTTCGCGTTGAATACCCTGGATGTTTAAGGATGCACTCAATGTTGTAATCTCGAACTGGTGCAGCGCAGTCTCCGTTATCCAAGTTGCAATCTCTAACCTAACCTGATTGAGTGTATGCTCTCCTAGGCGAACTTTTTCACTAAAATATGAAAATTATGATTTTTAAACACTTCAGATAAATTTTCTAAAAGTTTACATTTTGTGTATAAAACATTGAGCCGCCGTAAGAACGAAGCGTCTGCTGATTAATGTTCCCGCACATGAAAACCGCGTGTCATTCCTCATAAGTAACGCCATCCACGGAAATTCGAATACTCGTGTTGTTTCTCCACCAACGATACGGTTTGGATCATAGATACCACACTGACGGGGAAGAAGTTTGGAATACGTCTTTGTAGCATCTGGTGTAACTGATTCACAAAGCTTTTTTGCATCACGCTCTGTAACAACACAGAAATTAGATTACTTTCCTAAAAATCTAATCAAAGTCATTGCATAATATATCTAGCGGTGACACTAAACATAGTCCCGCCGCAGGTGTAAGAGCTTAAACCCTGTCAATTGCTCAATCCCAAGGTGCAGTACCTTGTCGTTCTGCGATTGATTTGAAGACATCATCACCAAACTCCTGTGAACTGACAGTGGTTAGTATCACAAAGAATACTGTCGCTATTAACAGCATGGTTTATTTCATACGATTTTATCGACGAAATGAAGATTATATTAAAAAAAAACACTAAGTAAATGAAAAAATGCAATTGTAAACCGATCGCGTTGGAAGCTAAACGTTTACTGTGGAACTGAACGGTCTTTGAAACATTGAAATACTCTTCAGTAAATAGACACTAAAATGTCTGTTATCGCGAACGACTTTCCGCTTGAATTGGCAAAAACCCCACAATCTCGTTTTACGTAAAGAACGTGTTCCTATGATGGAGCTAGGGTAAATTCAACTACAGTAGAACACCTGCCAGATTAGCTTAATTTATGCGAGGAATTTTTAGAAAACTTCCTTCGAAAACATCTTCTCCGGCCAATCTGGTTCAGAAATCACGAAAAACATTTATAAATTGCGATTTATGTTTCAAAGAAGTTATTCCAACGATTGGTCCACTATTGGAGAGGGGTCCTGCACATAGCACTAGATTGAATTAGTCGCTGTTCTACATACTCATTCCTGTACTATCTGGAATGACTTCTCGCCAGATTTGGAAATCCTCAGAAAATCGTTATAAGCAGAGAACTCGTTTCTATGTTGGGACTGGAATTTTTCACCGTATTCAACTAATAGGTTCAATGATGGCAATTTCGATCACGGATTTCTTTTCAACACATTTTACTATGTCTAGGCCTGTATTTCTAATACTTCTATGTGGACACATTTTTATGTTTCTGCAAACCGTTTTGCAATAATTTGTATCATGACACATACATTCGAGGGTACGGAAGTGTTTGGATAGTACACATTTTACTCTTCTAGAATGTTGATACACAAACCGACGGAGAACGTAGCTCTTTACACTTGACCCCCGTATCAAAGCCTTGTTTGCAATAATGTGTACAGTTTAGAAATTATTCACCGCACTGATTATGGGATACAATGTTACATCATGACTATATTCTTGGTTTAATTAAAAATTTAACTCTAAAAGAAAATAATGAACGTTTTGTTTCATTAGAACAGAATTGCTGAATTCGCGTAATTATATCTCCATTAATAATCTTTATCTACAACGATACTCTTTTTTCCATTCGTTGTTTTGCTTTCGTCTCGATTAGACGCAAATTGTTTATCTCCGTTTGAGTTCGCAAAATAACAATACACGAGTTATCGTACGGGTGTTTTTTTGTCGATTAGTTCTTGTGTTGCGCGATAACAATAGCCTGTTGTATATCGGCAGAAACATCTGCACACTGGTAGGGGCAGGCTACCCCGCCAGTGATTCGATACGCAGCTGATATATCAGCAAGAATAATTCTCCCGCACCGCTGTTACCCCGCTAGCAGCACGGACCACCATACGATCGAGCGAGTGGAAGTCAACTACAAGTGGCATCTACAAGGTCGCGTGTAAGATACGGCTGTGTCACAACACGAAGCTGGATCGTCATTGTTTGTTCTGCGGAGACACTCGATTAATCCAACTATCAGCCGTGAGGTCGTGACTTAGACGTTCGGTGAAGTATTACATTTAGAATTTTTACTATAATTATCAATATTATTACTATGTTATAATATTATTATTAATATTATTATTGATATTATTATTATTGTTATTATTATTATTATTACTACAATTATTATTATTATTATTACTATTGTTATTAGTATTAGTATTACTGTCTTTTTTTTTATTTGATCCATTGTAGATTGAAAAATTGTTTTTAAAATTTAATATCAACTACTTGAACCCCCCCCCCCCCCATATTCGAATATTTAGCGTTTGTGTGCGGTAGAGCGTAACGCTCCCGCAAAATGGACGACATGCAGGTGCAACTTTTCCTGGAGGTGGAAACAAACGGGGAAGAAATTGAAATATCTCCCATCAGCTCACCCCTACCCTCCCCTTTGCCAAGTCCTGTACCAAGAGTACCGGAAGTACGGGTAAAAGCTTACCCAGATGCCGCTGGCAGTCCCTACGTTGTTTTTTTCCGGCCCATAAAGAAGCCAATGAATATTATTCAAATTGGCAAAGACCTGGCAAAACATTTTTCGGCCGTAACCGAGATTACGAAGGTGAGGCCGTACAAACTGCGAGTTGTCGTGAGTAGCTTGAAGCAAGCAAACGAAATTGCTGGCTACGAGCTCTTCACGAGAGAGTATCGCGTGTACATCCCTGCCAAGGATGTAGAAATCGACGGTGTGGTTACCGAGGGGAATCTCACTGTCGATGACATTTTGCGTCATGGAGTTGGCTGTTTTAAAAACCCCGTGATGCAAAGTGTAAAGATACTGGATTGCAAGCAATTGCATTCAGTATCCATCGAAGAAGGGAAGAAGAAATTCCTCCCTTCGGATTCCTTCCGAGTAACATTCGCCGGATCCGCGCTGCCGAACTACATCCGCTTGGACAGGGTTCGTCTACCTGTACGCCTGTTCGTACCGCGGGTCATGCATTGCCAAAACTGTAAGCAGTTAGGTCACACAGCCACCTACTGCTGCAACAAGGCACGCTGTAGCAAGTGCGGAGGCAATCATGCTGAGAACGCTTGCAGTGGGGATACTGAAAAGTGTCTTTATTGCGAGGGAACTCGGCATGACCTTCCGGCATGTCCCGCGTACAAACAGCGCGAGGAAAAAATTAAGCGTTCCCTTAAGGAACGATCAAAGCGCTCTTTTGCAGAAATGCTTAAGAGGGCTGAGCCACCCTCGACAGCAAACATCTTTTCCTTTTTGCCAACCGATGAGGGTACATCTGACGATCCCGTCGAAGGGTGTTCCTATGCCTTGCCAGAGGGATCTAGGAAGAGGAGAATGCTCAACTCTCCTAATCTTTCTCGCAAAGGTCGTAAGATAACCCCTAGCGGAATGACCAATAAGACAACACAAAAAGGAAGCGGTGAAGAAAAACCGAAGCAAGTACCACCCGGTTTTAATTTCAAATCAAACCAGGAGTACCCACCGCTTCCTGGGGCACCAAAAACCCCTCGTGCACCCATTTCTCGATCAGAAGACATAAAAGAAACAGGGTTCATAAAATCCTCTGATATTGTGGACTGGATATTTAAAACACTCAACATACCAGATCCCCTTCAAAACATTCTTCTTGCCCTACTCCCTACAGTGAAAACCTTTTTGAAGCAACTCACAGCAACTTGGCCCCTCATTTCAGCTATCGTATCTATCGATGACTAATACGTCGAAAGAGGTTAGGAATTTTGTCACTGTGTTACAGTGGAACTGCAGAAGTATCATCCCCAAATTTGATTTATTTTCACATTTGATAAACACATACAATTGTGATGCGTTCGCGCTTTGTGAAACTTTTCTCAATTCAAATGACCAACTTAATTTCCACGATTTTAACATCATTCGTCGAGATCGAGACTCACACGGTGGATGGGTACTTTTAGGGATCAGAAAGTTCTATTCTTTTTTCAGAATCGACCTCCCCTCGATCTCGAATATTGAAGTTGTTGCCATTCAAACGAATATGAATGGAAAAGACCTTTGCCTTGTTTCGTTATATATTCCCCCATCCGCGCGGATTGAACAGAAGCAACTCCTTGATATAGCAGAATTGCTTCCCGCACCTTTTATGATTTTGGGAGATTTTAACTCTCACTGTTCGCTATGGGGGTCGCTGTACGACGACAACCGATCTTCTTTAATTTGTAACTTGATCGACGACTTCAATATGACACTTTTGAATACTGGGGAAGCGACACGTGTACCTAACCCTCCAGCACGTGAAAGCGTGCTTGACCTATCCCTCTGCTCTACATCACTAGCGTTAGATTGCCAGTGGAAAGTAATCAACGATCCCCACGGTAGTGATCATCTTCCAATCGTTATATCAATTGCTAATGGTTCAACTCCCCCGAACCCAATCAATATTTCCTACGACCTTACACGTAATATTGATTGGAAGCGTTATGAGTCTATTATAGCGGAATCTATCGAGACTCACGAGGAACTTCCTCCGGAGGAAGAATACGCGTGGCTTGATAATCGACGCCGCGACTCAAGCTCAGACGAAACCGATACCCGGGGTAACGATTAGACAGCGCCCTCCCAACAAATGGTGGGACAAAGAGTGCTCTGAGCTGTACGTGCGAAGGTCCGCGGCGTATAAGGACTACCGGGAGTACGGCACTGTCAACCTGCTTCGAAAGTACGAGGCACTGGGCAGGCAGATGAAGAGCTTAGTAAAGGCGAAAAAACGCGGTTACTGGCGGCGGTTCGTAAACGCGTTGTCGAGGGAAACAGCGATGAGCACTCTTTGGGATACCGCCAGGCGCATGCGGAACCGTGACGTTTCGAATGAGAGTGAGGAGTATTCAGATCGCTGGATACTCGATTTTGCCAAAAAGGTCTGTCCGGACTCTGTACCGGAACAGAAAACCTTTCGCGACGCGTTTATAGTAACTACGGAAGAGCCTCCATTTTCGATGTTGGAATTTTCAATGGCTCTCCTGTCGTGCAACAATAAGGCTCCAGGGTTAGATAGAATAAAATTCAACCTGTTGAAGAATCTACCCGACTCTGCAAAAAGACGCTTGTTGAATTTGTTCAACAAGTTTCTTGAGCTAAATATTGTTCTGCATGACTGGAGGGAGGTAAAAGTCATTGCTATTCGGAAACCCGGGAAACCTGCCTCTGATCACAATTCATATAGGCCGATTGCGATGCTCTCTTGCCTCCGGAAATTAATGGAGAAAATGATCCTCTTACGGTAAGACAAATGGGTCGAAACAAACGGGTTACTTTCAGATACTCAATTTGGCTTTCGCCGGGGCAAAGGGACGAACGATTGCCTAGCGTTGCTTTCTACTGAAATTCAACTCGCATTTGCTCGAAAAGAGCAAATGGCTTCTGCGTTCTTGTATATTAAGGGGGCTTTTGACTCTGTCTCTGTAGAAGTTTTAAGCGCGAAACTTCATTCGCAGGGACTTTCACTAAATCTGAATAACTTTTTGCTCAATTTGTTGTCAGAAAAGCATATGTATTTCTCACATGGCGATTCGACAACTTCCCGAATTAGTTACATGAGCCTTCCCCAGGGCTCATGTTTAAGTCCTCTCTTATATAATTTTTTCGTCAATGACATCGATGAATGTCTTGCAAATTCATGCACGCTAAGGCAACTTGCAGACGATATCGTTGTATCCATTACTGGTGGCAAGGCTAGCGATCTGCAAGGACCATTGCAAGATACCTTAGACAATTTGTCTGAATGGGCTTTTAAGCTGGGTATCGAATTCTCTCCGGAGAAAACTGAGTTGGTCGTTTTTTCTAGGAAGATCTCTCAGGTTTTAGTCGCTAAATATCTCGGGGTCTGGTTCGACTCTAAATGCACCTGGGCTTGTCATATTAGGTATCTGACACGAAAATGCCAACAGAGGATTAATTTTCTTCGTACGATTACCGGAACCTGGTGGGGAGCCCACCCAAGAGACCTTCTGAGGTTATACCAAACAACAATACTGTCAGTTCTTGAGTACGGTTGTTTCTGCTTTCGCTCCGCTGCGAACACGCATATTTTGAAACTAGAATGAATACAATATCGTTGTTTGCGTATTGCCTTGGGTTGCATGCAGTCGACCCATACGATGAGTCTTGAAGTGTTAGCGGGTATTCTTCCGTTGAAACATCGTTTTTGGAATCTCTCTTACCGGTTGCTAATTCGATGCACAGTTATGAACCCATTAGTAATTGAAAATTTCGAGAGGTTGGTCGACCTTCAATCTCAATCCAGATTTATGACTTTATATTTTGACTATATGGCTCAAGATATTAATCCTTCTTCATTCGATTCCTCCAATGTCGCACTTTTAGATACTTCTAATAATGCTATATTCTTCGACACCACCATGAAACAAGACATTTCTGGTATCCCGGATCAATTGCGACCCCAAGTCATCCCTAAGATTTTCTCCAATAAGTTTAAACATGTTAGTTGTGATAAAAGGTTTTACACTGACGGATCTAATCTAGATGAGTCCACTGGCTTCGGTGTTTTCCACGAAAATTTTACCGCCTCCTACAAACTCGATGCTCCTGCTTCCGTGTACGTCGCAGAACTTGCTGCTATTCAGTACTCTCTTGGAATCATCTAAACCCTACCCATAGACCACTACTTCATCTTCACAGATAGTCTCAGTGCCATTGAGGCTCTGCGATCGATGAAGCCTGTGAAGCACACCCCGTATTTCCTGGGGAAAATACGGCGGTTTTTAAGTGCTTTAACAGATAAAAATTACCGGGTTACCTTAGCGTGGGTCCCTTCTCATTGCTCGATTCCGGGTAATGAAAAGGCTGACTCTTTAGCTAAGGTGGGTGCTATTGATGGCGATATTTATGAAAGACCAATTGCTTACGATGAATTTTATAGCATTTTGCGTCAGAGAACACTCAACAGTTGGCAATCATCATGGAACTCAGATGAACTGGGACGGTGGCTACATTCCATTTTTCCTAAGGTATCGACGAAAGCATGGTTCAAGGGGTTGGATGTAGGTCGGGATTCATTCGCGTGATGTCCAGACCTATGTCCAATCACTACACGTTAAACACGCATCTCTTTCGTATAGGGCTTGTAGACAGTAATCACTGCGTTTGTGGCGATGGCTACCATGACATCGAGCATGTTGTTTGGTCGTGTGCCGAATTCTGTGATGTTAGGTCCGAGCTTATAGATTCCCTCCGGGCCCGAGGAAAACAACCGAACGTACCCGTTAGAGACATTCTGGGAAGCGGTGATCTCCAGTACATGACACAACTGACTGTTATTTGAAAAAGACTGACATTAAAATTTGATATTTTCTTTGTCTATTTGTCAGAATACCCGTATACGACGCTGGAGACACAAACACGAAGAGCCTAAATCTATGTTTAAAAAACAAAAAAGAACACCAGTCGAAACACAAATAGATCGTATATCTTAATTAGTTTTAAGCAAGAATTGTATTTCCCTCCTCTCACCTTAAATCCCCACTAGCTCGTAGTCGGCCGCGAGAATAAATAAAAGGCCTCCCTCTTTTCCCTGCTAACGTAGAATTAATACGAATTGTACTTGGCTCAGTAAAACAGAAAATGTATCGTGCCGTGTCAAATAAACTAATTTTAAACCTAATAAAAAAACGATCCTCTTTTTGTTTCTTGTAATTGTTGGAATTCCCAAGACCTTAGTGGCGCATGATGGGAAAAGGCTTAATGGAGTCATCCCCGCAAAGGCAATTTAAAATGGAGGTTTTCTAAATTGTCTATCTAGGTGAAAAAGACTTTTGTTTTTATTTTAAGCTATGTTTGGATATGGAGAAAATGTCGATGAACGGTGGCTGGTCACTTACAACTCAAACGGAATGCACGGTTTTAGCCTTGCCTTTCACCTGTATCAAAAAAAAAATTATATTTGGAAGGATCTTCCAGATATAATCATGTCAAAAAACTGTCCAATAATACATACAATTATTAAAAAATCAATCATAACTTTCTCATTGAAGAATTGCCTTTGTCGTGAAAATTACAATGAAAAATAAGAAAAAGACTAATCTGCGATTATTTAGGCCATCGAGTAGCAAAATAATCGCATACCAGTCTCACTTTCAACCAGTCGGTGTACTACTCCATATTTTTCTCAAGTATTTTGAATATGGGCAGACGTTTATGGTCGCAGACAGCGTCTAAATATTCTGCATGAAGAATGGCGGAAATGTCCACCCATTACCTACTCCGACTTTAAGGTCGTCGTTGAAAAAGCAAAATATAAGGTTAAAGTCTTGGAAATGCTACTAAATAATATCCTTTCTTATGTTTTAGGTGTTTCGCAATACTTGCTGAATAAAATTATTTCGCATTAGCCCGTGCATTTAGCATATTGGAAAAGTGGTATTGAGAAAAGGAAGTTTCCAATTTCATTGCAACAGTGACTTGACGGAAGACGACGGCGACTAAAAACTTTTGAGTTCTGACAATTTCAACTTGAATAATTATTTGAAGTGAGCAGCTTATCCACAGGAAATTAACACCTTGCAGAAAGCAGCATTTCATAAGGCTATTATCCCTCTGATTGACGAATAACCTTTCGGGAAGGAACTTTCAGAAAAAGTTGCAGTTTCAGTGTCTACTTGAAATGTTTGTTGTGTGGAATTCTTTTGAAATAACCTTGCAACTATTAAGGGGTTATATCTACCAAATGTTAAAAAAATAAGGCTTTGTTAATGATTTTTGTAAAGGACATTTGAGATGAAAGGTATATAAATAATATATCATTGGATTAAGCAACTCTTGGAGAATAGTAAAAAAACATTGTTATTCTTTTTACAAAAAGGCGGCTGTACAGCGATTGTCGTGAACCGCTTTTTTCATAAGTTCTTCCGCAACAAGCAGTAGAAGTCGTGCCCAACGCAACCTATAACCAAAACATTTTTTTTTCATTATCTTATTACTTGGTCGGTGGAGAACCTACCAAAACTAAACCTCGATCGCTGGGCAACACCATCGGCGATCTAGTGAGGGTGGGCAACACTAGCCTCTTTTAAACGGCTAGCACGGGCGTGAGCTGCTTTCTCGCTCTCAGGGTCGGCTCTGACACCGAAGGGCTGATCAAAGAATTGGGTGTTCGGGCAATAAAAGGACAATAGTTAATTTTAATACTATATTAATCTGCTATCCACTTACACGATCGCAAGTTTTACTGTGCCGGCCGGGCTTTCGCTGCTGCTTCTGTTGCTTCGGGTGCTGACGATGCTCGTTGCTGCTGGACTTTTATGCTGCTTGGCTCGTAAAGCAGACACCCGGGCATATCTCACCGATAGATCAAGGATTCTGGGCAGGAGGAAGTCCGTATGGAAAAAAGTGTGAAACTCTCAAAGTGAATTTCTGTTTAACAAAAAAATGTTTGATTTCATATTGTTCAAAATAATCTAAATACTAATTATGTACAAGTTTCTTCCACACTGCTAAGTAGATATGTGGAGAATATAACTGTATATGCTCTTTCTATTTAATCTAAATTCTAGTTGAAAAGTATTGCAATTTTAGAAAAATTTTGCATTAATTCCTAGGGTGCCTGGAAAAACAATGAGGCAGGTGCAAACCACGATCAATCACCCTATATGAGTGCGGATATTGGAACCAAAACATTATTATACGTATGAAAATGTTGACTGGGAACCTTTGTGCTGCCCCAACAGTGGGGGAGTTAAGACACACGGACAACATGCATTGTGGAAGCTATTTCACCTTCTATAAATTAGACGGCCGCGACAGATGTAACTGCTAGAATCCACTTGCTTACGTTGTCAAAAATTATTAACTTTCAATGAGTTGTTTATTTGCCTTGAAAAAAGGCATTTTGCTGTTCAAAATTGGATTTGGTGATGACGATCTTCATGCTGCCCTAACACGGGGGAATAATGGCAGTCTGGCGACACACGCTGAGAAGAACCGCGCTGCTCCTGAGACGTGGTGACCATCCACAGGGCTAGTGCTGCTGATAAGGAAGGACGACTGCTGTTGACAACTTGTCGCTGTCCAGAACTATTATGAGCGGCTTCGGCTGAAAGAGGCTCTTATATAGGCCAAATAGCATGTTTTCAATTGCAAGGTATATGATTCTGTCGACCGTGCGTGCTTGGAAGCAATCATATAACGACCAATCAGAGGACGTAATTTTCGTTTGAACAAGGCTTGACAATTATCAATAGTACAATAGTTTGCATAATCAATCAACAATTTTCTACATTTGGGTGGATGCGTGTATAATTTTCCAAACAATTGCTGCAAAAATGAAGGAAATCGGTTGAAAACAAACCGATTTATAAGCATTTAAAAAGGGACATATTTCGTCCCCTTTTCGTTAATAGTTTTCCTATTTACATCCCTATGTGGTAGGCTAAAGAAAAACGTAGCTCTACGTCAGAAAATCGACTTTAATTGTTTATAACTTTTGTTGTTGTAAATCAATCGCTAAAATCGTGTGTACTTTACTAGATAATCTAATGAAGAAGCTACAGTTAAATCAATCGGATGTAAACTTTTCAAGTTCTACTGCTCGCCGATTTTGAAAACATTGTTTTTGAGAAAAACACATTTAAAGTTTCAAAATGCTATAAATCTTAGGAATCGCAATAATAAAGCCCCTAATATTTTTTTTACCTTCAGTCAGCTATCCCTGCGCTGTAAAGTTGTCATTCCTGGGCTTTATTTTCCTCTTCTTCCTTTTTGTCATCTGACACTCACCCAGCGATGCCAACTTTTTTTTTCGAAAACACAGTAAGGTCGCTTTTTACGCGGGTTGCTTCCCTCTATTACTCAAAAACGGTTCAAGATATCGACCTCATTTCAATCACGTTTTTCGTTTTACGCCACGAGTGATCATATATCAGTTTAAAAAAAAATCACAATTTTTGGTGTATATACTCAAAATTTAAAATATTGAATTTTGGTCTCTAGATTGGCCCCTATCATATTCAAACGAGGTTTTAACGTTTTAGGACGGTTTTCTTTGTTATATTTGCGACTCAAAAAATTCGCACGGGTCCATACAAATTTGGAACGCATCCTCCGCGTAAAAAATGACCTTAGTGTAACTGGAAGAATGCGAAGTAAAAAACTGGAGACTACTGGATACATAAATTTGAAGTTTCTACAGAAATTTGTTTGATTTTCGGTTCAAAACCTAAATTAATCCACCTAGCGGTCAGACCCAGCCTTTCTCATTCAATTTTTTTATTTGTAAAAATAGATTTACATGAACGCTTCAATCCAATAAATGTATAATCACTCTTAAAATATATTGATGTTGTAATCTATACATATAAAATGCAATCCGGTCTGTCTGTCTGTCTGATCCATATAGGCTCGAAAATTACCGAACCGATCGGCGTGAAAATTTGTATGTAGGGGTTTTTGGTGCCGATAAAGGTTCCTATGATAGTTTGAGACCCCTCCCTCTTCTGGAAGGAAGGGGTCCCATACAAATGAAACATAAATTTCTGCACAACTCAAGAACAAACCAAGCAAATGAAACCGAATTTGGCATGTGGATGTTTTAAGGGGTAACAAATATGTCTATAATAGTTGGATGAAACTCAAATTTGTGCACTTCTCGAGAACTAATCAACCAAATGGAACAAAATTTGGTAGGTAAATGTTATTAGTGGTAACAAATATGTACATAATGGTTTGAAACCCGACTCCCTCTTCTATAAGGGAGGGATCCCATGAAAATGAAACACAAATTTCGCACAGCTCAAGAACCAATCAAGAAAATACAACCAAATTTGGTATGTGAATGTTTTTTAGAGGTAACAAATATGTTCATAATGGTTTGACGCCCCTCCCTCTTCTGGAAGTACATGTTTCTTCACAAATTTTTGCACATCTCGCGAACTAATCAACTAAATGGAACCAAATTTGGCATGTGAATGTTTTAAGTGGTGACAAATATGTTCCATAATCGACCTCAGACAACATTTTGGATTGTAAGATGGCAACTTCCGGTTTCTGGAAAACAGCCGAAAATGGCCGATTTCCACCCAATATAATAATATCCGGATCTAGAATAATACACAGGAGCTAAAATCGACCACAGATAGCATTTTAAATTCTAAGATGGCGACTTCCGGTTTGTGAAAACAGCAGAAAATGACCAAATACCACCCAATAAAAGTTTTTCTTTAACCAGTATGCCGTTCAAAATCCAGAAATTGTCTCCAAATACCATTATAAAATCCAAAATGGCGACTTCCAGTGTCAGAAAAACAGCGGCAAATGACCAAATACCACCCAATATGGGTATTTCCGGAACCGTAATGATGCACTGGAGCCACAAATCGACTTCAGACAACATTTTGAATTGTAAGATAGCAACTTCCGGTTTCTGGAAAACAGCCTGAAGTGGACGATTCCCATTAAATACTAGTATTTCTGGAACCAGAAAGATGCACAGAAGCTAAAAATTGATCACAGACACAATCTTGAATTTTAAGATGGTGACTTCCGGTGTCTGGCAAATAGCCGGAAATAACCAAATACCATTCAATATGAATGTTTTCGGAACCAGAATTACGCCCAGATGACAGAAATTGATTTCACAGGCAATTTTAAAGTCCAAAATGACAAGCCCGTTCTTTTGAGACAAATTTTGTTCAAATCGGTTGTGTAGTTTCTGAGATATTGATGTTTCATGATTTTCACATTTTTAAACATAACCTCTAGACTAAAAATCCGATTACAATGAAATTCAATAGGGTCTTATGGAGCAAAAAGACCTTTCATTTGCAATTAATTTCATGAAAATCGGTCCAGCCATCTCTGAGAAAAGTGAATGAGAATAAAAATCTGCACATAGACACACACACACACACACACACACACACACACACACACACACACACACACACACACACACACACACACACACACACACACACACACACACACATGCACACACACATACAGAAAATGTTCAGCTCATCGAGCTGAGTCGAGTGATTTATGCCATTCGGCCCTTTGGAGCACTTTTATACTTTCGGTTTTGCAAGTGATTGCTATACCTTTCTAGGAGAAAGGCAAAAAATGTTGCATAAATAATAAATATCTACATATTATATTACATCGTTGCATGTAAACAAGAAGAGTGAGAGATTATGCATTGTTAGTTTGATTTTTTTACTGATGGAGATAATGGTCACTAGATATAAAATCGAAATTTTAAAGATACGATTGGAGCTCGATTTAAACCAGAAAACCGAAGCACATGAATGCACGAAATACTGAAAAGGCCATACCTTCAAGGAAAATGAATCCAATAAATATGATGACGAATATAAAGCTGGATAAAACTGGAACAATTTAAAAATACTACAAGGTATACAGCCCTAGGATTGTATGAAATGGTGACGTGGGACTAAACACTGTAATTAGAGATTTTTTGTTACAAAATATACAGAGTCTGCAGACAGAATCAATGTGTTTATTTTCAGCCTCCCCTGGAAACCAATTTTTAAAATATATTCAACAACACTCGAAGATATATCATTTATATTTGGCGATATTATGCCTTTAGTTTTTTTTATTTTTGTGCAAAAAAATATGTATTTAACAAGGCACAAGCATATCGTGCTTGTTGAAGAAGCACCAAAAATTTTTTGCTTGACAATTTTTTCATTTGCCTGCAACTACATTCGCTGTATTACGAAGACAGGAAATATACGTTTATTATGATAAAGCTTAGAATAATAATATATCATCTAACAATTTTGAAATATAAAAAAAGATTCTGTACTAATCTTACTAAATAAACTAAAAAATCACAAGCATTCGCAGGTTCTTACTCTTCTATAAATGTATATATTTAGGAATTTACTCTTTCGATACTATCCGGTCACGATTATTTAGTGAATATCGAAGATAAAATTTAAAAAATATCCGTTGCAAAAATTTACAATTCTTGTTGAGTAATTCATGGCAATCATATTTATGAAATAAACTTTCAATCACCATCAACAGCAGCATTGTAGTTTTCCCTCAATTGCATACGAATAGAAATGTACGAACAAAAGTGTACCACTGCAATACGAATAGTACTGCTGCAGTACGAATAGAAGAGTACCAATGCAATCATAGACGACGAGAGACCTGCGGTTCTATACTCCACTGGTACTGTTGCTTTTACTGGCATGTTTTCTTTCAAGACATCAGTTTTTATTAGGTTCTACAGTACCTAACACGCAGGTTTAGAGATTGTTCAAGGATGGGTATTGTTTCAAACTTTTAGGAAAACTTTTACCTTCGAGACATCATATTAGTCTAAGCTCATGGAAGCAAAAATAAATTGACCTATTGGGACGGGGGGACTCTGTCAATTTTTATTTCGAAATTGATACAGGGAATATCACAGGGAACGGATGGTGTCCATTCACGTCGTCTGTGCTAGGAATGCTCGCATGTAATTGGTTCATTATTCGCGTAAATTTGTTATTGAAATTATTATCAATTTTACCGCTTAGCAATGAAATTAGAGTGATAATTAACACATTACAAAATTGTTATACATTTTATCTATCCAACAACATATTGGTTATTGTTATCCATCATGTGGTTATGCTGTTATTAGCGTTTGAAATCTGACGCAACATTTGCCCGTTTCATTTCCAATTTTACAGAATGCATCCCAGTATAGTAAACAAAGACGTGTCCCACGTCAAAAAACTGGAGATATTCAACCTTTAGCTGTTTCGCTGGCATACCCAAAAATCACTGGAGATATCCAGGCAAACCTGGAGGATTGGCAACGCTGCACTCAACCGTATACAAAATGTAAAAGAGAAAATGTGTCAGTTACAAAAGCATCCAAATACATCCATGTCCATCCATACATTCATGTATTTTGTGACTGCGATAATGCTTGGAGTCAAAAATTGATCTCTGACACCATTTCAAATCCCAAGATGTTAAGTTTTCGTTTCTGAAAAATTTAAAACGTTCGAATATTAGTAATGGGTTGGTAAAATGTCCACGATTCATACAAAATATTTAGACGGTGTCTACGACAGAGGATGTGGTCCGCGGGGCTCTGTAAATAGTGATGAAGATCGGCTAGCTCTCCCGCACGGCTGTGATATCGAGTTCGATTCCCGATCGAGTCGAGAATCTTTTCGAGCTGGAAATTTTCTCGACGAATTCGATAACGATAACGAATTCTCTCAATTATCCTAGTTGATCGAGGCCGCTCTAAGCCTCCAGGCTAAGCGGGCGAGATTGTTTTCAACGACAGAAGAGTGAGTAAGGTGGGCTCAAAATCGTCAAAAAGCTGTCCACTTCTAGCGTTCGTAGTGAAAATGTATTTAATAATCTGCCCGAGCAAAAAACCGTCGAAATGGAAGTTTGTGATAATCAATCAATTCAAAATAAAAGTGCTCTCAAAAAGGAGGAAGTTCCACCTATTGTGGTAAATATTTCTTTTGATGATTTTTGATGGTGATGATGTTTGATGGCGATGACTCTTGATAGTGATGATTTTTAATGCAATGATATTTGATGGCGATGATTTTTGCTGGCGACGATTTTTGATGGCGATAACTTTTAATGGCAATATTTTTTTTATGGAGATGGTTTTTGATGGCGATGATTTCTTATGACAATGATTTCGGATGGCGATGATTTTTAATGGCGATGATTTTCGCCTACAATGATTTTTGATGGCGATGATTTTTTATGGCAATGATATTCAATGGCGATGATTTTGGATGGCAGTAATTTCGATTCAACATTGAATGAATTCACTAACTTCCAGTCAAACCAGAAACAGAACAAACTCGGCTCGACAACAGGGAAAAGCCAAGCAGATCAAAATTTTTGATCAGATTAAACCCTAATCGTGGCAACATAAATTATTTCATGCCAGTTTTTTTTTGCTGCACCGCGTTTGTTCACACGAAATAGCTGAAAGATAAACAACGGGAAAAAGAAGTTTTAAAATTCTAAGACCGGTCCTGCCGCCGATCCCGGTATTTGTCCAAGAAAGACACATTTTCGAAAAATGGCTTCTTTCTCGGGTGGTCAAATATTGACACTTGCCACTGCGCCCCCATCTGTCTTCGTCTTCTGTGGCTTCGTGACAGAAAGGGCTCCCGGTTTTATTGTAACTCATATATCTTTAGTTATTGAAGATATTTATTTTTCATGTCAAAATAATGATGAGATTAACAGCCTTACTTGACAAATCCACTACTCAAGTTATTACTGAAAGTTGGCTTGTAAATTTTTGGAGTCATTTTATCCACATGGATTCAAAATATTTGATTTGTAGTTCTTCTCTCAAAAAGGACACATGTGAGCAGTTCCACAGACAATGTTCTAGTTTTAATTTTCTTTTTTAAATTGTCATTTATGATTTGGCTGGAAATTAACATAGGCGTTTATATATGCAAAAGATGTCATTTTGTGCTATTGGTTTAATTTTTTAGAACACGACTCATTTTGAGGAGCTATTGAAAAATGCTATTTTGGGAAGGTATTGATGATTTTTAATTTAAAAAGAATCAATTATCTAGAAAAGCTAATTTTTTAAAAACCTTTTTTTTTTAATTAAAATATTTTGATAATTTCATCTCAGTTCTTTAAGGTAAATCTTATGATTTTATTATTTCAAGGCGGGATCCACGAGATAAACTATACGAAAGCAAATATAAGATCCGCGTAGCGGTCGTTCCGCACAGTTTGTTTTGTTGATTCCGGTTTCACACATTGGTTACTATGTCTCGTTATCATATCATAACATTATGATTTGAATATTTAATATAGGTATTTTTGAAACGTTCCTAGTGATACACGATTTCATATTCAGTAATAACGAATGGACTCGACGGTAACAAAAGGCGGGGTAGTCAAAAAAATCGCATTCCAGTCAGTAGCAGCTGGTACACTTCCTGCCAGATTCACAGCAATGTCGCAAACTGCGACGACGACGACGGGGCGAATTGTGGCCGGTTAATTTGATTTATTCGGTGTACATTTACAGGCTTGGTCAACGGACCTCACGGCCATCTGGCACGCCGCTGCTGATTGGGATAAATATGTGGGTCATCAATCAAGTGAATGCAGAAAAACTGTGCGTAGGTAATCGAAATTAGGTTACCAGCTGCAATCGATATATTGCATTCATTATTCTGACTCGAATTCGCGGTGATGATTGGTTATGAATTGCATTGCAATTCATACACGGTTCGTTAAACTTGGAATTTATTTCATACCAAATACATTGCTAACTACAATCACCAACCCGCAGAAGATGAAGTCTGCATCCCCGGGGGAAGATGGCCACTAATTGATTAAATGACCATTTAGAATTCTATCCACATTTGACCGTACAGTAGAATAGAGCGCAAATTGCTCTCGTCACCCGCACATGTCGTTATCAGATTATCACTTCTTCCGACCGCCACCGCCACCAGCTTGGAACAATGCAATCCCTTTTGTCGTCAAAGAAAGTAATGAATATGAAGTTGATTATAATTGCCGTCAGGCATGGTATCACTGGTGGAAAAATGTGTGTCCCACCCAATCGTCTATCGAAGAAAAAGTGAAAGACAGAAAAAGAATATCCCCAGAGTCGGTCAGATCCTCCAGAGGTCCGAAAAACCGGAAGGAGATAAAAACAATTCACTGCAAATTTGCTGCCCTGGGTGTAATTTGATTTTCATACTGATTGCTTTTTATTGTAATGTGCTTTGCTGGAGGACCGACGCACGGGGAGGAACGGAAGAAGGTTTCAAGGGTCGTTCTTGCTTTGGCTGTCTGATGTTCAGCTGCATTCGGCTTAGCTTGGCTCTATAAACGTGTCGTCCTGCGATTGTGTGACTCTATGGATAACGCGCGACCGGCGAGGAGCAATCGAGAAGGATGGAATTTTATTCCCCGGAGGGTAAGAACTTTTTTTCGGGTAGAATCAGCTACGCTTCCTGCCGTTCCATCGGACGCGATGGCCAGTTTGGGATGCCTTCCTCTTGTGTGGCTGGCTGTTTCTGCAGCGCACAGAAGGTCCACATAGTCACAGCAATGGGAGGTAGGGAAAATCGGTGAGGTGTTACCACGATTTTCAACTTGTGGTTTTACGGAACGTCGGTCAGCGATTACACTTGCTGTGGCCGCACTCACTCTTCTCCGGACGGACCGTTTGGTGGTGAGCAAAAAGTGTGGTTTGCTATCTTGGCAATCGCTGGCGCATCTTTCGACTGTTGCAAAAGCCGTCCCACGCCAGTAGGGTGGTATAATTCTAGTTAACCGCATAATTACACGTACCCTCATCACTTCTTGTTTGTTGTTGTTTCAGGGTGATTTTTGATGCTCAGATTGCCGCCCAAAGTAGCCTAAATCACGTGGGCGTATTTTGGTTGACTTTTCTTATGCATAGCATTCTTTCAAACTGCTCTATTTTAGATTATTCTATAATCTATGCATGACGTTTTATCAAATATCAATCATAGCTAACAACTTTTAGGACATTGTGTGAATATTCTATGTAAAGTATCGAAAAATTAGAAATATTTAGAAAATTTTTTAAACGAAAGAAGCCTGTCTGATCTATTAAATATTCGTATTTAGTATTATGTACCGGGTACAGTAAAATGATCCCTAGCACTGAGAATCCGAGAAATATTAAGCAATTTGGAGAGGAAACACAACTGCCGCGTTGCTTTCGAGACTATCACTTCTACTTACTTTACTTTTATGGCAACAGATCGTTGAGATCCAGAATACGCCTTCACAACACTCGGTCTTGGGCGGCTTCTCGCCAGTCTCCCATTACACCCGCTGCTCTGGCGTCCTCGTCGACAGCACACATTCAGTGCGTGCAAGTTCTGTCTTGAAGTCGTCGGCCTCTGTCCGGTTCTCTGCTAAATATTATCTTTGCCGGTCGCTCATCCGCCATCCATGCTACGTGGCCAGCCCACTGTAACCTGCCGTATTTCATCAGCTTGTCAATATCCGCGTGTTTGTGTACTTAATACAGCTCGTGATTCATGCGCCTGCGCCACGCCCCTTTTCTAGTTTACCACCGAGTATTAACCGCAGGATTCTACGCTCGAAAACCCTTAGCGCTCGTCGATCGGCCTCCTTACACATCCACGAGGCATGTCCGTAGTGCACCACCGAGAGGATGAGAATCCTATAGAGCGCAAATTTCGTACGAATCTGTAGGCTACGGGACCTAAGCTGGTTACGCAATCCGTAATAAGCCCTATTCGCTGCCCCAATCCGTCTTTTCACCTCGCGGCTCACCTCGTTTCCACATAGTACGAGAGTACCAAGATAAACAAATTCGTCGACCGCTTCGAAAGTATTCCCGTACATCTCCACCGCAGCACCAACACCCGCAAAACTACCACACTCTCTGCCAGCCATCATGTACTTCGTTTTGGCAGTGTTCATGGTGAGTCCAATTCTCCCAACGTCCCTTTTAAGAGCCGTAAAGGCTTCCTCAACTGCTCTACGATTAACACCAAATATGTCAATGACGTCCGCGAAGCCTACACCTACACACGAAGCCATACATGTTTTTTTTTTTTTTTTAAAGGTGGCGGGGAAATCTGCAAACAGACACCTGAGAAGGGAATTCAGGGTGTGGGGATGAGACTAGGGGAGAGATGCTGGGGTAGTTACACTCCCCCAGACACCTACTTATCCCTGTCCCGACCCACTAAAACCCCTCCAGTCTCCAGCCCTGGTCTTCCCGGAACGACGGTTAAGTATTACGTCGGGAAGTGGCTTTTGTGCGTGAGGCACCCTCTTTACTCTTATAACCTCCTAGCTAACTACCTGGAGACTGGTAATTAGCTACCACTGGCGTGTTGGTGGTTGACCCGCCACACACGTTGCAGCTCCAGAATAATCTGAGAGGCGGCCACACAGACCGCGTTCCAGATGTCCGGGTCGTCGCACATCCTCCGGAGTAGTACCAGGCCCGCTCACAGCCATCATGTTGCTCCTCGCTCTTACGAAACGGGGGCATACGAAGAAGACATGCTCAGCAGTCTCCTCCTCCTCCACGCACTCGGGACACATGGGGGACACCGCGTGTCCGAACCTGTGCAGATATTGCCTGAAACAACCATGGCCTGACAGGATTTGTGTCAGGTGTAAGTTCACTTCACCATGTCGTCTCCCGCCATACATGTGGAACTTCGTGATAATGGTGCCGCTCCTCTGCATACCTGCCCTTCGTATTACACCTTCTAAAGCCATGTTGAACAGCAAGTTCAAGAGCTTGTCACCTTGCAACCAAGTTAGGGTGCTCATTATGCCCCTATTCCCCCTACATTGATTTAGAATATGGTGCAACCGTTGAGTAGGCGAATTTTGGGGGTATGGGCGAATTGTGGTGTTCTTACCCTATTTGTTCCATTATTTATCTCATTAAGCCGACGTTCACGAAGAGTGCGCAGATTAAACAGAAAATTTACACGAAATCATTCAACAAATAAACAAAATATAATAACATGTTCTCATATAATCGCCCAGCAATAGAAATTTAGTAAACTTAGCTAGATTTATCCTGAATTGTGTAAAACAAACCATTTTTCACAACGCTCCCTTACTCATCTTAAAACTTAAATCACTGCTCAATTATTCGTCTCACGACGCTCCCATATTCCTCACACTGTTGATCAATTTGGTGAATGAACGTAGCCGTAAACTGTCGTAGTTGGTTACCTAGGTATCCACCGCTGTAGATATTTACGCGCAAAATTGGTAATCTAGGTAAACCACTGCAGTGCTGTCAAGTTATGTCAATTATGTCGGAATAATTCAACATTTTCAGTATGATTTTTTCGTATCAACAGAAACGGGTTTGGCAATTTTGATGAAATGAAAATACATACCGTTGAAATTTAAGATTTGTGAAAATTCATCTCATATATATTTTGCAATTTAAAGCTTCTTTTAGGAAATTTTAGGTGAATATTTTGAAGATTAAAGTATTCTTAGTGTAGTGAGTGATTAATAGCAGTAGTCCTCAAATGATGGAAAAACTTTGGCTGCCTACTGAACTAATCCCGTTGTAACCATATGGAGCGATGCGTAGATTTTGTTTTCTTGATGATGATGATTGAAATAAATGTCCTTTTGAGTGTGGATGCCAGACTATCATAACAAATTTAGAGATTTTAGGTGAAATTTTGAGGATTCTACTTCATGAGAAATCTAAAGTTAACTAGGGAAAATCCATTGCATGAATGAGTAGATTGGTTTAGTTAAAAAATATGTGTTTTTTCTCGTTTTCAATTGAGTTTTCATGTTGTATGAGATGAATATATGAACTGAGATGAATAATGGAACAGTTCCCCTATATTGCCTAAGAGCCACAAAGTCTATTCTGGAAAATTTCCCCTCCACTCACCGTTTGATCGGTTACTTGTTTATACACTTCGTGAGATTTCGAGAGGAAATTATTCTCATCATTTTACCTATATTCAGGGCCGGCGGTTGATGTGGGTAGTGTGGGTAGTAGTACCCACTCGGAAAATATCCTTGTGGGTACTACTACCCGAACGGAATTTTCGGACAAAACCAAGAAAAAAAAATGTTTTCTATGTTCGAAACCAAAATTTTCGCGCACATGTACGAGCGACCGCTTTTTGATGGATATCGTTGAGCAAGAGTTTATAATGCTACAGATTTCGAAAACTTCAGGAAGTACTTTTGTGCATTTTTTTCGTTGGTGATACTATAGGTGAAGAAGTTCGGTTAAGTTTAAATTTTGGATGAAGACTTTTTTCGAGGAGACAAAATTGTTGGGTATTAACTTTTGCATTAAAAAAAAATGCACAAAAAATGTCCATTTCTCATGGGTTTACCTTTACATGCACTAACAAAACAACCCATGCAGCATCAATCATAGTAACCCATGAGTCAGCAGGAAAAAAATAACTAGAACTCTAACCGTGAAGGCGAAAAGAGTGAAACTACTCAAATCTTATGCACGCTGGGACAACTATGCTTTGAACGACAGCTAAGCGATAAGAAGCTCCAAAGGATGCGGAAGAGGAAGACCGAGGGGATAGTGGCTGCATCGCTCCGTGCGCTTGGTCGGGAGGCTGGTGCCACCGGCCAACCTGTGGAAATTACCTGGCGAATCTGGAAGGCAACGACTGGCAGGGCACTTCGTATTTTACTTCCTCTATGAAGGAAGTGAGCTTAGAGGTGAAGCTCACACACCATACTACCCAAGAGGTGCTGCTGTGGCTGACAATCAGCTAAAAGGGGATGTCAGAGCTGCTCTTTTTTCGCTCCGGAATGGCCGTGAACGGGAAAATTAATAGTAAGAAATGCCTGTCGGAAGTTGAGTCGTTCATCAAGAAATTCCATAAGGGCGTCCCCTAGCTGCGCCCCATCGAGAGTTTCTGAGCAAAACTGAAGTGTCGCGAAAATTCATAAAAAGAACGAAGAAAGAACTCAAGAATTGCCTACACGCATGTTTTCGTCCGCCATGGCGATTGTTCCGGGTAACTGCCGGAAGGCCACCCATGAACCTTCCCTATTCCAAACTACCCACTTGGGTGCGATGTTTACGATTTATTTTTTGTTAGCAGTAAGAATTTTTTGTCACCTGTGAGAACTGCCATCTGAAAGAGAGCATAAAAAACTACCGAGTTTGATTCACACTCTCACAAATTTCAATATACAGTGTAAAGCGGGCCGTGTCGTAGTGCTTGTGTTTTCGCTTGGAGAACTCTATATGCGCAATCGATCGAATACTTCGGGAACGGCTTGACGGATTTAGGGGAACTGCTCCATTATTTATCTCAGCCCGTATATTCATCTCATTCAACATGCAAACACAATTGAAAAACAGGAAAAAAACGCATATTTTCTTCTTAAACCAATCTGCTAATCCATGGAATGGATTCTTCTTAGTTCACTTTAGGTTCCTCATAAAGTATAATCCCCCAAAACTCACTTAAAAGCACTGAATTTGATATTATAGTCGGGCATCTGCACTCGAAAACTCATTTAATTCAATCACCTACCTAAGAAAACAAAATCCGCGTATCATTCTATACGGCTACAACGGGACTCGTTCAACAGCCAACCAAAGTTTTTTTCATCACTAGCGGACCACTTTTCATTTCAATCACCAAACAAAATCACTCACTACACTAAGAATACTTCAATCTTTAAAATGTTCACCTCAAATTTCCTAAAACAAGCTTGAATTAGCAGAAATATATGAGATGAATTTCTACAATTCCTAAATTTTAACTGTATGTATTTTCATCTGTTTTCTCTGCGTTGAAGAAAATCAAGAGTTGTGCGTTGAAGAAAATCAATGTTGAATTATTCCGGCATAATTGACATAAATCTACAGCACTGTAGTGGTTACCTAGGTTACCAATTTTGCACGTAAACAATCGCAGCGAATATCTAGGTAACCTACTACGACGGGCTGCGGCTACGTTCATTCATGATAATGAGATTCATTCATGATTAATAGTGTAATAAATATGGTGGCGTCGTGAGATGAATAATTGAGCAGTGATTCAAGTTTTGAGATGGATATGGAAGCGTTGTGAAAAATGGTTTTGTTTTACAAAATTTAGGATAAATCTAGCTAATTTTACCAAATATACAATGCTAAACGATTCCATAAGAGTACGTAAGTATATTTAGTTGATTTGTTCAATGATTCCGTGAAAATTTGGTGTTTAATCCGTGCATTCGTCGTGAATATTGGCTTAATGAGATGAATAATGGAGCAGTTCCCCTACATGATTCTTTTTTAATTTTTTTCGTCATTGGCTGCGTCGGGTTTATACGCTAAAAAAGTTGCGAAAATGTATTGAAAAAGTTGGAAATGATGAAAAATTTTATTTCTCATACGTTTCAATGCAGAGCTTTCTCATTCAAATCCAAGGTTACCTTGGATTGTTCGTATCAATCGGATTCACAATTGTGTACAACCATCACTATACTCTGTAGGGTATAACCATGACACACTATGATGTAAGATGTTCATGCTCTTCAAAGCTGTTCATACGACTTCAACATGGTTGATTGGAAATCTAAATTTGAGCAGGACATTGTTTCGTGGAAGTTGACAGCGGTTTTTGATTTCTGTCTATGTTTTCACTGCACATCTTTTGTGTTAAGCGTTTCACACTTTTTTTTGGGAAGTCAGAACAATCATTGTGCCTCAAAACGCTGGTGACACACTGGTTGAATAACGCTTGAACATTCGCGTGAAAAGGTCGCAGAGTAATTGCTCGCCAGGTTCATCGCTTCCACGTATGCTTACGGGAAAACTTCATTTCAATCTCTGAAGACTTCATGCGCTTCCGAGCTTGGTAGGGGTACGGAAATTAACATAACTTTTTTTTTGTTTCTGTTGACCAGTGTTATAAATTTTCTTGCTTAGTACGTCCCTGCACTAGATAGCTAATACATTTGCGCCGATAGAGCAATCTAATAGCTTCAGACTCACGGTTAAAAAAACTAATTGAAATGACAATTTGAAGAGGTAATCACTAGAGTGAAGACGTTTCAATTTCATACGTATTGTTTAATTCAAACCCCTACGTTTCGCATTTGCGATGACTGTTTATAAAGTTGGAGGTTACATCGGATGTTCACACAATTCCACAAATTCCAAAATAAAGTATTGGAATTATAGTAAACTCACAACTCATAAGAAGTACAATGTGTTTTGTGCCAAAAATTAGTTTATGAAATCAGTTCGATTATTGATTTAGCGTGGAATGGCTCGCCTCGAAAACAAGCTTTCTAAGAAGGATACTAGTAGCAGGGGTGAGACGATAAAAATCAGCCGCTATTTCTGCTACTCGTTAGAAATCTACGAATACATAATATAAATCTTCTTTGATTCAACTGAGAAAAGTTGAATCTCTCTGCAACAGAAAGCCTAGCCAAGAACTCAAACATGCCGTTGGTTAACGTTAATGTAACCCCAATTTGCACTGACCCCGAACCGACCATTGACAAAACACTTACCCGACAAAACAAAGCCCACTCTGCTGCTCTTAGAGAGGCCTGAATTCATCTCAACCGCAAGCGAAAGCGAACGATGGAACCTCCGGCCCCGGATCGTATTGTTTAGAAAATGTTTATAGATATTGTGGTCAACCCGAACTGCTGCGTTTAATCTTGCCCACTTTGGGTCGTTCGTTTCGTAATCTGAGGTTAAGTCGTCGTCGTCGTCGTCGCCGTCATCCGGTGGAGATTCAAGTGGTTCTCAGATGTCGATTTCTCCGGTACGATGCAGGAACGTTCACACATGGCACCACCGGCAATAGGGGCAATTAACAAAATATTCCGGACTACATACGGTACTAATCTGTTATTGTCTCCGGCTAAGGCCACTTCAGCCGAGTTCAAGTGCCGACCGTGTATCAACTACATTTCTTTGACTACCGATCCGATATGTGTGAGAATGAATAACATACACACACTTACACTTGATAGTAGCATCGGCAAAGGACGGGGTTGAATTTTCCAACTCAATGCCGACGTTTAAAGCGATTAGATCGAATGCATGTCCTAATGATAAGCCCTTAATCTCGTCATATTGAATTTTGCAGCCGTCGGTCAGCTTTCGCCTTACGGTTCGAACCGAACGAACCGAACGGATATGGCGATTCGGTGTAATTTGTCAGATGTCCCGATTGGTTTGCGGTCAACCGGTTGGAAGTGATGGCGTGTCATTTTACGGCTGTTAGGCGTCAGTCCAAGCCTCTCGGTTGCATCTTACAGCGTGGCTGGAATGTGGGGGGATGGTGAGCCGATGCAGCAATTGATGCACTGTAAATAAGACGAATGATGTCTCGGAACTGAGAACTGTTTAAATCGATACGATGAGTTCCTAACTCGTTATCTTTTAGTCTAAAATTAGTTGTAAAGATAAGACAAAACCAGCTACCGCGAGTAAACAACCGAGCTACCAAAGGAATTTGCTGACAATTCAGACAATGCCATCGACGAGCAGGTTGACGACAATCGAACGATCGGAGCCACCACCGAGCGATGCGGAGTCACCGGTTCATATTCTGGCCAACGTGAATCGAACGGCGGGCACAAATGTAATCGTTAGAATTAATAAAGTTAGTCTTAATTGAGCAGTGAAATGTGTCAGTAGCTTTTTTAAAAACTCCGAACAATACCCAAGTGTTTAACTGGCGCCCGAATAGGGACCCAGAAGTCGGGAAAAGTATAAGTGTTTTAAAGTGTGAAAATCTTCATATTCGGTTAAAGCAGCCGGATCACAACGGTGGAAAGAGCCACACACCAGAAACCAAGCGATCTGCAGGACACTGAGGTAATCACCCGATCGATGTGAGAGTCCCGAGTACCGCTAGGAAAAAGGAGCAACTCGTAGCATCTGCCTGCCGATCTCCCGACGATAAAGGGATTCCCATCAACCCAGGAAAAGAAAGTCCAGATATGCTGGCATTCATGTTTGTGATAGTTTTAATAAATAGTGATAGTGTTTTAGTGTAACAGACAAAAGTCCAGACTTGCTGGCATAGTGAAATAAAAAAGTGTGTTTAATTGAGCCTCAAAGAAAGCAAAAAAAAAATAATAAGTGTTAAATTCAAAAAAATCTGAAGAAAAGTGGATTAATTTTTTATTTTGCAAGAATAATGAATCCACCTATACCCACGTCGGTGAACTCATTATCAAACCAACAGTTCTACGAACTAGGTAAAATACCGGATCTTCTAAGAGATCTTCAACCGTTTGACGGTAGAGCACAAGAATTACTTGCATGGCTCACAGACGTAGAAGATATTTTTCGACATTATCGGGTAAAATACGCAACCCCAGATCAGGTTGCAATTATAGAAAAAACAGTCAGACGTAAAATTCGTGGTGAAGCCGCAGATATTTTGAACGCAAATAATATTACTTACGATTGGCTCGAAATAAAAGAAACTCTCTTACTTTATTATCGAGATAAAAGAGATATCAAAACATTGGACTTTGAACTGACGACAGTGAAGAAACACCCGTCTGAAAGCCTCAGCAGCTATTACAGCCGAGTAAATGAACTGCTCGCTTCTATTATCGTCCAAATTCAAACAGACGAAAGAATGAGTCAAAATGCCGATTCACACACCACATATTTTCGAGAAAAAGCATTAGATTCATTCATTAGAGGATTAGAAAAACCCCTCAATGTGTTATTGAAAACGGCTACACCAACAAGCTTGGCAAAAGCATACCAATTTTGTATAGATTTTTACAACATGGATGCGAGAAGCGCATCATTCAGAAATGAACATTCCAATTATTCAATCCCCAAACCCAGAGAGCTAGACTTGCCTCGACATCCGCCAAAAATTCCACCACGTAACCAAAACTTTCCTCCTCCACCACCTAGAAACTTTCAAAATTCTTGTTTACCCCAACAGTACCGAAACCCCTTCATATCAAATCAGAGAAATAACACGAATCCATTTGTACAACCTCAACCCCGTTTCCAACCAAACTTCAATCCATTTTTGCAACCTCAAAATAGATTCCCACACAATCCAAACTCCTTCAATCATCCACCGAAGCCTCTCCCGAGACCCGAACCAATGGAGGTAGATCAAAGTGTCCGATCTCGGTTTTTAGATTATGGAAACCGACCTACCTTTCCTATCAAACGCCAACATCCCCCATCATCTAAAATACAAAATTTTAAAAGACTAGCTCACCCCATAGAAGGAACATCAACATTTAACGAAGTAGAAGCCAATGACGAAACAGATGCTAAACAATATCCCGAACACCAGTTTGAAGAGTACGAAGATTATCATGATTTTTATGCATACGATAGCAATAGTCACCCCCCCGAAAAAATAGATCAAACTGATGCAACTCAAGAAACCAATTTTTTGGGATGGAACCCGAGTTGGTGGAACCGGTTCTACCATTCATCAACCTAAAAACAACAAGTGGAAACTTTCCCTTCCTCATCGATACCGGAGCGAATATCAATTTGATTGATCCTAAACTAGCATGGAGTTATAACATTTCAAGACCATATAATTTCTCAGCAAACCAAATATCAAGTGCTAATGGAAATTTCGATGCCACATCAGCAATCGACATAAATTTCTTCTACCCAAAAATAAACTTCAAAACGCAATTCCTACTTCACAAATTTCATCCTTTTTTCCGTGGAATTATCGGTACGGGTATTTTAAAAGCACTCAATGCCACAATCGATATGAAAAAGATGACTCTTACCTTATGTAGAAATTCTGAAGAACTAGTAATCCCTTTACAAGAATATATACCTCAGAAACAAATAGCTAATAATGTAGAGCAGTTTAGGACTTGTCATCTAACCTCCTCAGAAAAGAAAAAATTGGAAGAAGTTTTGAATGCCAACAAAACGGCATTCCATGAGCCAAACTCGAAACTTACATATGCGACAAAAATTGAGTGCACCATCAACACAACTGATGATATTCCAGTACATCAGAGAGTTTATCCATACCCTGCAGCCTATACTGAAGAAGTCAACAAACAAATTATAAAGCTTTTAGAAGATGGTATTATTCGACCTTCTCGTTCAGCCTGGACAGCCCCAGTTTGGGTGGTCCCGAAAAAAACAGATGCCTCTGGCGAAAAAAAATTCAGAATGGTCATTGATTATAGAAAAATCAATGAAAAAACAACTTCAGATCGATATCCCATGCCAGAAATCAGCTATATAATTGATCAACTCAAAGGCCAGAAATACTTCTCCACTCTCGATCTAGCTTCCGGCTTCCATCAGATCAAGATGAAAGACGATGATATACAAAAAACAGCATTTTCTATAAACAATGGCAAGTACGAGTTTACTCGAATGCCATTTGGCTTAAAAAACGCCCCTGCAACTTTCCAAAGAGCAATAGACGACGTTTTAAGAGAACATATTGGAAAAATATGTTATGTGTACATTGACGACGTCATAGTCTTTGGAAAGACTCTCGAAGAACATTTGGTGAATTTGAATATTATTTTGAACACGTTGAATAGAGCGAATTTCAAGATTCAATTGGACAAATCCGAGTTTTTACATTCTGATGTAGAATTCTTAGGATACATCATAAGCTCAGAAGGTATCAAACCAAATCACAAAAAAATTGAAGTGATTCAAAAATTCCCATAACCCAAAACAATAAAAGACTTGAAATCATTCCTCGGAATGATGAGCTATTACCGTCGATTTGTAAAGGACTTTGCAAAAATCGCGAAACCTTTGACAAATCTTCTACGAGGGGAGAGAAATCCGATGTCGAGCAAAAAAATTTACCTTTGTGATACTGAAAAACAATGTTTCAATAAAATGAAAAACATACTTTCTTCCTCTGATGTGTTGATATACCCTGACTATGAAAAACCATTTTTATTAACTACAGACGCTTCAGACTTTGCTATCGGAGCGGTACTGTCTCAAGGAGAATGGGTCGAGATAAACCAATACATTTCGCTTCAAGAACCTTGTCTGTGACAGAAGAAAAATGTTCTGTTCCTGAGAAGGAAATGTTAACGATTTATTGGGCTTTACAAACATTCCGTAATTATTTATATGGAACCAAGTTTAAAATTCTCACAAATCATCAACCCCTCACATTCGCACTCTCGCCAAAGAATACGAATGCCAAATTGAAAAGATGGAAATCGTACTTAGAAGAGCACGATTATGAGATAATGTATAAACCAGGAAAAACAAACGTTGTTGCGGATGCTCTAAGTAGAATGGTATGTTCCATGACAGGAACCCAACATTCTGCCGATACTAGCGACGATTTCTACATCATATCAACAGAGGTACCAATTAACGCTTTCCGTCATCAAGTTATCATTAAAAACGGTCCGAACTCAGCAATAGTTGAACACCCTTTTGAATCATATACAAGAATTACTATAACGATTGCCGATATTAATGAAAATTCTATTTTGCAGATCCTAAAAGCTCACTTTAACATAGGTTTGGTAAATGGATTATTAACAGACGAAGACACCATGGGAAAAATTCAAGAAACATATAGAAAATATTTTGGCCAACAAAGACTGTTAAAAATCCGATTTACTCAGAAGCAACTCGAAGACGTTCAAGACGAAAACGAGCAATGGAACGTCGTAAGGAACGAACACATGAGAGCCCATAGATGTGTTCAAGAAAATAAGCTTCAAATCATGCGGAAATTCTACTTTCCAAAGCTGCATCAAAAACTCAGAGATTTCATTGTGAACTGTCGTATCTGTAACGAAAACAAATACGACAGGAATCCCATTAAATATCCTCTTAAGAAAACCCCGATACCGAATGCTCCTTTCCAAATCGCTCATGTAGACATATTATTCCTCGAGAGCAATCATTTTCTCACCTACATAGATAAATTTTCTAAATTCGCTCAAGTGATGCATGTCCAATCCCGAGCAGCAATTGATATTGTCCCAGCCCTCAAGGAACTCCTGTCCAAATACAAACCACCAGATGTTTTAGTCATGGATGGTGAAAAATCATTTATGACCGGAGACCTGGTTAATTATTACAATGGTACTGGAATCACCCTCTACATTACGGCAACAGGAAGAAGTGAGATGAACGGAACGGTTGAACGGCTCCATTCAACTCTCTTAGAATTATACCGAATAACCAAAACTGAGAATCCCACTAAACCTCTTATTGAACTCATGCACATGGTCCTTCATAAATACAATTCATCCATACATACCGCAACAAAATTTACTCCTTACGAAATTATCCTTCCATCTCCCCAAACACCCGAAATCATCGAAAAAGTATTTGAAAATTTAAAAAGAGAGGAAAAACAAGATCTTGACCATCATAATAAATCAAAGAAAATAAGAAATCCTAAGGAAAATAGCGAAGCATTTGAAAAAACCCGACAAAGGCTGAAACACAAAGCAAGATATAAAAAAAGTTAAAATAGCAAAAGTTAATAACAGTACAATAACCACCGATGATGGAAGAAAAATTCATAAAAACGACATTAAAATTCGAGAGATCTAACTCAATGCACTTCAATTACAGACTAGGACTTTTAATCCTACATTCAGGATGGTCATCAGAACAAACTATATCACTCCGGAACCTAACTAACCAGCCAATCCTAGCATTCGACCATGGAACTAGCAGAGTAAGAATTGACTCATATTTTTATATCCATCATTTAAACATAAGTTCATATCAATACCATGTACGAAACCTTAGAGACATGTTTGACGAAATAGCGACCAATCAGTTTTCCATATTAATTATAGAAGAATTTAAACAAATCGATCAAATACTGAACAACCTTATTTCAATTAAAAGATTAAAACGCTGGGATAGCCTAGGATCAGCATGGAAATTTATAGCAGGTAGTCCAGATGCTAACGATTTAAAAATAATTAACTCCTCTATCAATAATCTAATTCAGAATAATAATGCTCAGGTAAAAATTAACCGGGAATTAAACCTACAGATGAAGGAATTCGTACGTAAAACTACTCAAGCCATATCATTGTTCAATACAAAATCCATAGAAAATCATTCCATTAATATATTTTTGAACCTAAAGTATTTACATGAAAAATTAGAGCAAATTGTAGACAGTATAAGTTTAGCAGCAAAATTCTAAGTACAGGAGAAATACAAGTATTAGTAAGAAGACTACACGACGAGAACGTGAAAACCAACTCTATCAGCGAAGCACTATCATATGCAGAATCATCAGTGGCAACCAACAGCAAGGAGGTAGCTCTGCTTATCAAAATTCCTAAACTAGACAAAAAAATATTCAGGAAAATTCACATTTATCCGATTCGTCATAAACAAAGACAAATTTATCTTGAGAGACAAAATTATTTGAAACACAACAAAGAGATCTATGCCGTACCTTCTTTGAATCCAACGATATTCAACATAGAAGACCTAATACCCGAAAACTCAACATGTATTTCGGAACTCTTAAATGGAAACAGACAATGCCATCGACGAGCAGGTTGACGACAATCGAACGATCGGAGCCACCACCGAGCGATGCGGAGTCACCGGTTCATATTCTGGCCAACGTGAATCGAACGGCGGGCACAAATGTAATCGTTAGAATTAATAAATTTAGTCTTAATTGAGCAGTGAAATGTGTCAGTAGCTTTTTTAAGAACTCCGAACAACACCCAAGTGTTTAACTCGCGCTAGTCCAAAGCCAAAAAAACAACTTCCCTTTTCTGTAATTTATCAATTTTGGTTTTTACGCAAACATAAACTGAAGGTCAATTTTTTAATTATTTGTTACAAAGCTGTAATCTTGACTTATTCCTTTACTCGTTTATATCTACTTGATAAATTCTCCTGTATTAACGCCAAGACACACAATAAGATTAAAAACTTTTTAATATTTTAAAACCTATTCTGAAACTAAACAAAACAACAACAGTGATAGTCATTACGGCGAACCCAAAAAGCAATCTTAACAACAGTTACTTCCAAGCAAGAGTGAATCAAAATATGTCTCTTATGATTAATTGCCAACAACTTCAGAACTTCACGATACATGAACCATCAAACCAGTAGTAAGCATTTGGAATAAATACTATACACGATTGCACAGGATTTGAAGGAAGCCTCCATTCGAGTCGACTGTGTCGAATGTCACAACCTGCAACATTCTTAAATTGTAATTCAGAATGCAGCCTGCGCTCGACAATCAGCCTGAATTCAAGAGATTTCCATTGCTTTGATGATGCATTTCAGTTTTCAGGGCACGAGGCAGCATTTCGAAAACTCACTCGAAGTGTAGTGGAGATGAATGACGAAGCATCCACCGGCGCTGATGCCATTTATCTACGAATGCTGCTGTTTGTGTCCATGTGTGCATGTATGTATGTATGGGCTGCTGCAATCAAGGACCTTCGAATGTGGTTTCCGCCTGCACTGAACACAAATCCCACTGCATTGGCATCTGCACCCGGCTGGCGCAGGCAGACGGAACAGTAGCAGCATCATTTGGTCCATTCGGGCTCGTATGTCAACTACTCTAATGCGCTTCCTGTATCCTCTCTCTATCTCTCTGTCTCGCTTAATTCAGTAGTTTACAGGCCGCCCCTCTCAACTAGTCCTAGTTCTGGCACAGAAAAGCACAACAAAATCTCCAAAGCTGCCGAAAAAGATGGTTGTTAGTGGGAATCGACAGAAGGAGCAAACAGATGAATGAAAAAAAAAGTAAAACGTTGTTTACAGGCCCAGAATCCGAAATCAGGCTGCGCCTTGAACGCCGTTTACACCCCCGCCCCTCCCACGTTCCACCTTTAAAGACCACGTCCCCGGCAACACAAATCGACGGGAAAAAAGTAGGAAATAAATCAGATCGAAAATGTTTATCTGGTCCAGCGGAGGCGAATTGGATTTCGGTTTTTCTCCTTGTCATCCATTTCGCTTCAATCGGATACAACTTTCGGAGACGAGATTTGTTCGACCCCGAAGCTTCGAATCTACCCAACAACAGCAGAGAGTGAGAGAGAGTGTGTATAAAATTTAATTTATTGACATGTTCCAATCGAGCAAAGGTCCAATCTGCAGGTGGCGAGGTCACATATGCCCCCTGGAAAAAGCGATTAAGGGATCTTCTCCAGTCGCAGTCGGTAAGAAACACGCACGATTTACTGTATCCGTAGGAAAGCTATCCTATAACACTCGACGTCCAAGTAGGCACTTTCCACTTATTTGATTGCTGGGCCCCGATAAGGCGCTGCTCCCAGCCTGCTTCGGGAGGATGCGGGAAATCAAATCCTTGGTCATAAATCGAAACGTCGGTCGGAGGCGTGTGTTGTAGCGGAGCAAGAGAACGGTCAAGTGACATTTTGACCGTGTAATTCGCATTCGCATTCAGTGGGGTCGAATGTCGATTGCAGTATTGACCCGGGCTATTCTGCTTCTGCCAGCGCCAGACGGTGGCACGTTTCGGATAGGATTTTCCATAAATGATCAGTGGATCGGAAAATTAAGATTATCGTTAGATTTATTCCTTGCTCAAACCGTTACAACTGTCGTCTTCGATTGTTTTGCACTTATTTATGTGACGTGTTTACCGCTTTTCGGCTGCCTGGGAATGCTGCTCAAAAATCTTGCCTGGATAGAAGAAGAAAAACTGTCATCCAACCAGCCAATAAAAAGTGCATTAAATTCTTCGAAAAGTCTCCTCTCCAAGATCTGAGGGAAAAGTATGATTATTTCCGCAACCTTCTGGGAAGCGAAGTTGGCAAACCTGGAGCGAGGGTCTCTTTCATCCTCGAAAATCCCTTCCAACTATTTATCGGATCAGGTTTTATTGTTTTTATCTTCGCTCGGCTGATAGTCGCGTGGGAGAACTTCCCTGTTGGGCTGATGCACGTTCGACGCTCGAAGGAAGCAACTCGTTCGTGTGTTTCCGACTGGAGCAGTTGGTAGTTTTTTTTGTTTCTTCCTCTTATCGGTAGATACTTTGCAGCGTTTGAGCCGGAAAACGCATTTCAACATTTGCAGCGCAAATATTCGTACATCTTTTGCACGTTCTTCAGCCACTGCCATTACAACCCTTTTCAATATCAAGTGGTTCCTATATCTTTTTTTTTTCGAGGAAGAAAGGATCCTCTAAAGTGGTGGTCTGTGTCTATAGAAATCCTATCAGAAAAGATTTAAAAATCTCTCTTCCGGAAAACGGAAAACTTTTTCATTTGCTTGCCGGCAGCAGGGATGTGTGTAAGGTAGAGCGAGACAGACAGACAGATAGACGGCGAGTCTGAAGGTACCAACTTTCTTTCGATATTTACCGGCTAAGAAGAAACAAAGTCGCTGTGTGCAGTCGAGTCGAGATCCGGGGATTACGGATTATAGGTTGGCAGCTTTATGCCGAGCCACAAGTTGCTTTGAATTTTCAACTGCAAGGGGAAGCTTCTGTATGGGATAGAATGTTTTGAAAGGGTGAAGATGTCATCTGTTTTTGGTAAATTCAAAATAAAGCATCCCTGAGTCATAATGTTTTATTCAATATTGTGGATACAGAACATATTTTCATGCCATTGCAAGCTTTATTATACGAATTATAAGCATGATTATAATTGATTTGCTGATCAATAAAAACGGAACGAACTTGCTCTGGAACCATTCCAAATGATATCATTTTGAAAATTCTGATATCTGAACCGAACATTTTTTATTCTGTTTTTCGACTAACAGGCGCAAGACTTTTCCACAGGTGTTGAGACCATTCTGATTTAATTTAAGGTATATTTTTTGAAACAGCGTATATGTTGTAGTAGGTGAAATATTCGAAAAATCGTATCTCTAAAACATTAATCTTTAATAAAGTTGTCCATGAACGAGTTCTCGAAAAACAATTTCCACATTTGGATAAAAAAAACTGAAAAAAATTATCACTTTTGGTTGAACAGATGACAAATTTTAAAAAAATTGCGAAAAAGGATATTTTTATTCATTTTTTCAATTAAAATTATGTAGCAGAAAATATTTTTTGGAGAACATATTTTCATGGCAACAGTCCATGGCAGAGTACGTAGCGCATGCCGAATAAACCTGCTTTGCACTGACTCAATTCTATTAATTCAAATATTCGCAGGAGGGCACCAAACAAAAGCAGATGGTTCAGACAATATGGAACTGAAAATTCTTTGGTGATTCGAATTACAAACCCAAGGTTTCTATTCGCTTGTGCAATTATGTTCGTGTAGTGATCTCTAAAGGACATTTGAGAATCTAATAGCTCACCAAGTTCCTTAACATCAGTGACTCTTTCAAGCGGCTGACCAACGATCGGGTAAGTACATAGAATTGTTTTTTTTTAGCTGGGTGAATGAGATCACAGAGCGTTTGGAGATACTATCTGTCAGGCAATTTCATGAGCACCAGTTAAAGAAAGCATCAATATACTGCTGTAGTTTCTCACAGTCAGCTGTAGATCTTTCAACAAGAAAAATCTTCAAACCATCGGCGTAGATTAATTTATATCCTGGCGAAATAGCAGAACGCACATCGTTAAAGAGTAAGGAAAGATACAGCGGTCCAGGGTTGCTTCCATGAGGCACGCCCGACAAATTTACAAAACTGTATGACCCGCTGTTTCCTTGTTCCACAGACAAACTACGACCAAGCAGTGCTGAAATTGTCAGCGAAATATCAATTTCTAATGCGATACGTTTTCGCTTCTGAACTTTCTGTCGCTCGTTTCACATGCTGATAAATCCCGATTGAACTTTGAGGTGTGCGAAAACGAACTTGCATGAACTCGACTTGGCTCAACTCACTGATGCGAGGATACGGAAAAAATCAGATCGTTTTTTTTCTCTATCTCTTTACATCACATTCGCTCATGATATACCCAAAGCAAATATCGCAGATGAAATATCATGAAATGATTCGTGATATTGTTCGACGAAATATCGATCTTTACCCGCTCTTCAGCCAAATGACTGGTTTTATACCCTTCATATACGACAAGTGCACTGAAGGTGCTGATGGGTGGTTCTAATGTAGGGCTTAATAGTAGTTGCATATGGCAGCCCAAGCTGATAGCGAATTTCTTTATTCCACTGCATCAGGGCAAATCGGTCGAGAAACATCGCGATTTACGACGCAAGTAAGAAAAAGATTGCAAATAATTGATTACAAATTAAGCACGTACGGTGCTGTATTGAAGCTGATAAATTTCACAATGCGCTTCGGGCAGCACGTCAGGTCAAAATCGAGCGTTTAAAGAAGGGTTTTGACAGCAGTTAGGTTGCTTTCAGGTCAAAACGAGGTGAGCTGATAGAATAAACACGACTCATTTTTGAGAAGCTATTTTAAAAAATGCTATTTTGGGAATTACCCAATCAATGGTGTCAAATGTGCATATAGTTCATGAGTTATAAGAGGTCGAAAATCATCCCTGTCCGCTGGAATAGGGTTAATTATTTATTAAACATATGAAAAGAATTAGTGTTTTTTCTAGCAAAGCATTCATTTGCTATAACAACAGCATCTAGAAAAGGTTAATGAAAAAGGACCATGTTTAAGTCAAATTCAGATGGTAAGTCAGTGCCAGTTTGTTGCTTTATGCATAATCACAATTCTGCACGACAATTCAATGGCATGAGTTATCATTCTTTTCTACAGATTTTTCGATTTTAAACCGTTTACTTTGGTTTCGATTATTATCCATTCCTCAAAAACTCGCCGCCATTTGCTCTAACAGCCGCAAGTGCACATCGAATCTGTAAGACTTCCAAACAACTACTAACAAAAATTCTCACCCGAGCCGCTCGCGCTGGGCGATTGAGTGAAACGAAAAATATCAATATAAGTTCGCGCGTTCGTTGATATAGGCTACTTATTCTCAACGCGGAAAAAGCACGAAGGCGACACTATGTTCGAATGATTCGAATCCCGAGTACGTTTCGCTCGCATGTGAGATGGAGACATATCCTCTACGATGAAAGCTGAAACTGATTCTCGTATGGTGGTTTCATGACCTTTTAGATCAAATATCGTTGATGATCTTCTTGTGCGAAGTTCTCCGGTGATTTTTCTTTGCATTGAGCGGTGAGTGAACTTTTTTGTCATTTATGTCATTTATGTCATTTATGTCATTCATGTCATATATGTCTTTTATGTCATTAATGTCATTTATGTAATTTATGTCATTTTTGTCATTTAAGTCATTTATGTCATTTATGTTAATTATGTCATTTATGTCATTTTTGTCTTTTAAGTCATTTTTGTTGTATATGTCATTTATGTTATTATTGTCATTCATGTAATTGATGTTATATATGTCATTTATCTCATGTCATTCATGCAATTTATGTCATTTTTGTCATTTATTTCATTTATATCATTTATGTCATTTATGTTATTTTTTTCATTCGTGTCATTTATGTCATTAGTTTCGTTTATGTCATTTATGTCATCTATGTCATTCATGTCATTTATATCATTTATGTCATCTATGTCATTTATGTCATATATGTTATATCTAAGATATACAGTGATCACCCGATTATATCTCACCCTGGTGATTTTTGGCGTGATAAAATAGGGAAAGTGATAAAATCGGGAAATTTTTAAAATTTTATTTTTTTTTAATTAAAGATGTTAAATCAATAACTAACTTTTTTTGGAAAATTTATCTGTACAAACATATGAAAGAAGCTGCAGTTGTTTTTTCGATATATCTGAATAATGACAAAAGATAGTTTTCAAGGCATGAGTTTGAGAAAATTGTTGTGAAATATTTAAAAAAATCAATTTGAGATCCTATACTGAAAAAAAAATTTCAAAAACAAAAAGTGACTATAAAAAATCGATTGTCACTATTTTTTTTTTAAATTTTCTTAGATAGATAATACAGTTGCCTAAAACTTTTCTGAACAAATCTAAATAAATGAAAAACCTAAAAAAATCGATGTAAAGTTGCAAATAAATTACAATTAAGTTTTTATTCGTTCATGTTTTTGTTTAAATTGGTAAAATTAATTACTTGCTTTTTTGTAGCGCAGTACCATAAGCAAAATATTAGATGTTCTCACAACACTTAACTTTGCCGAAGACAGCATGCTGATATCTCTCACATATTGCAACCAGAGAAATCATAAAATGTAAATAACGATTTTTGATGCCTTCTCATAGAAAACTTTATGTTGCTTGCAATATGTAAGAGATAGAAACATGATGTCTTCTGTAAAGTTTCTTGTTTTGAGATCACCTAATACTTTGCCTAAGACACCAAGCGTCTATCTTTATCTAATCAAAAAGTAAATATTCTATCTCACTTTTAGAAGGATTGATCACCCAGCTTTTTACACCAAAAGATGCGTTTTCAAATATTTTGAAACTTCTCCGAACATATTATACGGTTATAATAGACATTTGTATCACTATTCAATTATTCGCACGATAACAGCAAAATGTAACATTGTGCATCGGTTGAATTTTCAATGTAAACTGCATCCAGAATGATACACAGAATTATGAAAAATATCTTAAATATTGAAGCGTAATAGAAAATCAGTTCACCCTGACATTTTTTTAATGAAATGTTTTATGGTGATAAAATCGGCTGACAAATGTGATAAAATCGGGGGCAGATAAAATCGGGAACAGATATAATCGGGTGATTACTGTATATCATTTTTGTTATTTATGTCATTTCTGTAATTTTTTGTGATTTTTAATTTGTTTTATCTCTTGCCATTTTTATAATATTTATTCAATCATTCTGTCATTTTTGTAATTTTTGTGATATTTTGTAATTTTTTACCTTTTTGTGATTTATGTCATTGTCATTTGTCATGTTCGCTTCTGTCATTATTTTAACTTTTGTATTTATGTACTTTTTATATATTTTGTAATATTTTTAATACATTTTTGTCATATTGGTAAACTTTGAAATTTTTGTCAATTTCGTCATTTCTGTCATTTTTATCAGTTTTGTCATATAAGTACGTCTTGTCATTTTTTGTCATTTTTGTTTTCCTTTTTCATATATGCCATTTTTGTCATTTTTGTTCTTTTTGTTCTTTTTTGTTATTTTTGTAATTTTTGTTATTTTTGTCATTTTGGTCATTTTTGTCATTTTTGTCAATTTTGTCATTTTTGTCATTTTTGTCATTTCTGTCATTTTTGTCATTTTTGTCATTTGTGTCATTTGTGTCATTTGTGTCATTTTTGTCATTTTTGTAATTTTTGTAATTTTTGTCATTTTTGTAATTTTTGTCATTTTTGTCATTTTTGTCATTTTTGTCATTTTTGTCATTTTTGTCATTTTTGTCATTATTGTCATTTTTGTCATTTTTGTCGTTTTTGTCATTTTTGTCATTTTTGTCATTATTGTCATTTTTGTCATTTTTGTCATTTTTGTCATTTTTGTCATTTTTGTTATTTTTGTCATTTATGTCGTTTTTGTCATTTTTGTCATTTCTGTCATTTTCGTCATTTTTGTCATTTTTGTCATTTTTGTCATTTTTGTCATTTGTGTCATTTGTGTCATTTTTGTCATTTTTGTCATTTTTGTCATTTTTGTAATTTTTGTAATTTTTGTCATTTTTGTCATTTTTGTCATTGTTGTCATTTTTGTCATTTTTGTCATTTTTGTCATTTTTGTCATTTTTGTCATTTTTGTCATTTTTGTCATTTTTGTCATTTTTGTCATTTTTGTCATTTTTGTCATATTTGTTATATTTGTCATTTTTGTCATTTTTGTCATTTTTGTCATTTTTGTCATTTTTGTCATTTTTGTCATTTTTGTCATTTTTGTCATTTTTGTCATTTTTGTCACTTTTGTCATTTTTGTCATTTTTGTCATATTTGTCATTTTTGGTATTTTGTAATTTATGTCATTATTGTCATTATTGTCATTTTTGTCATTTTTGTCATTTTTGTCATTTTTGTCATTTTTGTCATTTTTGTCATTTTTGTCATTTTTGTCATTTTTGTCATTTTTGTCATTTTTGTCATTTTTGTCATTTTTGTCATTTTTGTCATTTTTGTCATTATTGTCATTTCTGTAATTTTTTGTCATTTTTGTCATTATTGTCATTTTTGTCATTTTTGTCGTTTTTGTCATTTTTGTCATTTTTGTCATTATTGTCATTTTTGTCATTTTTGTCATTTTTGTCATTTTTGTCATTTTTGTCATTTTTGTCATTTTTGTCATTTTTGTTATTTTTGTCATTTTTGTCATTTTTGTCATTTTGCCATTTTTGTCATTTTTGTCATTTTTGTCATTTTTGTCATTTTTGTCATTTTTGTCATTTTTGTCATTTTTGTCATTTTTGTCATTTTTGTCATTTTTGTCATTTTTGTCATTTTTGTCATTTTTGTCATTTTTGTCATTGTTGTCATTTTTGTCATTTTTGTCATTTTTGTCATTTTTGTCATTTTTGTCATTTTTGTCATATTTGTCATTTTTGTCATTTTTGTCATTTTTGTCATATTTGTTATATTTGTCATTTTTGTCATTTTTGTCATTTTTGTCATTTTTGTCATTTTTGTCATTTTTGTCATTTTTGTCATATTTGTCATTTTTGTCATTTTTGTCATTTTTGTCATTTTTGTCACTTTTGTCATTTTTGTCATTTTTGTCATTTTGCCATTTTTGTCATTTTTGTTATTTTGCCATTTTTGTCATTATTGTCATTTTTGTCATATTTATCATTTTTGTCATTTTTGTCATTTTTGTCATTTTTGTCATTTTTGTCATTTTTGTCATTTTTGTCATTTTTGTCATTTTTGTCATTTTTGTCATTTTTGTCATTTTTGTCATTTTTGTCATTTTTGTCATATTTGTCATTTTTGTCATTTTTGTCATTTTTGTCATTTTTGTCATTTTTGTCATTTTTGTCATTTTTGTCATTATTGTCATTTCTGTAATTTTTTGTCATTTTTGTCATTATTGTCATTTTTGTCATTTTTGTCGTTTTTGTCATTTTTGTCATTTTTGTCATTATTGTCATTTTTGTCATTTTTGTCATTTTTGTCATTTTTGTCATTTTTGTCATTTTTGTCATTTTTGTTATTTTTGTCATATTTGTCATTTTTGTCATTTTTGTCATTTTTGTCATTTTTGTCATTTTTGTCATTTTTGTCATTATTGTCATTTCTGTAATTTTTTGTCATTTTTGTCATTATTGTCATTTTTGTCATTTTTGTCGTTTTTGTCATTTTTGTCATTTTTGTCATTTTTGTCATTTTTGTCATTTTTGTCATTTTTGTCATTTTTGTCATTTTGCCATTTTTGTCATTTTTGTCATTTTTGTCATTTTTGTCATTTTTGTCATTTTTGTCATTTTTGTCATTTTTGTCATTTTTGTCATTTTTGTCATTTTTGTCATTTTTGTCATTTTTGTCATTTTTGTCATTTTTGTCATTTTTGTCATTTTTGTCATTATTGTCATTTTTGTCATTTTTGTCGTTTTTGTCATTTTTGTCATTTTTGTCATTATTGTCATTTTTGTCATTTTTGTCATTATTGTCATTTCTGTAATTTTTTGTCATTTTTGTCATTATTGTCATTTTTGTCATTTTTGTCGTTTTTGTCATTTTTGTCATTTTTGTCATTATTGTCATTTTTGTCATTTTTGTCATTTTTGTCATTTTTGTCATTTTTGTCATTTTTGTCATTTTTGTCATTTTTGTCATTTTTGTAATTTTTGTCATTTTTGTCATTTTTGTCATTGTTGTCATTTTTGTCATTTTTGTCATTTTTGTCATTTTTGTCATTTTTGTCATTTTTGTCATTTTTGTCATTTTTGTCATTTTTGTCATTTTTGTCATTTTTGTCATATTTGTTATATTTGTCATTTTTGTCATTTTTGTCATTTTTGTCATTTTTGTCATTTTTGTCATTTTTGTCATTTTTGTCATTTTTGTCATTTTTGTCATTTTTGTCACTTTTGTCATTTTTGTCATTTTTGTCATATTTGTCATTTTTGGTATTTTGTAATTTATGTCATTATTGTCATTATTGTCATTTTTGTCATTTTTGTCATTTTTGTCATTTTTGTCATTTTTGTCATTTTTGTCATTTTTGTCATTTTTGTCATTTTTGTCATTTTTGTCATTTTTGTCATTTTTGTCATTTTTGTCATTTTTGTCATTTTTGTCATTATTGTCATTTCTGTAATTTTTTGTCATTTTTGTCATTATTGTCATTTTTGTCATTTTTGTCGTTTTTGTCATTTTTGTCATTTTTGTCATTATTGTCATTTTTGTCATTTTTGTCATTTTTGTCATTTTTGTCATTTTTGTCATTTTTGTCATTTTTGTCATTTTTGTTATTTTTGTCATTTTTGTCATTTTTGTCATTTTGCCATTTTTGTCATTTTTGTCATTTTTGTCATTTTTGTCATTTTTGTCATTTTTGTCATTTTTGTCATTTTTGTCATTTTTGTCATTTTTGTCATTTTTGTCATTTTTGTCATTTTTGTCATTTTTGTCATTTTTGTCATTGTTGTCATTTTTGTCATTTTTGTCATTTTTGTCATTTTTGTCATTTTTGTCATTTTTGTCATATTTGTCATTTTTGTCATTTTTGTCATTTTTGTCATATTTGTTATATTTGTCATTTTTGTCATTTTTGTCATTTTTGTCATTTTTGTCATTTTTGTCATTTTTGTCATTTTTGTCATATTTGTCATTTTTGTCATTTTTGTCATTTTTGTCATTTTTGTCACTTTTGTCATTTTTGTCATTTTTGTCATTTTGCCATTTTTGTCATTTTTGTTATTTTGCCATTTTTGTCATTATTGTCATTTTTGTCATATTTATCATTTTTGTCATTTTTGTCATTTTTGTCATTTTTGTCATTTTTGTCATTTTTGTCATTTTTGTCATTTTTGTCATTTTTGTCATTTTTGTCATTTTTGTCATTTTTGTCATTTTTGTCATTTTTGTCATATTTGTCATTTTTGTCATTTTTGTCATTTTTGTCATTTTTGTCATTTTTGTCATTTTTGTCATTTTTGTCATTATTGTCATTTCTGTAATTTTTTGTCATTTTTGTCATTATTGTCATTTTTGTCATTTTTGTCGTTTTTGTCATTTTTGTCATTTTTGTCATTATTGTCATTTTTGTCATTTTTGTCATTTTTGTCATTTTTGTCATTTTTGTCATTTTTGTCATTTTTGTTATTTTTGTCATATTTGTCATTTTTGTCATTTTTGTCATTTTTGTCATTTTTGTCATTTTTGTCATTTTTGTCATTATTGTCATTTCTGTAATTTTTTGTCATTTTTGTCATTATTGTCATTTTTGTCATTTTTGTCGTTTTTGTCATTTTTGTCATTTTTGTCATTTTTGTCATTTTTGTCATTTTTGTCATTTTTGTCATTTTTGTCATTTTGCCATTTTTGTCATTTTTGTCATTTTTGTCATTTTTGTCATTTTTGTCATTTTTGTCATTTTTGTCATTTTTGTCATTTTTGTCATTTTTGTCATTTTTGTCATTTTTGTCATTTTTGTCATTTTTGTCATTTTTGTCATTTTTGTCATTTTTGTCATTTTTGTCATTTTTGTCATTGTTGTCATTTTTGTCATTTTTGTCATTTTTGTCATTTTTGTCATTTTTGTCATTTTTGTCATTTTTGTCATTATTGTCATTTCTGTAATTTTTTGTCATTTTTGTCATTATTGTCATTTTTGTCATTTTTGTCGTTTTTGTCATTTTTGTCATTTTTGTCATTATTGTCATTTTTGTCATTTTTGTCATTTTTGTCATTTTTGTCATTTTTGTCATTTTTGTCATTTTTGTCATTTTTGTCATTTTTGTCATATTTGTCATTTTTGTCATTTTTGTCATTTTTGTCATTTTTGTCATTTTTGTCATTTTTGTCATTTTTGTCATTTTTGTCATTTTTGTCATTTTTGTCATATTTGTCATTTTTGTCATTTTTGTCATTTTTGTCATTTTTGTCATTTTTGTCATTTTTGTCATTATTGTCATTTCTGTAATTTTTTGTCATTTTTGTCATTATTGTCATTTTTGTCATATTTATCATTTTTGTCATTTTTGTCATTTTTGTCATTTTTGTCATTTTTGTCATTTTTGTCATTTTTGTCATTTTTGTCATTTTTGTCATTTTTGTCATTTTTGTCATTTTTGTCATTTTTGTCATTTTTGTCATTTTTGTCATTTTTGTCATTTTTGTCATTTTTGTCATATTTGTCATTTTTGTCATTTTTGTCATTTTTGTCATTTTTGTCATTTTTGTCATTTTTGTCATTATTGTCATTTCTGTAATTTTTTGTCATTTTTGTCATTATTGTCATTTTTGTCATTTTTGTCGTTTTTGTCATTTTTGTCATTTTTGTCATTATTGTCATTTTTGTCATTTTTGTCATTTTTGTCATTTTTGTCATTTTTGTCATTTTTGTCATTTTTGTTATTTTTGTCATTTTTGTCATTTTTGTCATTTTGCCATTTTTGTCATTTTTGTCATTTTTGTCATTTTTGTCATTTTTGTCATTTTTGTCATTTTTGTCATTTTTGTCATTTTTGTCATTTTTGTCATTTTTGTCATTTTTGTCATTTTTGTCATTTTTGTCATTTTTGTCATTTTTGTCATTTTTGTCATTTTTGTCATTTTTGTCATTGTTGTCATTTTTGTCATTTTTGTCATTTTTGTCATTTTTGTCATTTTTGTCATTTTTGTCATTTTTGTCATTTTTGTCATTTTTGTCATTTTTGTCATTTTTGTCATTTTTGTCATTTTTGTCATTTTTGTCATTGTTGTCATTTTTGTCATTTTTGTCATTTTTGTCATTTTTGTCATTTTTGTCATTTTTGTCATTTTTGTCATTTGTGTCATTTTTGTCATTTTTGTCATTATTGTCATTTCTGTAATTTTTTGTCATTTTTGTCATTATTGTCATTTTTGTCATTTTTGTCGTTTTTGTCATTTTTGTCATTTTTGTCATTATTGTCATTTTTGTCATTTTTGTCATTTTTGTCATTTTTGTCATTTTTGTCATTTTTGTCATTTTTGTCATTTTTGTCATTTTTGTCATTTTTGTCATTTTTGTCATTTTTGTCATTTTTGTCATTTTTGTCATTTTTGTCATTTTTGTCATTATTGTCATTTTTGTCATTGTTGTCATTTTTGTCATTTTTGTCATTTTTGTCATTTTTGTCATTTTTGTCATTTTTGTCATTTTTGTCATTTTTGTCATTTTTGTCATTTTTGTCATTTTTGTCATTTTTGTCATTTTTGTGATTTTTGTCATTTTTGTCATTTTTGTCATATTTGTTATATTTGTCATTTTTGTCATTTTTGTCATTTTTGTCATTTTTGTCATTTTTGTCATTTTTGTCATTTTTGTCATTTTTGTCATTTTTGTCATTTTTGTCACTTTTGTCATTTTTGTCATTTTTGTCATATTTGTCATTTTTGGTATTTTGTAATTTATGTCATTATTGTCATTATTGTCATTTTTGTCATTTGTGTCATTTTTGTCATTTTTGTCATTTTTGTCATTTTTGTAATTTTTGTAATTTTTGTCATTTTTGTCATTTTTGTCATTGTTGTCATTTTTGTCATTTTTGTCATTTTTGTCATTTTTGTCATTTTTGTCATTTTTGTCATTTTTGTCATTTTTGTCATATTTGTTATATTTGTCATTTTTGTCATTTTTGTCATTTTTGTCATATTGTCATTTTTGTCATTTTTGTCATTTTTGTCATTTTTGTCATTTTTGTCATTTTTGTCATTTTTGTCACTTTTGTCATTTTTGTCATTTTTGTCATATTTGTAATTTTTGTTATTTTGTAATTTATGTCATTATTGTCATTATTGTCATTTTTGTCATTTTTGTCATTTATGTCATTTTTGTCATTTTTGTCATTTTTGTCATTTTTGTCATTTTTGTCATTTTTGTCATTTTTTGTCATTTTTGTCATTTTTGTCATTTTTGTTATTTTGCCATTTTTGTCATTATTGTCATTATTGTCATTTTTGTCATATTGTCATTTTTGTCATTTTTGTTATTTTGCCATTTTTGTCATTATTGTCATTATTGTCATTTTTGTCATATTTATCATTTTTGTCATTTTTGTCATTTTTGTCATTTTTGTCATTTTTGTCATTTTTGTCATTTTTGTAATTTTTTGTCATTTTTGTCATTTTTGTCATATTTGTCATTTTTGTTATTTTTGTCATTTATGTCGTTTTTGTCATTTTTGTCATTTCTGTCATTTTCGTCATTTTTGTCATTTTTGTCATTTTTGTCATTTTTGTCATTTGTGTCATTTTTGTCATTTTTGTCATTTTTGTCATTTTTGTCATTTTTGTCATTTTTGTCATTTTTGTCATTTTTGTCATTTTTGTCATTTTTGTCATTTTTGTCATTTTTGTCATTTTTGTCATTTTTGTAATTTTTTGTCATTTTTGTCATTTTTGTCATATTTGTCATTTTTGTTATTTTTGTCATTTATGTCGTTTTTGTCATTTTTGTCATTTCTGTCATTTTCGTCATTTTTGTCATTTTTGTCATTTTTGTCATTTTTGTCATTTGTGTCATTTGTGTCATTTTTGTCATTTTTGTCATTTTTGTCATTTTTGTCATTTTTGTCATTTTTGTCATTTTTGTCATTTTTGTCATTTTTGTCATTTTTGTCATTTTTGTCATATTTGTCATTTTTGTCATTTTTGTCATTTTTGTCATTTTTGTCATTTTTGTCATTTTTGTCATTTTTGTCATTTTTGTCATTTTTGTCATTTTTGTCATTTTTGTCATTTTTGTAATTTTTTGTCATTTTTGTCATTTTTGTCATATTTGTCATTTTTGTTATTTTTGTCATTTATGTCGTTTTTGTCATTTTTGTCATTTCTGTCATTTTCGTCATTTTTGTCATTTTTGTCATTTTTGTCATTTTTGTCATTTGTGTCATTTTTGTCATTTTTGTCATTTTTGTCATTTTTGTCATTTTTGTCATTTTTGTCATTTTTGTCATTTTTGTCATTTTTGTCATTTTTGTCATTTTTGTCATATTTGTCATTTTTGTCATTTTTGTCATTTTTGTCATTTTTGTCATTTTTGTCATTTTTGTCATTTTTGTCATTTTTGTCATTTTTGTCATTTTTGTCGTTTTTGTCATTTTTGTCATTTTTGTCATTATTGTCATTTTTGTCATTTTTGTCATTTTTGTCATTTTTGTCATTTTTGTCATTTTTGTCATTTTTGTTATTTTTGTCATTTATGTCGTTTTTGTCATTTTTGTCATTTCTGTCATTTTCGTCATTTTTGTCATTTTTGTCATTTTTGTCATTTTTGTCATTTGTGTCATTTGTGTCATTTTTGTCATTTTTGTCATTTTTGTCATTTTTGTAATTTTTGTCATTTTTGTCATTTTTGTCATTTTTGTCATTTTTGTCATTATTGTCATTTTTGTCATTTTTGTCGTTTTTGTCATTTTTGTCATTTTTGTCATTATTGTCATTTTTGTCATTTTTGTCATTTTTGCCATTTTTGTCATTTTTGTCATTTTTGTTATTTTTGTCATTTATGTCGTTTTTGTCATTTTTGTCATTTCTGTCATTTTCGTCATTTTTGTCATTTTTGTCATTTTTGTCATTTGTGTCATTTGTGTCATTTTTGTCATTTTTGTCATTTTTGTCATTTTTGTCATTTTTGTAATTTTTGTAATTTTTGTCATTTTTGTCATTTTTGTCATTGTTGTCATTTTTGTCATTTTTGTCATTTTTGTCATTTTTGTCATTTTTGTCATTTTTTGTCATTTTTGTCATTTTTGTCATTTTTGTCATTTTTGTCATTTTTGTTATTTTTGTCATTTTTGTCATTTTTGTCATTTTGCCATTTTTGTCATTTTTGTCATTTTTGTCATTTTTGTCATTTTTGTCATTTTTGTCATTTTTGTCATTTTTGTCATTTTTGTCATTTTTGTCATTTTTGTCATTTTTGTCATTTTTGTCATTTTTGTCATTTTTGTCATTTTTGTCATTTTTGTCATATTTGTCATTTTTGTCATTTTTGTCATTTTTGTCATTTTTGTCATTTTTGTCATTTTTGTCATTTTTGTCATTTTTGTCATTTTTGTAATTTTTTGTCATTTTTGTCATTTTTGTCATATTTGTCATTTTTGTTATTTTTGTCATTTATGTCGTTTTTGTCATTTTTGTCATTTCTGTCATTTTCGTCATTTTTGTCATTTTTGTCATTTTTGTCATTTTTGTCATTTGTGTCATTTTTGTCATTTTTGTCATTTTTGTCATTTTTGTCATTTTTGTCATTTTTGTCATTTTTGTCATTTTTGTCATATTTGTCATTTTTGTCATTTTTGTCATTTTTGTCATATTTGTCATTTTTGTCATTTTTGTCATTTTTGTCATTTTTGTCATTTTTGTCATTTTTGTCATTTTTGTCATTTTTGTCATTTTTGTCATTTTTGTCATTTTTGTCGTTTTTGTCATTTTTGTCATTTTTGTCATTATTGTCATTTTTGTCATTATTGTCATTTTTGTCATTTTTGTCATTTTTGTCATTTTTGTTATTTTTGTCATTTATGTCGTTTTTGTCATTTTTGTCATTTCTGTCATTTTCGTCATTTTTGTCATTTTTGTCATTTTTGTCATTTTTGTCATTTGTGTCATTTGTGTCATTTTTGTCATTTTTGTCATTTTTGTCATTTTTGTAATTTTTGTCATTTTTGTCATTTTTGTCATTTTTGTCATTTTTGTCATTATTGTCATTTTTGTCATTTTTGTCGTTTTTGTCATTTTTGTCATTTTTGTCATTATTGTCATTATTGTCATTTTTGTCATTTTTGTCATTTTTGTCATTTTTGTCATTTTTGTCATTTATGTCGTTTTTGTCATTTTTGTCATTTCTGTCATTTTCGTCATTTTTGTCATTTTTGTCATTTTTGTCATTTTTGTCATTTTTGTCATTTTTGTCATTTTTGTCATTTTTGTCATTTTTGTCATTTTTGTTATTTTTGTCATTTTTGTCATTTTTGTCATTTTGCCATTTTTGTCATTTTTGTCATTTTTGTCATTTTTGTCATTTTTGTCATTTTTGTCATTTTTGTCATTTTTGTCATTTTTGTCATTTTTGTCATTTTTGTCATTTTTGTCATTTTTGTCATTTTTGTCATTTTTGTCATTATTGTCATTTCTGTAATTTTTTGTCATTTTTGTCATTATTGTCATTTTTGTCATTTTTGTCGTTTTTGTCATTTTTGTCATTTTTGTCATTATTGTCATTTTTGTCATTTTTGTCATTTTTGTCATTTTTGTCATTTTTGTCATTTTTGTCATTTTTGTCATTTTTGTTATTTTTGTCATTTTTGTCATTTTTGTCATTTTGCCATTTTTGTCATTTTTGTCATTTTTGTCATTTTTGTCATTTTTGTCATTTTTGTCATTTTTGTCATTTTTGTCATTTTTGTCATTTTTGTCATTTTTGTCATTTTTGTCATTTTTGTCATTTTTGTCATTTTTGTCATTTTTGTCATTTTTGTCATTTTTGTCATTTTTGTCATTTTTGTCATTGTTGTCATTTTTGTCATTTTTGTCATTTTTGTCATTTTTGTCATTTTTGTCATTTTTGTCATTTTTGTCATTTTTGTCATTTTTGTCATTTTTGTCATTTTTGTCATTTTTGTCATTTTTGTCATTTTTGTCATTGTTGTCATTTTTGTCATTTTTGTCATTTTTGTCATTTTTGTCATTTTTGTAATTTTTTGTCATTTTTGTCATTTTTGTCATATTTGTCATTTTTGTTATTTTTGTCATTTATGTCGTTTTTGTCATTTTTGTCATTTCTGTCATTTTCGTCATTTTTGTCATTTTTGTCATTTTTGTCATTTTTGTCATTTGTGTCATTTTTGTCATTTTTGTCATTTTTGTCATTTTTGTCATTTTTGTCATTTTTGTCATTTTTGTCATTTTTGTCATTTTTGTCATATTTGTCATTTTTGTCATTTTTGTCATATTTGTCATTTTTGTCATTTTTGTCATTTTTGTCATTTTTGTCATTTTTGTCATTTTTGTCATTTTTGTCATTTTTGTCATTTTTGTCATTTTTGTCATTTTTGTCGTTTTTGTCATTTTTGTCATTTTTGTCATTATTGTCATTTTTGTCATTATTGTCATTTTTGTCATTTTTGTCATTTTTGTCATTTTTGTTATTTTTGTCATTTATGTCGTTTTTGTCATTTTTGTCATTTCTGTCATTTTCGTCATTTTTGTCATTTTTGTCATTTTTGTCATTTTTGTCATTTGTGTCATTTGTGTCATTTTTGTCATTTTTGTCATTTTTGTCATTTTTGTAATTTTTGTCATTTTTGTCATTTTTGTCATTTTTGTCATTTTTGTCATTATTGTCATTTTTGTCATTTTTGTCGTTTTTGTCATTTTTGTCATTTTTGTCATTATTGTCATTATTGTCATTTTTGTCATTTTTGTCATTTTTGTCATTTTTGTCATTTTTGTCATTTATGTCGTTTTTGTCATTTTTGTCATTTCTGTCATTTTCGTCATTTTTGTCATTTTTGTCATTTTTGTCATTTTTGTCATTTTTGTCATTTTTGTCATTTTTGTCATTTTTGTCATTTTTGTCATTTTTGTTATTTTTGTCATTTTTGTCATTTTTGTCATTTTGCCATTTTTGTCATTTTTGTCATTTTTGTCATTTTTGTCATTTTTGTCATTTTTGTCATTTTTGTCATTTTTGTCATTTTTGTCATTTTTGTCATTTTTGTCATTTTTGTCATTTTTGTCATTTTTGTCATTTTTGTCATTATTGTCATTTCTGTAATTTTTTGTCATTTTTGTCATTATTGTCATTTTTGTCATTTTTGTCGTTTTTGTCATTTTTGTCATTTTTGTCATTATTGTCATTTTTGTCATTTTTGTCATTTTTGTCATTTTTGTCATTTTTGTCATTTTTGTCATTTTTGTTATTTTTGTCATTTTTGTCATTTTTGTCATTTTGCCATTTTTGTCATTTTTGTCATTTTTGTCATTTTTGTCATTTTTGTCATTTTTGTCATTTTTGTCATTTTTGTCATTTTTGTCATTTTTGTCATTTTTGTCATTTTTGTCATTTTTGTCATTTTTGTCATTTTTGTCATTTTTGTCATTTTTGTCATTTTTGTCATTTTTGTCATTTTTGTCATTGTTGTCATTTTTGTCATTTTTGTCATTTTTGTCATTTTTGTCATTTTTGTCATTTTTGTCATTTTTGTCATTTTTGTCATTTTTGTCATTTTTGTCATTTTTGTCATTTTTGTCATTTTTGTCATTTTTGTCATTGTTGTCATTTTTGTCATTTTTGTCATTTTTGTCATTTTTGTCATTTTTGTCATTTTTGTCATTTTTGTCATTTTTGTCATTTTTGTCATTTTTGTCATTATTGTCATTTCTGTAATTTTTTGTCATTTTTGTCATTATTGTCATTTTTGTCATTTTTGTCGTTTTTGTCATTTTTGTCATTTTTGTCATTATTGTCATTTTTGTCATTTTTGTCATTTTTGTCATTTTTGTCATTTTTGTCATTTTTGTCATTTTTGTCATTTTTGTCATTTTTGTCATTTTTGTCATTTTTGTCATTTTTGTCATTTTTGTCATTTTTGTCATTTTTGTCATTTTTGTCATTATTGTCATTTTTGTCATTGTTGTCATTTTTGTCATTTTTGTCATTTTTGTCATTTTTGTCATTTTTGTCATTTTTGTCATTTTTGTCATTTTTGTCATTTTTGTCATTTTTGTCATTTTTGTCATTTTTGTCATTTTTGTCATTTTTGTGATTTTTGTCATTTTTGTCATTTTTGTCATATTTGTTATATTTGTCATTTTTGTCATTTTTGTCATTTTTGTCATTTTTGTCATTTTTGTCATTTTTGTCATTTTTGTCATTTTTGTCATTTTTGTCACTTTTGTCATTTTTGTCATTTTTGTCATATTTGTCATTTTTGGTATTTTGTAATTTATGTCATTATTGTCATTATTGTCATTTTTGTCATTTGTGTCATTTTTGTCATTTTTGTCATTTTTGTCATTTTTGTAATTTTTGTAATTTTTGTCATTTTTGTCATTTTTGTCATTGTTGTCATTTTTGTCATTTTTGTCATTTTTGTCATTTTTGTCATTTTTGTCATTTTTGTCATTTTTGTCATTTTTGTCATATTTGTTATATTTGTCATTTTTGTCATTTTTGTCATTTTTGTCATATTGTCATTTTTGTCATTTTTGTCATTTTTGTCATTTTTGTCATTTTTGTCATTTTTGTCATTTTTGTCACTTTTGTCATTTTTGTCATTTTTGTCATATTTGTAATTTTTGTTATTTTGTAATTTATGTCATTATTGTCATTATTGTCATTTTTGTCATTTTTGTCATTTATGTCATTTTTGTCATTTTTGTCATTTTTGTCATTTTTGTCATTTTTGTCATTTTTGTCATTTTTTGTCATTTTTGTCATTTTTGTCATTTTTGTTATTTTGCCATTTTTGTCATTATTGTCATTATTGTCATTTTTGTCATATTGTCATTTTTGTCATTTTTGTTATTTTGCCATTTTTGTCATTATTGTCATTATTGTCATTTTTGTCATATTTATCATTTTTGTCATTTTTGTCATTTTTGTCATTTTTGTCATTTTTGTCATTTTTGTCATTTTTGTAATTTTTTGTCATTTTTGTCATTTTTGTCATATTTGTCATTTTTGTTATTTTTGTCATTTATGTCGTTTTTGTCATTTTTGTCATTTCTGTCATTTTCGTCATTTTTGTCATTTTTGTCATTTTTGTCATTTTTGTCATTTGTGTCATTTTTGTCATTTTTGTCATTTTTGTCATTTTTGTCATTTTTGTCATTTTTGTCATTTTTGTCATTTTTGTCATTTTTGTCATTTTTGTCATTTTTGTCATTTTTGTCATTTTTGTCATTTTTGTAATTTTTTGTCATTTTTGTCATTTTTGTCATATTTGTCATTTTTGTTATTTTTGTCATTTATGTCGTTTTTGTCATTTTTGTCATTTCTGTCATTTTCGTCATTTTTGTCATTTTTGTCATTTTTGTCATTTTTGTCATTTGTGTCATTTGTGTCATTTTTGTCATTTTTGTCATTTTTGTCATTTTTGTCATTTTTGTCATTTTTGTCATTTTTGTCATTTTTGTCATTTTTGTCATTTTTGTCATTTTTGTCATATTTGTCATTTTTGTCATTTTTGTCATTTTTGTCATTTTTGTCATTTTTGTCATTTTTGTCATTTTTGTCATTTTTGTCATTTTTGTCATTTTTGTCATTTTTGTCATTTTTGTAATTTTTTGTCATTTTTGTCATTTTTGTCATATTTGTCATTTTTGTTATTTTTGTCATTTATGTCGTTTTTGTCATTTTTGTCATTTCTGTCATTTTCGTCATTTTTGTCATTTTTGTCATTTTTGTCATTTTTGTCATTTGTGTCATTTTTGTCATTTTTGTCATTTTTGTCATTTTTGTCATTTTTGTCATTTTTGTCATTTTTGTCATTTTTGTCATTTTTGTCATTTTTGTCATTTTTGTCATATTTGTCATTTTTGTCATTTTTGTCATTTTTGTCATTTTTGTCATTTTTGTCATTTTTGTCATTTTTGTCATTTTTGTCATTTTTGTCATTTTTGTCGTTTTTGTCATTTTTGTCATTTTTGTCATTATTGTCATTTTTGTCATTTTTGTCATTTTTGTCATTTTTGTCATTTTTGTCATTTTTGTTATTTTTGTCATTTATGTCGTTTTTGTCATTTTTGTCATTTCTGTCATTTTCGTCATTTTTGTCATTTTTGTCATTTTTGTCATTTTTGTCATTTGTGTCATTTGTGTCATTTTTGTCATTTTTGTCATTTTTGTCATTTTTGTAATTTTTGTCATTTTTGTCATTTTTGTCATTTTTGTCATTTTTGTCATTATTGTCATTTTTGTCATTTTTGTCGTTTTTGTCATTTTTGTCATTTTTGTCATTATTGTCATTTTTGTCATTTTTGTCATTTTTGTCATTTTTGTCATTTTTGTCATTTTTGTTATTTTTGTCATTTATGTCGTTTTTGTCATTTTTGTCATTTCTGTCATTTTCGTCATTTTTGTCATTTTTGTCATTTTTGTCATTTGTGTCATTTGTGTCATTTTTGTCATTTTTGTCATTTTTGTCATTTTTGTCATTTTTGTAATTTTTGTAATTTTTGTCATTTTTGTCATTTTTGTCATTGTTGTCATTTTTGTCATTTTTGTCATTTTTGTCATTTTTGTCATTTTTGTCATTTTTTGTCATTTTTGTCATTTTTGTCATTTTTGTCATTTTTGTCATTTTTGTTATTTTTGTCATTTTTGTCATTTTTGTCATTTTGCCATTTTTGTCATTTTTGTCATTTTTGTCATTTTTGTCATTTTTGTCATTTTTGTCATTTTTGTCATTTTTGTCATTTTTGTCATTTTTGTCATTTTTGTCATTTTTGTCATTTTTGTCATTTTTGTCATTTTTGTCATTTTTGTCATTTTTGTCATATTTGTCATTTTTGTCATTTTTGTCATTTTTGTCATTTTTGTCATTTTTGTCATTTTTGTCATTTTTGTCATTTTTGTCATTTTTGTAATTTTTTGTCATTTTTGTCATTTTTGTCATATTTGTCATTTTTGTTATTTTTGTCATTTATGTCGTTTTTGTCATTTTTGTCATTTCTGTCATTTTCGTCATTTTTGTCATTTTTGTCATTTTTGTCATTTTTGTCATTTTGCCATTTTTGTCATTTTTGTCATTTTTGTCATTTTTGTCATTTTTGTCATTTTTGTCATTTTTGTCATTTTTGTCATTTTTGTCATTTTTGTCATTTTTGTCATTTTTGTCATTTCTGTAATTTTTTGTCATTTTTGTCATTATTGTCATTTTTGTCATTTTTGTCGTTTTTGTCATTTTTGTCATTTTTGTCATTTTTGTCATTTTTGTCATTTTTGTCATTTTTGTCATTTTTGTCATTTTGCCATTTTTGTCATTTTTGTCATTTTTGTCATTTTTGTCATTTTTGTCATTTTTGTCATTTTTGTCATTTTTGTCATTTTTGTCATTTTTGTCATTTTTGTCATTTTTGTCATTTTTGTCATTTTTGTCATTTTTGTCATTTTTGTCATTTTTGTCATTTTTGTCATTGTTGTCATTTTTGTCATTTTTGTCATTTTTGTCATTTTTGTCATTTTTGTCATTTTTGTCATTTTTGTCATTATTGTCATTTCTGTAATTTTTTGTCATTTTTGTCATTATTGTCATTTTTGTCATTTTTGTCGTTTTTGTCATTTTTGTCATTTTTGTCATTATTGTCATTTTTGTCATTTTTGTCATTTTTGTCATTTTTGTCATTTTTGTCATTTTTGTCATTTTTGTCATTTTTGTCATTTTTGTCATATTTGTCATTTTTGTCATTTTTGTCATTTTTGTCATTTTTGTCATTTTTGTCATTTTTGTCATTTTTGTCATTTTTGTCATTTTTGTCATTTTTGTCATATTTGTCATTTTTGTCATTTTTGTCATTTTTGTCATTTTTGTCATTTTTGTCATTTTTGTCATTATTGTCATTTCTGTAATTTTTTGTCATTTTTGTCATTATTGTCATTTTTGTCATATTTATCATTTTTGTCATTTTTGTCATTTTTGTCATTTTTGTCATTTTTGTCATTTTTGTCATTTTTGTCATTTTTGTCATTTTTGTCATTTTTGTCATTTTTGTCATTTTTGTCATTTTTGTCATTTTTGTCATTTTTGTCATTTTTGTCATTTTTGTCATTTTTGTCATATTTGTCATTTTTGTCATTTTTGTCATTTTTGTCATTTTTGTCATTTTTGTCATTTTTGTCATTATTGTCATTTCTGTAATTTTTTGTCATTTTTGTCATTATTGTCATTTTTGTCATTTTTGTCGTTTTTGTCATTTTTGTCATTTTTGTCATTATTGTCATTTTTGTCATTTTTGTCATTTTTGTCATTTTTGTCATTTTTGTCATTTTTGTCATTTTTGTTATTTTTGTCATTTTTGTCATTTTTGTCATTTTGCCATTTTTGTCATTTTTGTCATTTTTGTCATTTTTGTCATTTTTGTCATTTTTGTCATTTTTGTCATTTTTGTCATTTTTGTCATTTTTGTCATTTTTGTCATTTTTGTCATTTTTGTCATTTTTGTCATTTTTGTCATTTTTGTCATTTTTGTCATTTTTGTCATTTTTGTCATTGTTGTCATTTTTGTCATTTTTGTCATTTTTGTCATTTTTGTCATTTTTGTCATTTTTGTCATTTTTGTCATTTTTGTCATTTTTGTCATTTTTGTCATTTTTGTCATTTTTGTCATTTTTGTCATTTTTGTCATTGTTGTCATTTTTGTCATTTTTGTCATTTTTGTCATTTTTGTCATTTTTGTCATTTTTGTCATTTTTGTCATTTGTGTCATTTTTGTCATTTTTGTCATTATTGTCATTTCTGTAATTTTTTGTCATTTTTGTCATTATTGTCATTTTTGTCATTTTTGTCGTTTTTGTCATTTTTGTCATTTTTGTCATTATTGTCATTTTTGTCATTTTTGTCATTTTTGTCATTTTTGTCATTTTTGTCATTTTTGTCATTTTTGTCATTTTTGTCATTTTTGTCATTTTTGTCATTTTTGTCATTTTTGTCATTTTTGTCATTTTTGTCATTTTTGTCATTTTTGTCATTATTGTCATTTTTGTCATTGTTGTCATTTTTGTCATTTTTGTCATTTTTGTCATTTTTGTCATTTTTGTCATTTTTGTCATTTTTGTCATTTTTGTCATTTTTGTCATTTTTGTCATTTTTGTCATTTTTGTCATTTTTGTGATTTTTGTCATTTTTGTCATTTTTGTCATATTTGTTATATTTGTCATTTTTGTCATTTTTGTCATTTTTGTCATTTTTGTCATTTTTGTCATTTTTGTCATTTTTGTCATTTTTGTCATTTTTGTCATTTTTGTCACTTTTGTCATTTTTGTCATTTTTGTCATATTTGTCATTTTTGGTATTTTGTAATTTATGTCATTATTGTCATTATTGTCATTTTTGTCATTTGTGTCATTTTTGTCATTTTTGTCATTTTTGTCATTTTTGTAATTTTTGTAATTTTTGTCATTTTTGTCATTTTTGTCATTGTTGTCATTTTTGTCATTTTTGTCATTTTTGTCATTTTTGTCATTTTTGTCATTTTTGTCATTTTTGTCATTTTTGTCATATTTGTTATATTTGTCATTTTTGTCATTTTTGTCATTTTTGTCATATTGTCATTTTTGTCATTTTTGTCATTTTTGTCATTTTTGTCATTTTTGTCATTTTTGTCATTTTTGTCACTTTTGTCATTTTTGTCATTTTTGTCATATTTGTAATTTTTGTTATTTTGTAATTTATGTCATTATTGTCATTATTGTCATTTTTGTCATTTTTGTCATTTATGTCATTTTTGTCATTTTTGTCATTTTTGTCATTTTTGTCATTTTTGTCATTTTTGTCATTTTTTGTCATTTTTGTCATTTTTGTCATTTTTGTTATTTTGCCATTTTTGTCATTATTGTCATTATTGTCATTTTTGTCATATTGTCATTTTTGTCATTTTTGTTATTTTGCCATTTTTGTCATTATTGTCATTATTGTCATTTTTGTCATATTTATCATTTTTGTCATTTTTGTCATTTTTGTCATTTTTGTCATTTTTGTCATTTTTGTCATTTTTGTAATTTTTTGTCATTTTTGTCATTTTTGTCATATTTGTCATTTTTGTTATTTTTGTCATTTATGTCGTTTTTGTCATTTTTGTCATTTCTGTCATTTTCGTCATTTTTGTCATTTTTGTCATTTTTGTCATTTTTGTCATTTGTGTCATTTTTGTCATTTTTGTCATTTTTGTCATTTTTGTCATTTTTGTCATTTTTGTCATTTTTGTCATTTTTGTCATTTTTGTCATTTTTGTCATTTTTGTCATTTTTGTCATTTTTGTCATTTTTGTAATTTTTTGTCATTTTTGTCATTTTTGTCATATTTGTCATTTTTGTTATTTTTGTCATTTATGTCGTTTTTGTCATTTTTGTCATTTCTGTCATTTTCGTCATTTTTGTCATTTTTGTCATTTTTGTCATTTTTGTCATTTGTGTCATTTGTGTCATTTTTGTCATTTTTGTCATTTTTGTCATTTTTGTCATTTTTGTCATTTTTGTCATTTTTGTCATTTTTGTCATTTTTGTCATTTTTGTCATTTTTGTCATATTTGTCATTTTTGTCATTTTTGTCATTTTTGTCATTTTTGTCATTTTTGTCATTTTTGTCATTTTTGTCATTTTTGTCATTTTTGTCATTTTTGTCATTTTTGTCATTTTTGTAATTTTTTGTCATTTTTGTCATTTTTGTCATATTTGTCATTTTTGTTATTTTTGTCATTTATGTCGTTTTTGTCATTTTTGTCATTTCTGTCATTTTCGTCATTTTTGTCATTTTTGTCATTTTTGTCATTTTTGTCATTTGTGTCATTTTTGTCATTTTTGTCATTTTTGTCATTTTTGTCATTTTTGTCATTTTTGTCATTTTTGTCATTTTTGTCATTTTTGTCATTTTTGTCATTTTTGTCATATTTGTCATTTTTGTCATTTTTGTCATTTTTGTCATTTTTGTCATTTTTGTCATTTTTGTCATTTTTGTCATTTTTGTCATTTTTGTCATTTTTGTCGTTTTTGTCATTTTTGTCATTTTTGTCATTATTGTCATTTTTGTCATTTTTGTCATTTTTGTCATTTTTGTCATTTTTGTCATTTTTGTCATTTTTGTTATTTTTGTCATTTATGTCGTTTTTGTCATTTTTGTCATTTCTGTCATTTTCGTCATTTTTGTCATTTTTGTCATTTTTGTCATTTTTGTCATTTGTGTCATTTGTGTCATTTTTGTCATTTTTGTCATTTTTGTCATTTTTGTAATTTTTGTCATTTTTGTCATTTTTGTCATTTTTGTCATTTTTGTCATTATTGTCATTTTTGTCATTTTTGTCGTTTTTGTCATTTTTGTCATTTTTGTCATTATTGTCATTTTTGTCATTTTTGTCATTTTTGTCATTTTTGTCATTTTTGTCATTTTTGTTATTTTTGTCATTTATGTCGTTTTTGTCATTTTTGTCATTTCTGTCATTTTCGTCATTTTTGTCATTTTTGTCATTTTTGTCATTTGTGTCATTTGTGTCATTTTTGTCATTTTTGTCATTTTTGTCATTTTTGTCATTTTTGTAATTTTTGTAATTTTTGTCATTTTTGTCATTTTTGTCATTGTTGTCATTTTTGTCATTTTTGTCATTTTTGTCATTTTTGTCATTTTTGTCATTTTTTGTCATTTTTGTCATTTTTGTCATTTTTGTCATTTTTGTCATTTTTGTTATTTTTGTCATTTTTGTCATTTTTGTCATTTTGCCATTTTTGTCATTTTTGTCATTTTTGTCATTTTTGTCATTTTTGTCATTTTTGTCATTTTTGTCATTTTTGTCATTTTTGTCATTTTTGTCATTTTTGTCATTTTTGTCATTTTTGTCATTTTTGTCATTTTTGTCATTTTTGTCATTTTTGTCATATTTGTCATTTTTGTCATTTTTGTCATTTTTGTCATTTTTGTCATTTTTGTCATTTTTGTCATTTTTGTCATTTTTGTCATTTTTGTAATTTTTTGTCATTTTTGTCATTTTTGTCATATTTGTCATTTTTGTTATTTTTGTCATTTATGTCGTTTTTGTCATTTTTGTCATTTCTGTCATTTTCGTCATTTTTGTCATTTTTGTCATTTTTGTCATTTTTGTCATTTGTGTCATTTTTGTCATTTTTGTCATTTTTGTCATTTTTGTCATTTTTGTCATTTTTGTCATTTTTGTCATTTTTGTCATATTTGTCATTTTTGTCATTTTTGTCATTTTTGTCATATTTGTCATTTTTGTCATTTTTGTCATTTTTGTCATTTTTGTCATTTTTGTCATTTTTGTCATTTTTGTCATTTTTGTCATTTTTGTCATTTTTGTCATTTTTGTCGTTTTTGTCATTTTTGTCATTTTTGTCATTATTGTCATTTTTGTCATTATTGTCATTTTTGTCATTTTTGTCATTTTTGTCATTTTTGTTATTTTTGTCATTTATGTCGTTTTTGTCATTTTTGTCATTTCTGTCATTTTCGTCATTTTTGTCATTTTTGTCATTTTTGTCATTTTTGTCATTTGTGTCATTTGTGTCATTTTTGTCATTTTTGTCATTTTTGTCATTTTTGTAATTTTTGTCATTTTTGTCATTTTTGTCATTTTTGTCATTTTTGTCATTATTGTCATTTTTGTCATTTTTGTCGTTTTTGTCATTTTTGTCATTTTTGTCATTATTGTCATTATTGTCATTTTTGTCATTTTTGTCATTTTTGTCATTTTTGTCATTTTTGTCATTTATGTCGTTTTTGTCATTTTTGTCATTTCTGTCATTTTCGTCATTTTTGTCATTTTTGTCATTTTTGTCATTTTTGTCATTTTTGTCATTTTTGTCATTTTTGTCATTTTTGTCATTTTTGTCATTTTTGTTATTTTTGTCATTTTTGTCATTTTTGTCATTTTGCCATTTTTGTCATTTTTGTCATTTTTGTCATTTTTGTCATTTTTGTCATTTTTGTCATTTTTGTCATTTTTGTCATTTTTGTCATTTTTGTCATTTTTGTCATTTTTGTCATTTTTGTCATTTTTGTCATTTTTGTCATTATTGTCATTTCTGTAATTTTTTGTCATTTTTGTCATTATTGTCATTTTTGTCATTTTTGTCGTTTTTGTCATTTTTGTCATTTTTGTCATTATTGTCATTTTTGTCATTTTTGTCATTTTTGTCATTTTTGTCATTTTTGTCATTTTTGTCATTTTTGTCATTTTTGTTATTTTTGTCATTTTTGTCATTTTTGTCATTTTGCCATTTTTGTCATTTTTGTCATTTTTGTCATTTTTGTCATTTTTGTCATTTTTGTCATTTTTGTCATTTTTGTCATTTTTGTCATTTTTGTCATTTTTGTCATTTTTGTCATTTTTGTCATTTTTGTCATTTTTGTCATTTTTGTCATTTTTGTCATTTTTGTCATTTTTGTCATTTTTGTCATTGTTGTCATTTTTGTCATTTTTGTCATTTTTGTCATTTTTGTCATTTTTGTCATTTTTGTCATTTTTGTCATTTTTGTCATTTTTGTCATTTTTGTCATTTTTGTCATTTTTGTCATTTTTGTCATTTTTGTCATTGTTGTCATTTTTGTCATTTTTGTCATTTTTGTCATTTTTGTCATTTTTGTAATTTTTTGTCATTTTTGTCATTTTTGTCATATTTGTCATTTTTGTTATTTTTGTCATTTATGTCGTTTTTGTCATTTTTGTCATTTCTGTCATTTTCGTCATTTTTGTCATTTTTGTCATTTTTGTCATTTTTGTCATTTGTGTCATTTTTGTCATTTTTGTCATTTTTGTCATTTTTGTCATTTTTGTCATTTTTGTCATTTTTGTCATTTTTGTCATATTTGTCATTTTTGTCATTTTTGTCATATTTGTCATTTTTGTCATTTTTGTCATTTTTGTCATTTTTGTCATTTTTGTCATTTTTGTCATTTTTGTCATTTTTGTCATTTTTGTCATTTTTGTCATTTTTGTCGTTTTTGTCATTTTTGTCATTTTTGTCATTATTGTCATTTTTGTCATTATTGTCATTTTTGTCATTTTTGTCATTTTTGTCATTTTTGTTATTTTTGTCATTTATGTCGTTTTTGTCATTTTTGTCATTTCTGTCATTTTCGTCATTTTTGTCATTTTTGTCATTTTTGTCATTTTTGTCATTTGTGTCATTTGTGTCATTTTTGTCATTTTTGTCATTTTTGTCATTTTTGTAATTTTTGTCATTTTTGTCATTTTTGTCATTTTTGTCATTTTTGTCATTATTGTCATTTTTGTCATTTTTGTCGTTTTTGTCATTTTTGTCATTTTTGTCATTATTGTCATTATTGTCATTTTTGTCATTTTTGTCATTTTTGTCATTTTTGTCATTTTTGTCATTTATGTCGTTTTTGTCATTTTTGTCATTTCTGTCATTTTCGTCATTTTTGTCATTTTTGTCATTTTTGTCATTTTTGTCATTTTTGTCATTTTTGTCATTTTTGTCATTTTTGTCATTTTTGTCATTTTTGTTATTTTTGTCATTTTTGTCATTTTTGTCATTTTGCCATTTTTGTCATTTTTGTCATTTTTGTCATTTTTGTCATTTTTGTCATTTTTGTCATTTTTGTCATTTTTGTCATTTTTGTCATTTTTGTCATTTTTGTCATTTTTGTCATTTTTGTCATTTTTGTCATTTTTGTCATTATTGTCATTTCTGTAATTTTTTGTCATTTTTGTCATTATTGTCATTTTTGTCATTTTTGTCGTTTTTGTCATTTTTGTCATTTTTGTCATTATTGTCATTTTTGTCATTTTTGTCATTTTTGTCATTTTTGTCATTTTTGTCATTTTTGTCATTTTTGTTATTTTTGTCATTTTTGTCATTTTTGTCATTTTGCCATTTTTGTCATTTTTGTCATTTTTGTCATTTTTGTCATTTTTGTCATTTTTGTCATTTTTGTCATTTTTGTCATTTTTGTCATTTTTGTCATTTTTGTCATTTTTGTCATTTTTGTCATTTTTGTCATTTTTGTCATTTTTGTCATTTTTGTCATTTTTGTCATTTTTGTCATTTTTGTCATTGTTGTCATTTTTGTCATTTTTGTCATTTTTGTCATTTTTGTCATTTTTGTCATTTTTGTCATTTTTGTCATTTTTGTCATTTTTGTCATTTTTGTCATTTTTGTCATTTTTGTCATTTTTGTCATTTTTGTCATTTTTGTCATTGTTGTCATTTTTGTCATTTTTGTCATTTTTGTCATTTTTGTCATTTTTGTCATTTTTGTCATTTTTGTCATTTTTGTCATTTTTGTCATTTTTGTCATTATTGTCATTTCTGTAATTTTTTGTCATTTTTGTCATTATTGTCATTTTTGTCATTTTTGTCGTTTTTGTCATTTTTGTCATTTTTGTCATTATTGTCATTTTTGTCATTTTTGTCATTTTTGTCATTTTTGTCATTTTTGTCATTTTTGTCATTTTTGTCATTTTTGTCATTTTTGTCATTTTTGTCATTTTTGTCATTTTTGTCATTTTTGTCATTTTTGTCATTTTTGTCATTTTTGTCATTATTGTCATTTTTGTCATTGTTGTCATTTTTGTCATTTTTGTCATTTTTGTCATTTTTGTCATTTTTGTCATTTTTGTCATTTTTGTCATTTTTGTCATTTTTGTCATTTTTGTCATTTTTGTCATTTTTGTCATTTTTGTCATTTTTGTGATTTTTGTCATTTTTGTCATTTTTGTCATATTTGTTATATTTGTCATTTTTGTCATTTTTGTCATTTTTGTCATTTTTGTCATTTTTGTCATTTTTGTCATTTTTGTCATTTTTGTCATTTTTGTCACTTTTGTCATTTTTGTCATTTTTGTCATATTTGTCATTTTTGGTATTTTGTAATTTATGTCATTATTGTCATTATTGTCATTTTTGTCATTTGTGTCATTTTTGTCATTTTTGTCATTTTTGTCATTTTTGTAATTTTTGTAATTTTTGTCATTTTTGTCATTTTTGTCATTGTTGTCATTTTTGTCATTTTTGTCATTTTTGTCATTTTTGTCATTTTTGTCATTTTTGTCATTTTTGTCATTTTTGTCATATTTGTTATATTTGTCATTTTTGTCATTTTTGTCATTTTTGTCATATTGTCATTTTTGTCATTTTTGTCATTTTTGTCATTTTTGTCATTTTTGTCATTTTTGTCATTTTTGTCACTTTTGTCATTTTTGTCATTTTTGTCATATTTGTAATTTTTGTTATTTTGTAATTTATGTCATTATTGTCATTATTGTCATTTTTGTCATTTTTGTCATTTATGTCATTTTTGTCATTTTTGTCATTTTTGTCATTTTTGTCATTTTTGTCATTTTTGTCATTTTTTGTCATTTTTGTCATTTTTGTCATTTTTGTTATTTTGCCATTTTTGTCATTATTGTCATTATTGTCATTTTTGTCATATTGTCATTTTTGTCATTTTTGTTATTTTGCCATTTTTGTCATTATTGTCATTATTGTCATTTTTGTCATATTTATCATTTTTGTCATTTTTGTCATTTTTGTCATTTTTGTCATTTTTGTCATTTTTGTCATTTTTGTAATTTTTTGTCATTTTTGTCATTTTTGTCATATTTGTCATTTTTGTTATTTTTGTCATTTATGTCGTTTTTGTCATTTTTGTCATTTCTGTCATTTTCGTCATTTTTGTCATTTTTGTCATTTTTGTCATTTTTGTCATTTGTGTCATTTTTGTCATTTTTGTCATTTTTGTCATTTTTGTCATTTTTGTCATTTTTGTCATTTTTGTCATTTTTGTCATTTTTGTCATTTTTGTCATTTTTGTCATTTTTGTCATTTTTGTCATTTTTGTAATTTTTTGTCATTTTTGTCATTTTTGTCATATTTGTCATTTTTGTTATTTTTGTCATTTATGTCGTTTTTGTCATTTTTGTCATTTCTGTCATTTTCGTCATTTTTGTCATTTTTGTCATTTTTGTCATTTTTGTCATTTGTGTCATTTGTGTCATTTTTGTCATTTTTGTCATTTTTGTCATTTTTGTCATTTTTGTCATTTTTGTCATTTTTGTCATTTTTGTCATTTTTGTCATTTTTGTCATTTTTGTCATATTTGTCATTTTTGTCATTTTTGTCATTTTTGTCATTTTTGTCATTTTTGTCATTTTTGTCATTTTTGTCATTTTTGTCATTTTTGTCATTTTTGTCATTTTTGTCATTTTTGTAATTTTTTGTCATTTTTGTCATTTTTGTCATATTTGTCATTTTTGTTATTTTTGTCATTTATGTCGTTTTTGTCATTTTTGTCATTTCTGTCATTTTCGTCATTTTTGTCATTTTTGTCATTTTTGTCATTTTTGTCATTTGTGTCATTTTTGTCATTTTTGTCATTTTTGTCATTTTTGTCATTTTTGTCATTTTTGTCATTTTTGTCATTTTTGTCATTTTTGTCATTTTTGTCATTTTTGTCATATTTGTCATTTTTGTCATTTTTGTCATTTTTGTCATTTTTGTCATTTTTGTCATTTTTGTCATTTTTGTCATTTTTGTCATTTTTGTCATTTTTGTCGTTTTTGTCATTTTTGTCATTTTTGTCATTATTGTCATTTTTGTCATTTTTGTCATTTTTGTCATTTTTGTCATTTTTGTCATTTTTGTTATTTTTGTCATTTATGTCGTTTTTGTCATTTTTGTCATTTCTGTCATTTTCGTCATTTTTGTCATTTTTGTCATTTTTGTCATTTTTGTCATTTGTGTCATTTGTGTCATTTTTGTCATTTTTGTCATTTTTGTCATTTTTGTAATTTTTGTCATTTTTGTCATTTTTGTCATTTTTGTCATTTTTGTCATTATTGTCATTTTTGTCATTTTTGTCGTTTTTGTCATTTTTGTCATTTTTGTCATTATTGTCATTTTTGTCATTTTTGTCATTTTTGTCATTTTTGTCATTTTTGTCATTTTTGTTATTTTTGTCATTTATGTCGTTTTTGTCATTTTTGTCATTTCTGTCATTTTCGTCATTTTTGTCATTTTTGTCATTTTTGTCATTTGTGTCATTTGTGTCATTTTTGTCATTTTTGTCATTTTTGTCATTTTTGTCATTTTTGTAATTTTTGTAATTTTTGTCATTTTTGTCATTTTTGTCATTGTTGTCATTTTTGTCATTTTTGTCATTTTTGTCATTTTTGTCATTTTTGTCATTTTTTGTCATTTTTGTCATTTTTGTCATTTTTGTCATTTTTGTCATTTTTGTTATTTTTGTCATTTTTGTCATTTTTGTCATTTTGCCATTTTTGTCATTTTTGTCATTTTTGTCATTTTTGTCATTTTTGTCATTTTTGTCATTTTTGTCATTTTTGTCATTTTTGTCATTTTTGTCATTTTTGTCATTTTTGTCATTTTTGTCATTTTTGTCATTTTTGTCATTTTTGTCATTTTTGTCATATTTGTCATTTTTGTCATTTTTGTCATTTTTGTCATTTTTGTCATTTTTGTCATTTTTGTCATTTTTGTCATTTTTGTCATTTTTGTAATTTTTTGTCATTTTTGTCATTTTTGTCATATTTGTCATTTTTGTTATTTTTGTCATTTATGTCGTTTTTGTCATTTTTGTCATTTCTGTCATTTTCGTCATTTTTGTCATTTTTGTCATTTTTGTCATTTTTGTCATTTGTGTCATTTTTGTCATTTTTGTCATTTTTGTCATTTTTGTCATTTTTGTCATTTTTGTCATTTTTGTCATTTTTGTCATATTTGTCATTTTTGTCATTTTTGTCATTTTTGTCATATTTGTCATTTTTGTCATTTTTGTCATTTTTGTCATTTTTGTCATTTTTGTCATTTTTGTCATTTTTGTCATTTTTGTCATTTTTGTCATTTTTGTCATTTTTGTCGTTTTTGTCATTTTTGTCATTTTTGTCATTATTGTCATTTTTGTCATTATTGTCATTTTTGTCATTTTTGTCATTTTTGTCATTTTTGTTATTTTTGTCATTTATGTCGTTTTTGTCATTTTTGTCATTTCTGTCATTTTCGTCATTTTTGTCATTTTTGTCATTTTTGTCATTTTTGTCATTTGTGTCATTTGTGTCATTTTTGTCATTTTTGTCATTTTTGTCATTTTTGTAATTTTTGTCATTTTTGTCATTTTTGTCATTTTTGTCATTTTTGTCATTATTGTCATTTTTGTCATTTTTGTCGTTTTTGTCATTTTTGTCATTTTTGTCATTTTTGTCATTATTGTCATTATTGTCATTTTTGTCATTTTTGTCATTTTTGTCATTTTTGTCATTTTTGTCATTTATGTCGTTTTTGTCATTTTTGTCATTTCTGTCATTTTCGTCATTTTTGTCATTTTTGTCATTTTTGTCATTTTTGTCATTTGTGTCATTTGTGTCATTTTTGTCATTTTTGTCATTTTTGTCATTTTTGTAATTTTTGTAATTTTTGTCATTTTTGTCATTTTTGTCATTGTTGTCATTTTTGTCATTTTTGTCATTTTTGTCATTTTTGTCATTTTTGTCATTTTTGTCATTTTTGTCATTTTTGTCATTTTTGTCATTTTTGTCATTTTTGTCATTTTTGTCATTTTTGTCATTTTTGTCATTTTTGTCATTTTTGTCATATTTGTCATTTTTGTCATTTTTGTCATTTTTGTCATTTTTTGTCATTTTTGTCATATTTGTCATTTTTGTCATTTTTGTCAGTTTTGTCATTTTTGTCATTTTTGTCATTTTTGTCATTTTTGTCACTTTTGTCATTTTTGTCATATTTGTCATTTTTGGTATTTTGCCATTTATGTCATTATTGTCATTTTTGTCATTTTTGTCATTTTTGTCATTTTTGTAATTTTTTGTCATTTTTGTCATTTTTGTCATTTTTGTCATTTTTGTCATTTTTGTCATTTTTTGTCATTTTTGTCATATTTGTCATTTTTGTCATTTTTGTCAGTTTTGTCATTTTTGTCATTTTTGTCATTTTTGTCATTTTTGTCACTTTTGTCATTTTTGTCATATTTGTCATTTTTGGTATTTTGCCATTTATGTCATTATTGTCATTTTTGTCATTTTTGTCATTTTTGTCATTTTTGTCATTTTTGTCATTTTTGTAATTTTTTGTCATTTTTGTCATTTTTGTCATTTTTGTCATTTTTGTCATTTTTGTCATTTTTGTTATTTTGCCATTTTTGTCATTTTTGTCATTTTTGTCATTTTTGTCATTTTTGTCATTTTTGTCATTTTTGTCATTTTTGTCATTTTTGTCATTTTTGTCATTTTTGTCATTTTTGTCATTTTTGTCATTTTTGTCATTTTTGTCATTTTTGTCATTTTTGTCATATTTGTCATTTTTGTCATTTTTGTCATTTTTGTCATTTTTTGTCATTTTTGTCATATTTGTCATTTTTGTCATTTTTGTCAGTTTTGTCATTTTTGTCATTTTTGTCATTTTTGTCATTTTTGTCACTTTTGTCATTTTTGTCATTATTGTCATTTTTGTCATTTTTGTCATTTTTGTCATTTTTGTCATTTTTGTCATTTTTGTCATTTTTGTTATTTTTGTCATTTATGTCGTTTTTGTCATTTTTGTCATTTCTGTCATTTTCGTCATTTTTGTCATTTTTGTCATTTTTGTCATTTTTGTCATTTTTGTCATTTTTGTCATTTTTGTCATTTTTGTCATTTTTGTCATTTTTGTCATTTTTGTCATTTTTGTCATTTTTGTCATTTTTGTCATATTTGTCATTTTTGTCATTTTTGTCATTTTTGTCATTTTTTGTCATTTTTGTCATATTTGTCATTTTTGTCATTTTTGTCAGTTTTGTCATTTTTGTCATTTTTGTCATTTTTGTCATTTTTGTCACTTTTGTCATTTTTGTCATATTTGTCATTTTTGGTATTTTGCCATTTATGTCATTATTGTCATTTTTGTCATTTTTGTCATTTTTTTCATTTTTGTCATTTTTGTCATTTTTGTAATTTTTTGTCATTTTTGTCATTTTTGTCATTTTTGTCATTTTTGTCATTTTTGTTATTTTGCCATTTTTGTCATTTTTGTCATATTTGTCATTTTTGTCATTTTTGTCATTTTTGTCATTTTTTGTCATTTTTGTCATTTTTGTCATTTTTGTCATTTTTGTCATTTTTGTCATTTTTGTCATTTTTGTCATTTTTGTCATTTTTGTCATTTTTGTCATTTTTGTCATTTTTGTCACTTTTGTCATTTTTGTCATTTTTGTCATATTTGTCATTTTTGGTATTTTGTAATTTATGTCATTATTGTCATTATTGTCATTTTTGTCATTTTTGTCATTTTTGTCATTTATGTCATTTTTGTCATTTTTGTCATTTTTGTCATTTTTGTCATTTTTGTCATTTTTGTCATTTTTTGTCATTTTTGTCATTTTTGTCATATTTGTCATTTTTGTTATTTTGCCATTTTTGTCATTATTGTCATTATTGTCATTTTTGTCATATTTATCATTTTTGTCATTTTTGTCATTTTTGTCATTTTTGTCATTTTTGTCATTTTTGTCATTTTTGTCATTTTTGTCATATTTGTCATTTTTGGTATTTTGTAATTTATGTCATTATTGTCATTATTGTCATTTTTGTCATTTTTGTCATTTTTGTCATTTATGTCATTTTTGTCATTTTTGTCATTTTTGTCATTTTTGTCATTTTTGTCATTTTTGTCATTTTTTGTCATTTTTGTCATTTTTGTCATATTTGTCATTTTTGTTATTTTGCCATTTTTGTCATTATTGTCATTATTGTCATTTTTGTCATATTTATCATTTTTGTCATTTTTGTCATTTTTGTCATTTTTGTCATTTTTGTCATTTTTGTCATTTTTGTCATTGTTGTCATTTTTGTCATTTTTGTCATTTTTGTCATTTTTGTCATTTTTGTTATTTTTGTCATTTTTGTCATTTTTGTCATTTTTGTCATTTTTGTCATTTTTGTAATTTTTTGTCATTTTTGTCATATTTGTCATTTTTGTTATTTTGCCATTTTTGTCATTATTGTCATTATTGTCATTTTTGTCATATTTATCATTTTTGTCATTTTTGTCATTTTTGTCATTTTTGTCATTTGTGTCATTTTTATCATTTTTGTCATTTTTGTCATTTTTGTCATTTTTGTCATTTTTGTCATTTTTGTCATTTTTGTCATTTTTGTCATTTTTGTCATTTTTGTCATTTTTGTCATTTTTGTCATTTTTGTCATTTTTGTCATTTTTGTCACTTTTGTCATTTTTGTCATTTTTGTCATTTTTGTCATATTTGTCATTTTTGGTATTTTGTAATTTATGTCATTATTGTCATTATTGTCATTTTTGTCATTTTTGTCATTTTTGTCATTTTTGTCATTTTTGTCACTTTGTCATTTTTGTCATTTTTGTCATTTTTGTCATTTTTGTCATTTTTGTCATTTTTGTCATTTTTGTCATTTTTGTCATTTTTGTCATTTTTGTCATTTTTGTCATTTTTGTCATTTTTGTCATATTTGTCATTTTTGTCATTTTTGTCATTTTTGTCATTTTTTGTCATTTTTGTCATATTTGTCATTTTTGTCATTTTTATCAGTTTTGTCATTTTTGTCATTTTTGTCATTTTTGTCATTTTTGTCACTTTTGTCATTTTGTCATATTTGTCATTTTTGGTATTTTGCCATTTATGTCATTATTGTCATTTTTGTCATTTTTGTCATTTTTGTCATTTTTGTCATTTTTGTCATTTTTGTCATTTTTGTAATTTTTTGTCATTTTTGTCATTTTTGTCATTTTTGTCATTTTTGTCATTTTTGTTATTTTGCCATTTTTGTCATTATTGTCATTATTGTCATTTTTGTCATATTTATCATTTTTGTCATTTTTGTCATTTTTGTGATTTTTGTCATTTTTGTCATTTTTATCATTTTTGTCATTTTTGTCATTTTTGTCATTTTTGTGATTTTTGTCATTTTTGTCATTTTTGTCATATTTGTTATATTTGTCATTTTTGTCATTTTTGTCATTTTTGTCATTTTTGTCATTTTTGTCATTTTTGTCATTTTTGTCATTTTTGTCATTTTTGTCACTTTTGTCATTTTTGTCATTTTTGTCATATTTGTCATTTTTGGTATTTTGTAATTTATGTCATTATTGTCATTATTGTCATTTTTGTCATTTGTGTCATTTTTGTCATTTTTGTCATTTTTGTCATTTTTGTAATTTTTGTAATTTTTGTCATTTTTGTCATTTTTGTCATTGTTGTCATTTTTGTCATTTTTGTCATTTTTGTCATTTTTGTCATTTTTGTCATTTTTGTCATTTTTGTCATTTTTGTCATATTTGTTATATTTGTCATTTTTGTCATTTTTGTCATTTTTGTCATATTGTCATTTTTGTCATTTTTGTCATTTTTGTCATTTTTGTCATTTTTGTCATTTTTGTCATTTTTGTCATTTTTGTCACTTTTGTCATTTTTGTCATTTTTGTCATATTTGTAATTTTTGTTATTTTGTAATTTATGTCATTATTGTCATTATTGTCATATTTGTCATTTTTGTCATTTATGTCATTTTTGTCATTTTTGTCATTTTTGTCATTTTTGTCATTTTTGTCATTTTTGTCATTTTTGTCATTTTTTGTCATTTTTGTAATTTTTGTCATTTTTGTTATTTTGCCATTTTTGTCATTATTGTCATTATTGTCATTTTTGTCATATTGTCATTTTTGTCATTTTTGTTATTTTGCCATTTTTGTCATTATTGTCATTATTGTCATTTTTGTCATATTTATCATTTTTGTCATTTTTGTCATTTTTGTCATTTTTGTCATTTTTGTCATTTTTGTCATTTTTGTCATTTTTGTCATTTTTGTCACTTTTGTCATTTTTGTCATTTTTGTCATTTTTGTTATTTTTGTCATTTTTGTCATTTTTGTCATTTCTGTCATTTTTGTCATTTTTGTAATTTTTTGTCATTTTTGTCATATTTGTCATTTTTGTTATTTTGCCATTTTTGTCATTATTGTCATTATTGTCATTTTTGTCATATTTATCATTTTTGTCATTTTTGTCATTTTTGTCATTTTTGTCATTTTTGTCATTTTTGTCATTTTTGTCATTTTTGTCATTTTTGTCATTTTTGTCATATTTGTCATTTTTGGTATTTTGTAATTTATGTCATTATTGTCATTATTGTCATTTTTGTCATTTTTGTCATTTTTGTCATTTATGTCATTTTTGTCATTTTTGTCATTTTTGTCATTTTTGTCATTTTTTGTCATTTTTGTCATTTTTGTCATATTTGTCATTTTTGTTATTTTGCCATTTTTGTCATTATTGTCATTATTGTCATTTTTGTCATATTTATCATTTTTGTCATTTTTGTCATTTTTGTCATTTTTGTCATTTTTGTCATTTTTGTCATTTTTGTCATTTTTGTCATTTTTGTCACTTTTGTCATTTTTGTCATTTTTGTCATTTTTGTTATTTTTGTCATTTTTGTCATTTTTGTCATTTCTGTCATTTTTGTCATTTTTGTAATTTTTTGTCATTTTTGTCATATTTGTCATTTTTGTTATTTTGCCATTTTTGTCATTATTGTCATTATTGTCATTTTTGTCATATTTATCATTTTTGTCATTTTTGTCATTTTTGTCATTTTTGTCATTTTTGTCATTTTTGTCATTTTTGTCATTTTTGTCATTTTTATCATTTTTGTCATTTTTGTCATTTTTGTCATTTTTGTCATTTTTGTCATTTTTGTCATTTTTGTCATTTTTGTCATTTTTGTCATTTTTGTCATATTTGTTATATTTGTCATTTTTGTCATTTTTGTCATTTTTGTCATTTTTGTCATTTTTGTCATTTTTGTCATTTTTGTCACTTTTGTCATTTTTGTCATTTTTGTCATTTTTGTCATATTTGTCATTTTTGGTATTTTGTAATTTATATCATTATTGTCATTATTGTCATTTTTGTCATTTTTGTCATTTTTGTCACTTTGTCATTTTTGTCATTTTTGTCATTTTTGTCATTTTTGTCATTTTTGTCATTTTTGTCATTTTTGTCATTTTTGTCATTTTTGTCATTTTTGTCATTTTTGTCATTTTTGTCATTTTTGTCATTTTTGTCATTTTTGTCATTTTTGTCATTTTTGTCATTTTTGTCATTTTTGTCATTTTTGTCATTTTTGTCATTTTTGTCATTTTTGTCATTTTTGTCATTTTTGTCATTTTTGTCATATTTGTCATTTTTGTCATTTTTGTCATTTTTGTCATTTTTTGTCATTTTTGTCATATTTGTCATTTTTGTCATTTTTGTCATTTTTGTCATTTTTGTCATTTTTGTCACTTTTGTCATTTTTGTCACTTTTGTCATTTTTGTCATATTTGTCATTTTTGGTATTTTGCCATTTATGTCATTATTGTCATTTTTGTCATTTTTGTCATTTTTGTCATTTTTGTCATTTTTGTCATTTTTGTCATTTTTGTCATTTTTGTCATTTTTGTCATTTTTGTCATTTTTGTAATTTTTTGTCATTTTTGTCATTTTTGTCATTTTTGTCATTTTTGTTATTTTGCCATTTTTGTCATTATTGTCATTATTGTCATTTTTGTCATATTTATCATATTTGTCATTTTTGTCATTTTTGTCATTTTTGTCATTTTTATCATTTTTGTCATTTTTGTCATTTTTGTCATTTTTGTGATTTTTGTCATTTTTGTCATTTTTGTCATTTTTGTCATATTTGTTATATATGTCATTTTTGTCATTTTTGTCATTTTTGTCATTTTTGTCATTTTTGTCATTTTTGTCACTTTTGTCATTTTTGTCATTTTTGTCATATTTGTCATTTTTGGTATTTTGTAATTTATGTCATTATTGTCATTATTGTCATTATTGTCATTTTTGTCATTTTTGTCATTTTTGTCATTTTTGTCATTTTTGTCATTTTTGTCATTTTTGTCATTTTTGTCATTTTTGTCATTTTTGTCATTTTTGTCATTTTTGTCATTTTTGTCATTTTGTCATTTTTGTCATTTTTGTCATTTTTGTCATTTTTGTCATTTTTGTCATTTTTGTCATTTTTGTCATTTTTGTCATTTTTGTCATTTTTGTCATTTTTGTCATTTTTGTCATTTTTGTCATTTTTGTCATTTTTGTCATTTTTGTCATTTTTGTCTTTTTTGTCATTTTTGTCATTTTTGTCATTTTTTGTCATTTTTGTCATTTTTGTCATTTTTGTCATTTTTGTCATTTTTGTCATTTTTGTCATTTTTGTTATTCTTTTCATTTTTGACATCTATGTCTATTATGTCATTTATGCCATTTATGTATTTTGTGTCATTTATGGTAATTATGTCATTCATGTCATTAAAGTCATGTATGTCATTCATGTAATTTTTGTCATATTAGTCACTTATGTATTTTTGCATTTTTTTCCATTTTTTACATAAGCGCATTTTTGTAATTTTTGGCCTTTTTTTCCATTTTTGTATTTTTTGTAGTTTTTGTAATTTTTTGTAATTCTTGCAATTTTTGGAGTTGTTTTAATATTTGTCATTTCGGTCACTCTTGTCGATTTGTTATACACTAAGGTCGTTTTTTACGCGGTTATTTTTACGCGGGTTTTTTTTTACGCGGATTCCGGAATTTACGCGTTTTTTTGCGCGGATTCCGGAATTTACGCGTTTTTTCACGCGGATTCCGGAATTTACGCGGTTTTTTTTACGCGGCACGTATCCCCCGCGTAAGAAGCGACTTTTATGTATTTTGAAATACATATTTGAGTTTTTTTTGTTTATGTAATTTTTTCGTTCGAATTGTAATTTCGGACATGTTCGAATCAAGTTAAAATAATCACTGTTCAATTATTTTTTTGCTTCTCAAGATTTTACCCTTTACACTTCAGAACATGACATTTTTGTCATTTTCACCTATTTTGTTGTGAGCATGATATTCTCATCTATCATCTTTTCTCATTCTATCATGTTTTCAAAATGTTTTCAAATATTGTACAAGTGTATTTTAGTAATTCTTCAAATATTTGGGCAGTTCCACAAAAAAAGTCCCAGTTTTAATATTTTTTTTTTCAACTTTCATTTTTGGTTTGGCTGAACTTTGCATAGATGATTCTATTAGCAAAAGATGTCATTTTGTGCTTTTGTTTTTTTTTTTTTGAATCCTGATTCGTTTTAAAGTAGCTATGTAAAATGCTTTGTAGAAAAAATATTGATGATGACAAATATTTTTAGAGCCAAATCGGTTTGTTTGATTGATGCGACGTCTTCGGCAAATCTGTAGATAATGATTTTGTCCTTCTGAAAAAAATTACGCTTTAACAAAACAAAATTCTGAGAAAAGAAGTTGAAAAAATTAACAATAAAAACTTATTTTTCAAAAATCTAATTTTCACAAAAACACAACAAAAGCTTTATTTAACAATGATGGTTTTCCGAACATGGAGGAATAAGAAACATGAGAGTAAAAATTTATAGAACAAAGAAAGGAAATAAAGCCATATCTTTCGGTTTGATTGGTGCACTGCAATATTGTAGTAATTCTCTCCATCAAAAAAAAAAAATATACACCGTGGAAAAAATATCTTAGGAAAAAGCACAAAAATATATACAAATCTCGATTTTAAGCAAATTCTCATTTTTGAAATGTGAGTAGAATATAATTGTGCGTAGAATCGAGGCAAGAAATTTAATATTTTTTAAAACCCCAAATTAATTTCCATAATTTAAAATTTGCAAACAAACATGTAAGGGTACCTACACCTAATCATATCTGGAAAATGCTTCCCCAACTGCATACACTGTTTGCCTTTTATGTGCTTGAAAGTAATCAATTAAAACAACGTCAACAGTATTCAACACCGATTCAACAGAAACCGGTTGAAACCCATCCTCAATATCAAGATATATAACACCCATGGTGTCATTTTCGTCACGTCACGTCGTTCTTTGTTGACTTTCTTTCCTGGCGCTCCTACTGAATCAATGTACCTATATGTATATTTTTTGGACGGACAAAATTATTATCAACAACTTTACCGAAGACACTACAACGACCAAACAAGCCGTTTAGGTGCTATAAATGTTTTTATGATTTATACACACTCCACATTGGTTAGGAATTAGGTATATAAACTCGAGAAAAACCAGTCCGCGTAACTACACTTTTACAGAACATTGATATCACCCGAGCTCCTACTGCTGAACAGTGCAACGAACCTGTCCTGCCCGGTATACAATAGGTACAAGGCAAAGGAACAAGACGAATGAGCTAGGATAAAAGTCCAAACTGATAGGTAGCAACTCCCACCACCGCCGTCGCCGCACACAAGGGCAAAAGCCGTCGGTCCGTAAAATTGAAAAATCTGTTCAATAAAATGTACTTAACCGGTGTTGCAGACCGATGCATACCTACAAGAGATATGGATGGAACGCGTGGCAAACGACTAACTGGAGGTAATAATTCGCAAGATTTGCACCGTCCCATGGGCGGTAAAATAGAAATTGGAGATTTTACCCCACGCTCTACAGGGTGATACCAAGCTCTAGTCGGTGCGCGCTCTATGATTTCAATGTAACCATACCGTTTAATAATATGGGATTTAGTAGCTCTTTTCGAACCGAGACATCAACCGCAACAGAGTGGCAATGGGTGACTTTGATGATTGTTGAAACGAAAAAATCATTTTTGAAGTGTTCAGTTATGCTTAAATGCAACAAATTTTCGGATATAAAATTATTGAAAAATCTCTTCGGATAACTTTGATGCAACAAATCTTCGGATATGTTTAAAAAATCGTTTTTTAAACCACTTGCAACCAACCTTAAACGGGATCAGTACAGTTTTCAACTCTTACCGGCCCTTTTCAACGCCGTTCTTTGAAACAATGAATGTATAGCTTTCGTGGGGCGACTATTTTTGGCAACAAATCTTTCGGATATCATTTAGAAGTTCGTTATTAGGGAGCATGAATGATGTTCGCCTGTTGTTGGGAGCTTTGATGCAACGAATCTTCGGATATGTTTTAGAATATACACAATTGTGCTATAGAACGTTGATGATCGTACCACCACCCGGTAGCATTGAATATTTTGCTTGGCCACGCATAATAAAATTTACTCTCCGATGTGCCAGCAATATACCCTGCAGCATACGATAGTGCCTGTTGCTGCCGTATGCAATATAAATGTAAGGTGTTGCGCAGTGCCTGGAAATTGACTCCTATGCTGCTCTCGTTTCCTAATGTCGCGTACCTCTGAGAGACCATCCATTAATGATGTCACGCAAAATTTGGAAAAAAATTAACGCCCCCCCCCCCCCCTTCCCCTTGTCACAAACCGTCATCACTTCCCTGACCACCACCTCATTACGTCACGTTTATATACCCCCCCTCCCCCTCCATTGGTTATAATTAACTGTAAATTGAAAAATTTGTAAAAAATGCATTTTCTTTAAATAAGAATCATTTTGCTGAAAAAAATAACTAGAAAATGCGTTTAATCCTTAGTCCAAGGATTGATGGAGTCATATTTCGACGACATAGAAAGCCAGGGCAGTAAGTGCAGCATCATTGCTGATTTCTGGAAGACCATCGTCCATATTTTGTCGCTCTTCTTCAATCAATTCGCAATTCAAATCTTCTCCACATCTTAGTAGGATTGAGAGAGACTCAGAAATGAATGAAAGTGCTCTATCTTTGATGAACAACATGCACGGTAAAACAGAACTAACGAACATTATGTTTTTAAACGAAAAAAAAATTGTCATTTATTGTCTCTTAAGCAAATCTTGAACAAAGAAGGAACGTAGAACAATGAATGAATGACGCGAGTAACATAAATAATTCTTGGTTGATTTCTGTCGTATAGGCATGAGTTGAAATGTGATGTCACACTCAAGTTAACCCCCCTTCCCCATACGTCACAAAATGTCACAATAATTGAAAGCCTCCCCCACCCCTAAAAGCGTGACATCATTAATGGATGGTCCCTACAGCCCAAGTAACACACGTTGTTATAGAGCAGTTGGGATAACTCCTCTAATACAACCTTCAGTTATAGATTTCAGGTGACAATACCTTTTCCATGGCCTCTCTATCACCAGAAAAGCGCAAAAATTGAAGGCTACTATGACAAGTACTGGTGCTATAAGAAGTATTATATAACTTCATGAAAGCAAGCCAACTTGTTAGACTAAAGCTGCAAAATACATCTCGAGTATCAATATGGTAAGAAAACGTTCAAAACAGGTTATTTCCAAGTTTTAATTGCTAACTAATCAAAACATCGTTGACGCAAGCATAAAACTTCAAAATAAAAGATTGCAGAACGGTGCTGATTCATATTAGGAACAATAAAAAAATTGTGATTATGGCGTTTCGGAAAATCACCGAAAAATAAGAAATAATATTAAATCAACCTTTCGATGCTTGTAATACAAAGATCTACGTGCGCGTCAAATTTCATGGTGAAACATTGTGTTTTACTTCTGAAAAAATCATGCGCCATTTATTGGATACCGTTTTCTATTTGTCAATTATTGGAAGAAAAAAAATATGCATTACAGAATGTTCGCTGATTTATTTCATTGCGAAGAGTCAATTTAGCCCACCACCGCATGGACTTAGTTCATAAACAACCAGTTCGATGATCGTTTTTGTCAGTGGCACTTTCAATCAATTATAAATTGATGATGAAAAGCAATGTTCAACCTTTCCAAATTAATTGTTTCTGTCGCATGAATAATAAAATTGTTTTCGCATAGTTTCAACGTTATCTAGACATAAAATATTTCAAAACTAGAAAACGTTGTTAGATATACGGTAACAAAAATTAGAGTGATATTGGTTGCACTGTAAGCGAATTGGTTTATTAAAATCTTTAAATAATATCATTGACAATTTGGTCGAGTAGTTTTACGTTGGGTTTCGAGTACCAATAATAGGAAAAGTACTTTACGTAGTATTGTTATTGGGCGTATAATATTGAACGCGTGCGGCTCCCCCGGCTGGGCGTTTCATACACAGTTTTTCTAATACACAGTGAAAACATCTGGAGGACAACTTTAAGACAAGTGTCATTTGTGTCATAGTTGTTGTTTGTTCAACTCAGATTATTGAAGAACTTCTTCAAAACTAGGAAAAAATGAGTTTGTGTTCGAAATGTGGTTGAATTCTTGATGAAAAACAACTTCTCACAAATGCTGTATTTTAAGTTGCTTTCTGTACTGTTTTGATAACATCATAAACACAAGTTACAGATAAACAGCAGCAGTTTATATTCGATAATCCATTAAATACACTTATGCTATGAAATAACATCTCGTGATGAGCGGGGCCTAGTGTGGTTGGTAACGTCTCCGCCAACCACGCTCGACGCCTGGGTTCGAATCCCACCGCCGACATAGGTGTCGATGGTTGTGAGGTGGCGTGATCCACTCACAACCAACCAAACTGGTCTAGATTCAATCCTAGCCGACACCGGGAGTTTTTCTGAGGCGAAAAATCTCTGGGATCACGCCTTCCATCGCATGAGGAAGTAAAGCCGTTGGCGCCGGTCCGTTAATAAACGGGTCGTGAGTTAGGGTCCTGGGTGTGGAGTCGCCTCCCTGCGCGTCGGTGATTGGCCACAACAGTGACGGAACAAGACCGACGGAAAATAAGCGAGAATAAAAAAAAAAAAAAAAACATCTCGAGAACAAGAACATAACAACACAAGTTTTGAATTGCGCTTATTGTATTCTTATATGACTACTGTCATTGTGAATTATTTTCTAACATGTTTTGTGTGTTACTTGGGAGCTATACTTCACTCGGCATTTGTGTGACAGACTAGAATGAAACTAAATTTTCTACACGCATTTTTTTTGTATCGAGTTGAGCGTAGATTTTTGCATTGAAGACGTGGCCGAGCAGTCCCGAGAGAGTGAAACGAAACAAAAAATTATTCATTTAGTTGAAAATTGTAGTTGTCAACTGGCGACAATTGATTTTTTTCGCATGCTGCACATTATACCTTACGTCGCAAATAGTGCGCTGTATAGCGCATCTGATGTGCTATACAGCGCATTACTTCCCACGTAAGGATATTTAAAGTCGCAGCGAAAAGTCGCGCGCAACAAAAGTCGCGATTTCGATTTAGTGCTGCGACGTTTATACTTTGTTGAGTCAGAATATGTACGCAATTCGAAACCAAAAATTCGTATTATCAATATTACATACAAGAATCCGTTTTTTTTTTAATCAAATCTTCACTTTGCATAAGGGCATCAAGAAGTGGAGAGTCAGAAATGAAAGTGAAAGGGTAAGCTGTTTCTTTGTTTTATTTAAAGATTCAATAATTATCACCTTTTCTTCTCTGGAAAGATAAGCGTTGCTGAAAGGAATCGAAGAATACAACAATAGTTCAAACTACAATGGACCTTCTCGTTGACGTACCTAAGCCAGGGTTTGGGTCCACAAATAATGGAAATACTGCCAGAAAATTTTTTGATAACTCGGAGTTAACTTCGAAAATTACAGGAGTAGGCCTTATGCTTATTAAAAGGTCAAGATTGATTAATAGACTACTCTTAAGTTCAGATCCTTTGAATACAAGTTCAAGATCAAGATATGTGGAAAAGGGTCAGCCTTTTTTTGTCTGTAGCTGATGAAATATTTCGTGTAAGATGAACCCATGACAATGATACTAATGGTTCTTTCGATTCATCTGAGTGCTTCGACAGAAATGTTGAAGGGAAAATCGGAATCAAAGCAGGCATCATAGTTTGTCAAAACATGTGACACAGTTTTAAGTGTGCTCTTTTCGGAATCGTTTGGGTTTCGCCGAACTTTTTCTTTCACTCCTGAATAAGCATGGATTCCCACAAATAATATAGGAACCAAGTTTGTATTCTGTGCCTTAGAAATAAAAATAATAATTTAATTTTTTAATTGAATTTTTTTTTTAAAAGGGGTACGATTCTTGGCGCTAGCAGCAGTAACTGCGGTGTCTAATTACCTAGCCGAGAAATTTATATTTTAGGTATTAAACAGAATGGTATTAATGCATCATTGATATCATTCTTGAATTCTTATTAATAAAACGTAGATTATGGATAAAAGATAAGACTAGACAAAATGCCTTCTGCGGACCTGTTCAAGACACAGACAGATAACTCTTCAAGTATGCGGAAAACTTTGGGTAAGTTTTGTTCAACATTTTATTGTATCAGTTCTCCCTACATTCGACCCGCAGGCTTGGTGTATAGACCGTTCCGATAATTATAAATACACTTACGATCAACCGTCATTTCAAATAACGTGCAGTATTCAACCAAACGTTGGCTGCGTGCTGTTGTTTACATCCAAAAGAAACAGATGCTGTCATTTTTTCTAACATTCAATGCGAAATTTTGAAAATGCGTGGCCTTTCTCCCGAGCAAAGAAAGCGAATTGTGCACAAATGGGGTACCGTGAGTGGTCTTTCTATGAGAAAATTAGCCAGAGAAGAAGGTATAACTGTCGGAGCAGTTCAAACCGCATTGCGAGTGCACATTTACTGATGCCCCAAGACGTGGTAGAAAACCCGGGCCTGTTGATCCCACAATGGACAAAAAGCTTAAGTAATACTACAAGCGGCATCCTTCAGTATCAGTACGAGATGTGGCGAGAAAGCTTGGAACCTCGGCGAGTAACGTTATGCGTGCCAAGGGAAGAATGGGTCTGCAGACCCGTCGGAAGCAGAAGCAGCCAAAACGAAATCCAAAACAAGCTGAATCTGTGAAACCGAGAGATTGGAAGCTTTATGACAAACTTCTGATAAATAAAATAGGGTGTGTTATCATGGATGACGAAACCTACATAAAACTGGACTATAAGACTCTGCCAGGACCGCAATTTTATACATCACCGAAGGGAAAGGATGTCCCTAGACCAGTGAAGGCCATTTACACCGAAAAATTCGGCAAGAAGGTAATGGTTTGGCAGGCCATTTGTGAATGTGGGAAAATATCTCGTCCATTCATTACGAATGGCACAATGAATGGTAAAATTTACGTGAAAAAGTGTTTGTAGAAAAGGTTGTTACCCATGGTTAAGCAGCATAACAATCCTCCAATTTTTTGGCCCGATCTTGCTTCCTGTCAATACTCTAAGGATGCACTAGGGTGGTATAAAACAAATAATGTCACATGTGTCCCAAATGAGATGAATCCTCCAAACTGCCCTGAAATTCGCCCTATTGAAACTTTTTGGGCTTTGACCAAGGCAAAGCCCAACTTGAATTGAAACTGGAAAGAAAACACTTATTATCTATATTTCAGAATAAAATGACCCGAAAAATCCTGTATTTTTTGTTTTATTCAAGAAAGAAGATGTATTTATAATTTTCGGAACAGTCTATAGGTTATGGGTAGATGAATTCACAGTTGAAGGATTTTTTCAGTTAAGGTGGAATTGTGTTGAAGCCGTAAATGGCCGACTTCAAGTCACCACGTGGTCGACTTTGAATTTTCAAATGCTTACCACTAGGTACTAGCTAATGCATCACTTGTGAACACATATAATCAGGTTTTTTATGCTGATAAAAACATAAGATAGTGTTTTCATAGATAACGCATTAACTATTCCCGAGTCTTGTGGCGCTGAAAATTCGTAATCGACCACGTGGTGTCCACGCACAGTGGGGCGACTTCAAAAAAGTGTCGATAAATGCGACAAAAACTACGTATTTACATAATTTTGGGGTGCTGAACACGAATCTGGCATCCGGTTTTCATTTTTCCAATTTTTAATGATTTTTTACACTTTTCCCTTACTTTTTTCAGTGAATAGAATTAACCACCAGCAATGCCATTGGGCGTCATCCTCACTGAAAAAGATTCCGTAGGTTTTGGACAACCCCTCAAATAAACTAAATTTTGCCTAAATTTTAATATTTATTAAAATTAAAACAACATAGGTTACACAAACAAAATGCAATCAAAACAATTATCATCTTCCTCTCCCTTTTCTGCATATTTATAATTGTGTTAAGATTCATCATCAACTCTCCCTGATTCAACAATTGTTTCCTTCAATAGAAACATCTCTGGAAGTTTTTTAAAATTATTTCTCACCTTTTCAAAATAAGTGTTAGCTATTGGATCTGCCGAAATAATAAGATAATTGAATTGGTCATGATTAGTCTTTTTTTACGACTTTTCTTGCGAGTGAAATGTTCTCGGACATATTCATTCATTTAGTTACTCTTCTCTTGAGCATCTTCGGTCATTCTTGACTTCAACTTGATTTATTTCTTGGTGGCTTTATAGTGTGTTTTGAGCCCAGATTTTCATCAGTACTTGAATCCCAGACGATATGAAAATTAAATCATGCACTCAAAACAACGTATTCAACATGAAGCGGAAATATTACTTAATAAAAGCAATCTTCGTTTACGCTCAATGTCAGCGTCTTTTGTTGTTAAACTCCAATATTGTAGCTTTGCAAGTAAAACAGACTGGAGCAGAAATTGTATTTGTAAAGGAATTGACGCATTTTTATCAATCATTGTAAGAAGTAATAAGAATGAAACAATGACAACACGTATTATAATAAATTTTTAATGATAAATTTTGTGATTTCTGTCCAAACTTATATTTTACCCTTGATGGATTAATGCCGATAGCGCAAATTTTCAATATCGGAGTACAGTAAAGTCTTTTTTTACACGGTTTTTCGCACGGTACGTAGAATCGTGTAAAAAAGAACTTTACTGTATCATGGTTTGAATTACATTGACTCCTAGCTACTATCGCATTTCTCACTGAAAGTACAAGTTGCGCAGTTTTGCGCTACAGTAGATGGTATGTATTTGAAAGCTAATGTTTTTACCGACATTTTGAATGTAGTCACAACTGTGGCAAACTGCGGCAACAAAACCTTTCAGCTGCTTTTCTACAAAAAAATCACTTTTTTTATTATTTTCTTTAGTGTCAGGCCTACTATTATCAAATTTTACAATATCTAATGAAAGAGATTTGTTTTACACAGTATTCCCAACAACTTCTCCTCTGACACCAAAAAAATCCAAGCTATCATTGAAGCTGTAGCTGTTGAAACGCTCAAAGTTAAGTCCTTTTTTTTTAAATCATGTCAAAAACATCAATATGCCAAGCTTCGAAAAGTCATAAAAAAAATCAGATTTGATGATGTTGCGCCCATATTTTGGATTTAAGCACTTGAATATTATAGCATGAAAGTAAAAATATTATGAATCAGCTCACGAAAAAAAGTTTTAAGGCTGATGGCCAGCGATTCCCCACTGTGCAACGTGGTGGCTTCTACACACTATCACCTTAAAAGAGTTTGGGAAGTGGACGCAGAGAAGTTCCGGGCAGGAGCGGTGTATATTTCATCTAAGTAGACAAAAGTACTGACTAAAATTTTGCCGGAGACTTCATACCAACCATGTTTGTGGTCTTACCTTTTTTTTTCTTTTTCAAGAAAATTTTTGATTAGCTACTTCTGTAAACTGACGATAATTTTTCTTATTTTTATAATTCATACAGCCAGATAATGCATTTAACAAGCTTAACCAATCCTTTGATTATTGAGTGTTACCAATTATATTTTTGCCTTTCTCCTAGTAAGGTATAGCAATCACTTGTTATATCTTCACAATTAAAGTAACTTTTGTACATCTTCAGGCGACGTTTGCGTTAGCTGAACAAATTTAAAAATGGTTATTCAAAAAATTATCTACATACAGGAGTAACTTTTTACCCATTGAAATAAGTCGATGGATGGTTACTACGAGAGAAATGTTCCGCGCCCGGTGTTCTTCAAATGATCGTTTATTTTCATTGCGCGCTTCCAGTGCTTCTTTCGAAAATGAACCCATTGGGAGCTCCAGTGATTTCATGACATCGGCACCATAGGTCAATGCGAAATGTACAGATGATGGCATCTTTTTTCACAAAGAATAGCTGTCTATAGTTCGTATACAGAAAAGCGCTCGGTGTCGACTCTAAAATCACATCCCAGAGCATTCAGAATTACATAACACCGATGCAGAAGTTCTTTGTTGAGTTCAGCAATATCGGCAACTGTAGCATGATTTTCGCATGTTACCATCTTTTGTAGTTACGCTACCTGGTTTAACTATATCGACAAACCTTTTTGGAGCAGCTTTTTCCGGTATTTGTAGTGTTCTTCATGCGCACTCTATTTTTTCAGTTTCAGTTTATAAACAATTTGTAGCGTTAGCTCTGGAAACCAGATTCGTGCATGAAGAACTGATATTCTTATTAAAACAGTAGAAACGTTTATAAGGCGCTAAATCACTTTGTCAACCGCCAACAAGGATGGAGTTGCACCACATAACATAACAAGTCGCCATCAAGAATGCGTCCATCAGAATAGTGCAAGTCGTTACATCAATCATTGTCATACTGAGATGATTGTGCACTCGCAACTTATTTCCATGTTCTATTTGCGTCATAGGTGACATTGTAAATTGATCTGTTCTATAATTAAATTTTGCTTCATACATTGTAGACGATTCGATAATGCAAAATTAAATGAAGAAAATAGTAATTGGTCCAAATGAAGAAGATACAGGATTGGTCCAAATGACACCCGACTGACCAGTTTCATTGATGGTTCACAACTGGATTGGCACTAAAGCTGTCAACAGTACCGAACTATCGTCTGAAAACTCACAGGAAACCCCACAACTGCCAATTCCAACGAACAGTATAGTGTTTGTATATGATTTTATTACTGCAAATAAATCTACTATTTTGCGCAGACAAAAAACATTTATCGTTTGAGAAAAAAAATAACAGAAAAGGGATCAAACAAAACAAATCCTATGCTTGAATTCGCTTAAGCTAGAGCAAAAATCATTTCAAGCTTTTCTAACTGAGACATCAAACGTGACAGCGAACTGTCTCAACCGATAAGCCAGTTGTTAAAACATGCGGGCAGCAGAAGCGAACTGTTCTCAAAGCTAGTTTGTAACGATACAGAACAGAACAAGTATTAATTTGCAAACCTGTGCTGCTGCAAGCCGTTGTTGTTGATAGAAAGTGTTCACGAGTACAATTGATAGTTTCCAAAAAAAACTATAATGGAACAAATCTTCGGATATGTTTTAAAAATTCGTTTTTACCTGGTCTCAGTTTGATGTTGAACTGGTTTTTGGGTTTTCAAGAGACTATAATGGAACAAATCTTCGGATATGTTTTAGAAACTTATTTTTATTTTGTAGCCCGAAGTCTGCTACTCTCCCAAGCGTCAGAACATACGATTTTTATTTGCACTATTCTATTTAACTGACGCTCTTTACTTTACGAACTAATTTCATTTTTGTCGTATGACTTATATATTAAGTTTAGTAAAGTCGTAATACACAGTGTGCGTGAAGAGCTCACTCTCTCAGTTACAGAAATAAAACTCCCACCGGGCAGTGTGTGCAGTTCATCGTTGGCGTGCTGAGATACGGGAACACAATAGTAGAGGGTGATTCGACTTTGGTTTAGAACTAGTTATACCTTTCCCAGTAGTTTAATTGGCTAAAACACCTTGCCGGAGATTGCGGGTTCGAGTCCCGTCTGGACGAGGGATAATTTTTTCTAAGCCTAAAAGTCACACCTTCTATTCCCGTTCATTTTCGCATCCTCGCAAATTGCACACATTGACGCCCTTTATTTGTGGCACAAAAGAAAGAAATGTGCCGAACATGAAAGATGGCTCACACTTAACGCACGCACTAACCGTACACAAGAGTTATGTTCTTAATTTGTGGCAAAAAATAAATTTGTGTAATTCACAAAAGATGGCTCACTATGAGCACGCGCTAACGTTTTTAATTTGTGACACGAATGAAATGTGCCGAACAGAGACGAGACTTAACGCAATCACTGTACCACACCAACTGATGGATAGCTATTGCTAGAGATGCCAGCTGTGTTTGTGGAAAATGTCTGCAACTGCTCGAACAATTTGATTGAATTTGAAAAAAATCTATCCGTGATACGAAAAAATCTATCCGTGATACGAAAAAAATAGAGTAAAACTAGTTTGAAATTTCGTCGCAATAGCTTGAATAGCTTGCTCAGTAGGTCGATTATGATGACTATAAAATGGTCGTAATGCGCGAAAAACATTTTTCACAGAGGACGAATTTTGGTAATAAAAATTCGATTATTTGTAAGCGTTGTTCAGGCGTGAGTCTGTTTATGGTGAAATGGCAAACCAAACTGAGTACATTAGACTTTGACAGCTGTCAGAATTCCCGCGTGATCTGTCAAATCTGAACACACGAAAAACCAAATAGCAAAAAAACCACTCTTTTTTTAGTAAAAAATGAGTTTGTATCACAAATGGTGCCTTCAACACTTAGAACTTTATAATTTTAATTGCTAAGATTTGTTTGCTTTCGCAAAACCTGCTTGTCAAAAAAATTAACTTACAACTAACCTTATTGCTAACTTATTGGCTATAAAGAGAGCTTATCGTAGCGATTGAGGATTGCAACGATTTTTGTCGAAAATTGGTAATAATTTTATTTGACATAGCTGTCTAATGTTCAGTCTTAAGTCTATGTTATTCTAATGTAATATGTGAGTTTATGTAATTCGAGCTCTTTACTGCAGGACCGCTCTCGGGGAACCAGCAGGCGTTGAAAAAAGTGACAAGCAGTGTTGAGACGGTTTACCCATCGATCTCTAAGTGATTATATTGAAGTGTTCGGAATTGGAACCAAAGCCGAGCCCTGAATTTTCGTTATTTTAAAAACTAAACATATTCGGATCCATACAAATAAATAGCACTTAATTGCAACAACAACAAAATAACCAACATGTCAAACCTTTAAGATTGACGAGAAGATTCATTTTTCGTTGATTTTTAACTGCAAGAAGTCCAATCATAGCTTAATTGTTCGAAATTTGATGCAGTACGGTATGTACACACTAGAAATCGTTAAAGTTAGAGCAAGAATCGGCTTTAGCTTTTCGAACAGGGACATCAACCATAACGGCAAAGCAATCCAATTTACGAACCAGTTGTTAAAACATGCGGGCAGCATAAGCATGCTTATGTCACAAGCGGTGGCTTCGGCTGTTGTGTCTGCTAGACAAAACCATGTCTGATAACAATACGGAACAAAATAAGTATTGTTTCGTGGACTGTGCTGTTTATCGATTCGAACTTGTAAAAATAGTTTTTACCGACTCTGCTAATAAACGATGTTTACGAATGAAGTTAAAATTTCTCAAGAAACTATAATGTAACAAATCTTCGGATATGTTTTAGAAATTCGTTTCTTCGAAAAGCTCTCTTCTAATAGATCGACAGAAAAAAAAAACAAACTAAAAAGAAGGAATAAAAATATTAAATGTTACTTCAAATTAATATTTATTTACTATTACTACACAGAGTATCGAGTGTCTTCGGCAGTGGTTTTCTGCAGCAGTCTCATGCATAAACCTTCTGACGAAAACCACTGCCAGACTTTCAATACCCTATGTAAGTGATAATATAATATTTCGCCTTGAGCTCATAACCAAAAGACTCCGTTTTTCATTTTGCCAACTTAACGTTTTGAAGTGATTTTCACAATTTCACAGAAATTCTTCCTCTGCTCTCGTCATTAATTTCTGAAGGTTTCACCCCACAAATGGTCGGTGTTAAGTCAGACCGGACCAAGTGACATTTTGATCATTTCGAGAAAAACGAGTTTGAAGTTTGTTGGTCTGGGAATTTTAAAGTTTTCGATATTTTTGCGCAGTTTTGATGTTATAAGTTGGAGTAACTCTCTAACTGTATCATGCAATGTGACAATTGAGAAAAAGGAGTGCCGTGAGCTCAAAAAGGACAGGTTTGTAACTGATTAAATGTACTTGGTTCACTCTAATTGAATCAAAGAAGAATCATTAATGACTTGGTCCATTATGACTGAACAATTGAACAAATTTCAACAAATCAATGGTAGAAGCGGAATGTTTTAATGGAACAAAAATATGGTTGATTCACTCAATTACGTTATTCGTAATCATCTACTTTCTCTGCAACTTTGGCCTAATTTGCCGTAGAATTGATAATGGACTGGATGGTTTCCTCGTGTTTTGGTTCTGGAATTTCTGTTACGTTTGGAAGTAGTGCTTTAAGGACAGCTTCATGAAAAGTTGGCACAGGTTCTCCATTATTGATTAAAAAATAATATTGAATAGATATTGACAACATGTTTTTCACACTTAAATGTCAATTGAGTCAGCTTCTTCTTGTATTATTATGAAAGGTCTTCTCCAAACAATCGCTTGTGTTGCCTTTAGCTTCGTAATTTCATTACGGGCATAAATCTAATTAGCTTGCATAAAACAGTAACAAACATACACTTACTACCTATTTCAACCTCCTGAGGATATAATTCATTGGTAAAATCATCAAGTTTCAAGTCAGTATTACTGCTGTAACTTGAACTTCTTTCTGAAATTGTGGAATGTTGTGTCACTCACTCAAATGATTAACGTTTCTCATTTACGTGTTCAATCAGAGTGGACCATGTACATTTTCCTCATTTACTGGTAAAGTATACTTTTTTGACTAACGGGCAATGAAGCATTTCGATAAGTTGCCTGATAGTGTTAAAATTCATTTATGTTGACTTCAAACCGATGCTGTAGATTCCGATAATTTCAACTTTTTTCTGCTTAACACATGGTTCACTTTGTCTGCACACTATAAGGCTGATATCAGGTCATGTTAGTGACAGCAATAACCGGTCCAAAACACACTCAAAACTACGGCAGTGCGTGAAAATTTATAGATTCCGATGGGGGGTGAGTGAAAGAGTTCTCTGATACAAAGAAATCCGGAAAAACGCTTGAAAATTTTTCCGTTCGTTCGCTTTTATCAATAGCTGACCGAAGGCAGTCTCCATGAAAATAAACACTTGGTCCATTCTGACTGAACACTGTAATCGCTTTTCATTGGTCAAGCAGACAAAAATCATGCTGTTATTTCTGCTGTTTTAGAGATAAATAAAATCTGATTGTTGTGTGATGTAGCTTAAGAAAATCTTTATCCAATACTATCGTTAACTCGTTTTTTCCAATTTTGCGACTTGGTCCGGTCTGACTTAACACCGACCAAATGTGACAACGTTGAGACGAAGTTGATGTTACCGAGTTACAATCCTTTCCGACAACCACCGTCATAAACATTTTGTACTTAACGAACAAGGAGTGATCGAAACATCGTATCTCCGCTAGCTGCAAGACTGCTATCTGGCAATTCAAACTTAAGACATAGCTGGTACTGCAAATCAACGCAATGAATTGTTTCTGTTACAAGATCTTTTTTTTTTTTAATTCACTAGCGGCAACCTAAACCTATGCTCAACAATTATGCACAAGAAATAAGCGCCTACTTGGTTCATCGTGTTTTGATTTTTCATATTTCTAATACATAAAAATAACTATAATACTCATTAGCCAAATATTATTTAACCCTGCACTGTTCATTGAAATTGAAAACTTTTTCTATATAATACAGTGTATACAACAGTTAAAATTGTTGATACAATTTCATTACTTCAAACAAACTTGTCGTTTTGGCACAGACTAAAAAAGAGTTTGTGAAATAATATCACAGAAAAATATCGCACAGAACAGCCTTACTTAAACTCGTTAAAACTAGAACAAAATGTTGACCCTTTTTTCTAACAAGGACATCAAATGGGACTGTCAATAGGTATTGCTCCGCGAATTACTCTGCAGCCAAACTTCAGATGTGTTAAAGTTAGTAGAACAGTTATTTCGAAACGTTATTAATCAACTGAAAATGGAACAAATCTTCGGATATGTTTTAGAGATTCCTTTTTGGAATAGTTCTTAAGTAGCGTTTGTTTATATAACTGAAATGGAACAAATCTTCGGATATGTTTTAGAATTTCGTTCTTTGAAAAGTTTGTATCGTTTGTTCGGTTGTAACTAAAAACCAAGGTTTCACGACAACTTCAAATAATTATCAACGAATAAAAGGGGTAAAACCTTCTTCTGTTAAACGTTTAAAACACGAAAAGCAAGAACAAACAACACATCTCCTTCCTGTTAACCAGAATGGTCTTGTCAATTAGAGCAGAAAGCGGGTGGTGGAATATTTTACAAAGTATATATCAAATCGGACGTGTGCGGGAATTCGAAAAATATCCCCCGTCCGCTAGCAGCTGCTAATGTAAACATTTCCATTCCGAATTCATATGAACAGCCGAGAGGAATAATTTCTGACCGTATAGCAACGCAAGAGAGACTGTTTAAACTAATCCCCCCGCCTTGGTATTCAGATGAGCCGAGCAAAGGAAAATTCTCACCCTGTCCAATTCACCCCTCCCTCTCTGCCTATAAGGGATCTAGCAATATGTTTTATGAGCCACCTTTTGCCAGTTTTATTCCGTTGGCGAAATCCTTATTATCATAACAACTCCAACAATGGGCCTGCTGAGCCTGCCTTGATGTGTTTTTTCTCATACCCTCGCTTCGCGACTACGACGACGGCCCACAGCCGCACACACACACAAATCGTTTCGGCAGCGAAAAGTAGCCTAAAATTATGCAACCCCATACCCAAACAGCCGGCTCGCACCTCTCCACTAGCGCGCATCCCTACACATGTGAAGTGGTAGAGACATTTGGGATAGAAACATAAAATTATGCTGGATAACTTTAAAATGATGTTTTTATTATTTTTAAAATTTTGCATTGGATAATGCTGGCTTTTTGTGGCCGAGATATAGGGTGGAGAGAGGCGGATTGAGTAAAGTTTTCGGTGCTGACACTGGCGACGCGGCAGTGAGGATTGCATAATGGGGAACTTATCATCAGCTCCACAGCACAGCAGTTGAAGGTGAAGTAGGCTGTGTGTCGACCGGTGCTAGACGAGGGACGGCGCAAAGGCGAAGAAGTTTAGTCATATTCAAACTTTGATATTTCATCAGCCAGTGCACCCAGAAGGCAGGGAACCATCACGAATGTTGATGTGTGTCGGCTTTTATTGAAGGGAAAGCGTGTGCACTTGTAGCGTTGGTGGTGGAAAAAGCTCATGTTCAAGTTAAAAAGTTTACCTTTTGATCATTCCAGCCGGTTACGGTCCGGGTTCAGCTGCAATTAGGGAAATTGTGCAGCCAGATACGGAGGTTTGCGTGTGTATGTGTGTATGTATGTCGGTAATGCGGAAACGAGCAAGTTTGTTCCGTAGTATAAATTTTATTCAAATTTTTACACAAACAGCTGCGTGGCTCAACTAATGATGGTAATTTCTTCGGGTCGTCTTTGCGACCCGGATTAAGGCAAAGCGACTCGTTTGGAGGTGAACTCCAAGTTTGTCAATGCGACACCACGTTGTGTCAAGTTGGAACAACTGTTGGTGGTGCAGCGTCGGACGTAACTTTTTTTTCGCGAGAGATGTAACTTCTGTTACACGCCAGGGAAATAGTACGAGGGTGGTATCCAAGACACGACCGCATGTTTGACGTAGGACTACGATAGTTTTATATATCATTTAGAGAATTCAGACTTTGTTCGATTTGACCACGTTTCACTTTCGACACGGTTCGACTTTGGCACACATTAGCCAAAAACGATCGGTTATGTTTAATCATAATTTATAATTTTCTTATTTTGCTTTCAACCAATTTAAACTCATCAACCACCATAAGAATGCCATTTTGTTCATTATGTTGCCGCAACCGAAACCAAAATAGACATGATCAAAGCAGTATTTAATACCGTGCTATACCTCTAATTACTCGGAAGGGTCATATCAAGTGTCTAGGTCGTTGAAGGCTTCATGCGGACCTGTCCCCGGTGCGTTCCGGATACTTTCAGATTATTGAGCTTAAATCCATCAAGCGACACCTCTAACAACTTACAATCCTAAAACTAGTTCATTGATGGCCACATATTGTTGAGGTCATATGCCACCAGAAAGCCATAAAAAGAAAAGCGTTTACTTTTAACATGGTCCGATTTTGACAACTGAAAAAATTCTGATTATTTATTTAAGGACATCTATTTGAGAAGAAGAAAAAACTATTTTTAACATTGATGAATACCTTTCATCCTAATGCTTGTATTTATATGTTTAGTAATAGTTTCTTGCAGATGCTGATGTAATATTTTTTTAATTGAAAAATACGAATATGAATGTTTAAATCCTAACGTCAAGATGCATATAATTTGGGTTTTCTCTATACCACAACCGCGTAATGCAACTAGGATTGTCAAATTGAATTAAATTTATTTAACTGGAAACATATAACCATCAGTACAGCTTAAACGAGCTATCTGAAATATCTGTTTAAAAATCTTTACGAAGCATTTTGGTTTTCTATTGTCTTTTAAATAGCCTATAGTTGGTCATTTAAATAAATCTGAGAAAAACAGAGTGTAGAATTCTAAAAGACAGCAACCCAATGCAACTTCTAATTTTAGGAGATTGAAAGAAGTTTTTATCATTAAACATGGACATGAAAATCACTACGGTTGCAGTTCAAATGCCATCTACTCGTCACGACAACCAAAACGAAACGAACAACGGGGTAGCAAGCTTCTGATTAGTAGAATGTCCCCGATTTTTAACTCAACTTTTGTTTAAGAGATATTTTAATTATTGTATAACAATCTTTCGCAATATTCTACCTGTCGATTAAGACATCGGTGTTCGAAATCTGTTCAGGGGTAGAAATACAATAAGCACTTTAAAACGATGAGAAAACATCATCTGTTGGAGCTATATAAAGCGAGCTCGTGATTGGTTGAAAGCTGCAAAACTGAACTAGAAAAAGTGGATTTCAACTGAACTTTTTACTAATTTACTGTTCAATGTACAATGTACAATGATATGTCAATTATTGTATCACATGCTTTGGAAACCGTCGTCGTTCGATCAAAGTATTGGTGGTCAAAATCCGTTCAGTTGTAATCACATATTGGATGCAACATCCAACATCGTGATATACTGTTTCGTACAGAATTATTTTATCCCCGGCCGCACAGCGTAGTGTGCGAACACGCACCACTGTACGTCGACAGCAGCTACATTGTTTCCACTTGGCTTGACTGCACATAAATGGCAATCGAGTGCTACTGCACTGACGACGAGCGACCGTCTTCTCATACATGGCTCGGTGCAGTACTGTTGCCTGTGTCAGCATGTTTTCCTTCAAGACATCAGTTTTAATAACATTCTCACAGCAGATCGTTTAATTGTCTGGTAAAGGAGGTTGTAACGAACATTCCGAAAAAGCTTCACTTTCAAGACATCAAAATAGTCTAGGTTCATGGAAGCAAATATTAGTTGACCTATTGGGACGGGAAGACTCTGTCAATTTTTTTTTGCCACTGAATAGAGGTTGTCATAGCAGGCAGTTGGTGTCCACTCATGAAGTCTGTGCCAGGAGTGCTCGCATGTGATTGGTACATTGTTCGCGAAAATACGACCTTGAAACTTTTCATTAATTTTCACTGTTTAACAATTAAGTAACAATGATATATGAAGAATCAAAAAATTGTCCATCATTTCATCAATCCAACGACATATTGATTATTGTGGTCCATCATGTGGTTACATCAAAATTACCGTTTGAAATCTTTCATTCCGACGTTACATCTTGGTTTTTAGTTTCCTCAGAATGTATCTCGATATAGTGCGGTTAGACGTAGTCCTACGTCAAAAGTTGGTTTGAAAAAATTACATTCATATGCATTCGATCCCATTGGTTATTTCCGCATCGTAGTGAAGTTAGTTTACCAGCGAGCGATTTATATAGAATTTCTGTAAAAATTTCAAAAGACAAAAATTGATGTCTTATGCCATTTTTGTCCTGTATCATCAGAAATGATGAAAAATGCCATTTATGTAAAACATAATAGAAAAACGAATAAATTATAGACCGCTTAAAGATTGTAACCAGAAGAGAAACAAAAACTGAATGTGTTAACCGTTGCCGAAAGGATCTGATAATCGAGGGGTTTGAAGTCGTGCAAAAGTTCCTCAAACACAGCTTCAGAGATCCTAAAAAACTCGGCAACCTTTCTCTTCCAAGAATAATAATAGGGGAAAATGCTTATGCACTAGAAGAAAAAGACGAAGTTTCTGATTTCAAAAGTAGCAGTGGTCAGCTGTATAAGTTTCATAGCGACAAAATATATTATTGATAATATTCTAAACAAAGACATTTCTCAACGCAACTTGAAACAATGGATGGCTGATCATGCTGTATATAACAAGGTGTAACAACATGATCAAAAGTTAATCGCGCTGTGAATAAGCGTTTTTTCTCTTTGGAGGATTGGTGTCGATCAAGCTTGCATTTTTCCCTTCAAATGCAATGTTAGTACACCCATTGGAATTAGGAATCATCAGAATTTTGATGCACTTTGATGTATAGATATAAAGCTGGCAAAGGAAAAAAAATTCAAGAGATTACATGAAAACAGAACTGGTAGGGTAAAAGACTTATTTTCGGCCTATTAGGCGACGCGATGGATTATTTTAGGTAACATTAAACTAATTGTCAATTCAATAGTAACGTGTTTTACATCACCTTATTCTCGAACAATCTGTGAATAAGTAAATGTATTTCGAAAATTGCCAGACGTTTTCAAAATTAAACTATATCCACAGAAAGCAAACTACTCCAAGCGTGTATTTTCGGTCTAAAAAATCTATTTTCCGGTTCTGTTTCGATCCTATTTCCGGCATGGTAATGATTGGCTAATTTCAAATAAAAACATATAACCAACACATGGACATGTAATGAAGTGTGTTACAAGAATATGAAAAGGGTCTAACTTGTTTTTTTTAATTCTTGTTTTCAATTTCTGGTTCGATAAAAAATAACGTTCTTACTTTCTGTTCTACATCTTTGTTCCGAATCTGATCATTTTTCCTTCACCATTCACAAGATATTTTATTCTTTTCTCCATTTAGTTTAGCAAGAAAAATAATGTATGATAAGTTAGAATAAAATCCGCTTTTTTCAATACTTTTTCCCAAATTGTTGAATTCCTACTGCTCAACAGCGTTCGTACTTTTTAAATGAGCTATCATCTTTTTATTGTGAACAACGAGAATAATAAATGTTGTTCATAATTTTATAACAAAATTGGGAGAGTAATTTTACACGAATGAGTCACAATCAATTTAAAAGATTTTTTATTAATTTTTTATAAACGACAAGTGTTGTTGAAAATGAATCGTTCTGGATAGTTTTACTTTTGCCTCTTAAAAAGCATAGCACCCATTATGATATATCTGATATGGGCCGAGTTACTTATTATATACTCAGCACACTTCGTTAAACTGAGCGTTTTCGCAAGCTTATGCTATTGTCACCATTCAGGGCTACCCTCCTCAGAGCTCGTTGAACCAATTGCTACGAGTCTAGCGTCTGATAAACATCTTGTTGCCACATAGGACACGATATACAATTTTCATAACAAATTCTATTTTTTTGTATGAAAATGTTGTAATAGAAAAACTCTAGTATCTTAAATTTTTCCTTTTCCAAATACTTATCTTATAACTTTCAAACTAATAGGGTGTTGGGTATGGTGATCATAAAACTGTTAAAATTTTTGGGTCGCGGTATACAATCAAGTATCATCATATTCTAGAAACATACGTTTATTCAATAATATTCAAATTGAGTCAAGCTGCATTTTTTGGATGTTTTCCTTATTATTAATAGAAGCTTTAACATTGATTTTAACTTTCTTGTGATTAGTTCTTTGTCCATTAGTTTTACATCCACCTTTTCTCATTTCTTTTTTGCTATTGTTTCGCTGTTCCTTTAACTCTTGGATCCGTTCCTTTTCCTTCACTTTTAGAGCTTTTTCTTCGTCCTTGATTTTCTTCTGTTGGATTTTCTCTGCCTTCAGTGCGCATATATCAAGATGGCTTGACAAAGTAATTTTTTTTAATTCTTTTATCACCAATATTTAGTAGTTAATTTGTGAGTTCGAAATCCAATTTGTGGTAATTTGTGGTTAAGCGGTTCCCGAAAAAATTTTCAAAAAACTGAGTCAAGCCATCTTGAAACATGATTTTTCTTCAAATGAATCGGAAAACGATGATATATACATCAATCGAAAGCTCTTAGTTTGTGGTTCACGAAAATGTAATTTTTAACGTCATAATTACTAGTGTTTGTACAGAAATTTGTGTTTTATTGTTCACGTAGTTCTACGATTTGTTTATTTGTTGATGGCGCTGCTGTCCGCTAGTGGCGTTGGCTGTTTGCGGTGTTTGTCACTGCTATACTGAGCGTGCGTGTGGGGAATATGGTAAATATCGTAATTCGGGAAACTTAACCAACACACTTGCATTACAGGTAGCTTTACAGGCGCAGAATGGATATGTGTAAATTTGTTGTCAAAAAAGATACCGGTAACGAAAATGTACTTTCAAAGGAAAGCAATCCAAATTCGACGGATTATTTTTCAGAACCATTAGGAATGGCAAACAATAATTATCACTTTTTCATCACCTAGATTCTGAGAAATGTTTCGGAAATATTCAAACAAATGTTCAAATAAGCTGCCGGGATCCAACTTAATGTTACTCTTCTGTTATTTTTCATGCATATGTGCTAACTTATGAGCAAAGTAATAAAGAAGATGTCTGCTGTCCGCGGGTCTGTCAAGCTACTAGTGGCACCGTTGCACAGAGAAGTACCTAGAACAGAAATCTGGCCAAAATAAGAAAAAAAGTTTTTGTCGCTTTTTGGTGCCGCTATATTTTTTTCTGCAGTTTAAATAAATGCTTCACAATATACCATCACTCGATTACCGTTAAACGGTATTATCATATGCTGAGAGTGCTGTAAACATTGACAAATTTTCAAGCATTTTTTGGGAATTGAAACAAGTTGGGCCAGGCGTCAAAAAAAATGACAATTGATCAATATTATGCACCAAATGAATTCTTTATGCTCAATGCTAATAAACCGATTGATAAAAATTCCGATATTAAAAATTATAGCTACTCTTAAGAAGTTTTCGCAATTAGTGATTTTTACGTATTTTTGAGCGTTTTCAATATTGAAAGAGTTATCAAATCTCGCGGAATCCGATCGTATAATCATCGGGGGAATGGAAGTTCATAACAACACATCCTCGCAAATATCTCATCCGGTAACGTCCGGATTGACATTTGCGACCCGTTTGAAAAATGTTGTTCATGACATATTTTGACGAATACCTGCCTCATGCTTAAAACAGAGTTTAAGTTCAACAAAGATTAAATGAGATTAGTTAAGTGAATGAACTTCAACTAATTCAAGTTAACTTAAAACTAACTTGATGCACAGAATCAATAATCCAGGTAAATAACACTCTGTCCAAAAGCCTTTTTCCAACCTACGTAGATCCACGAGGCATCATATAATCTGTGAGCAACAAATTGAAAAATCAAAATGAAGTTATTTTGCTACATAATTTTTCTTGTAAATTCTTCGATTTGTTTCGCTGCCCGTTTTGCGAACACAAATTATACGAGCGTATTTCTTCATCTATTCAATAACATTAATGAAGCCACATAGGTTGTGTAAATGTAAACATCAAGTTATGTGCGTGATATTTAGAGTTACTCTTTGATACAATACACGAACCAGCCACTTCCACTTCTCACTCAAATATTTTCCAACATGTAACTAAACAGTAGCGAAAATAATTTTGGCCAGGTTTCCACCCGAGTTAGTTCTCTGTGCGCTCGAAAAATAATCTGTCGAATTTGGATTGCTTTCAAGTAGCAAGTGTGTTGGCTAAGTTCCCCGAATCTCAATATTTACCATATTTCCCACACGCACGCTCAGTAAAGTAATGACAAACACCGCAAACAGCCAACGCCACTAGCGGCCAGTAGCGTCATCAACAAATAAACTAAACGTAGAACTACGTGAACAATAAAACACAAATTTCTTTACAAACACTAGTAATTATGACGATAAAAATTACATTTTCGTGAACCACAAATTATGAGCTTTCGATTGATGTATATATCATCGTTGTCCGATTCATTTGAAGAAAAATCATGTTTCAAGATGGCTTGACTCAGTTTTTTGAAAATTTCTCGGGAACCACTTAACCACAAATTACCACAAATTGGATTTCGAACTCACAAATTAACCACTAAATATTGGTGATAAAAGAATTAAAAAAAATTACTTTGTCAAGCCATCTTGATATATGCCTTCAGTGCTGCTCTTTTCGCGGCCGCTTCGGCTTTTTTTTTTCATTTCTGCATTTTTCCTTTCTTCTTCAATTCGCAACTCTGTCAACCTTTTTGCTGCTGATAAAATTGAATATGACTTTTGTTTAAAATTAATATGTTTTCCTTTTCGTGTCGGAGTTGGTGGTGTTAATAAAAATTCCGACAAGCGCCTATTTTTAATAGTTTCGCTGTTGCTAATTTCGTACGCAATGAGGTCCTGTTTTGTGCTTTGAGGCTCAATTTGAATAAGTTTATATGCGGCCTCTTCTATAAAATCTCTCGAAAAATTCAAATCTCTTTCTTTCACTGATTGATGTGTTTCCTCTGGTTCATTTATTGGCCACAACGAATTCGACGTTGAAGGTTGAGAAGTATTTTGCAAAGTGTCATTAAAAATTCCAAGCTCAGAGTTTGAAGAAGAACCTGAAAATATATCCATGACATGAGTGAAAGTAAATATACATGATAGTAAGTTCATACCGTTACCGCGATCAACTGATTTTCCCAAACACTTACTGTAGTCTACAGCATTGGCGTTGAATGGAAATATTCCACAGCGACGGAATGAACTGATTATTGTTGTTTGTTTTAAGGACTCACTCATGGCTTGCTCTAGTATTGGTCCAAATTTTTTTAACGTTATTTCATGGCCTTGCTGTCGGACATTTTCCACACATCTGTTCCAGCTTTTCTTCAATGGTCCAAAAATGCCTACATCAGCAGGCTGTATGATTCTAGTTGCGTTAGGGTGTAAAGCTACCAGCACGATCCCGAGTTCTAGGCACGCTTCCGCGGCTTCAAATGTCGTATGACTCTTATGGCCATCGATGAAAAAAATTACAGGGAATTTCACTTTCCTTTCTACTAACGATGGGTAAATCAATTTTCTAATGCAAAGAACGAAATTTTTGGTAGTCATCCATCCATTGTCACTAGTGTCGAGTCCCCAAGTACCAGGAAAGCTACGTATAATATCCTTAGGCAGCCGCCGGTATGCTAAGATGACATCTGGTGGAAAGGCATATCCATTGGCAGAAAAGCAGTACAAAACAGTAATGTTTTTTTTTGGTTGTTGCAATCTCTATAATGGGTATGTTCTTGTCTCCTTTTTTGGCAATAACTCGTGATGGACATGCATTCAATAGGAATCCTGTTTCTGCGCCATTAATGACTCGTGAGTCGTCATCATTCAGTGCATCTATCAAATTGTGTTCCGTGAAATAATCAAGCACGGTTTGAAACCAATTTTTAATATCTTTTTCAGTCACACATGCACTGGCCTTCGTTACTGCTTCTGGTTTCCTAATTGTGAGCGCTGGTTGCCTTTAAAAAAAAACCTTTAACCCAGCTTTTCCCTGAAAAAGTAAATGCAAGATAGAAATATTTATTCTTCCTGTCTCTTTTTTTTATATCACACGATACGAGACTACAAATAAAAGAACCCCTATTGCAATATGTTATCTTCTCAAGTGAACAAATTTGTTTATAATTACCTGGAACATTTTTTCGAAATGGATTTTGTCTGGGGTTTGATTCTAAGTAGCTGGATATTTTATATTTCAAATTATCAACGGTAACAGGAAACCCTTTTCGTTGCATCTCCAGCAACCAGTTGGCAATTTTATTTTCTTCCTTTACAGTAAACACTGTTCTGGGACCTCTTGAACAGCGAACCTTTTCCACGACGCTATTCAAATGCATCTGACTGTATCGTTGATGAGTCTGTTTTCCTGAAAACCAACTCAGTATAAATATTTCTGTATTTAGCACTATAATATAAAGAAATCTATGTAATCCATGTATGAAAGCTAAACCGTCGTCTGCACGACTGAGTTTTGTTTTTTCTTCATTCAAATCTAACTAGGTAACTTACATACAGACTACAAAGATTGTTCAGTATATAAACTCACCTGTATTGTTATTATAGAGTAGCGATTTAGAACATTGAGATATTTGCGACAGCAGCGGGTCACATTCCGTCAACACAGATGACTGCAAATCACGCTGCGGATTGTTCAAAACGGGTGCTGGTTCCAAATGTGAAGCATTCACAACAGAATTTTTTTTCAGTGACAAATCAATTGGCAGAGACGGCTCGATTGCCAATTTCTTTGGCGGTGCCTGCGCAATTTCGCAGCGGCTCGTCGCGAGATTCATAGCCGTGTCCATTTATACAACCTAATTAACTATTAGAAATATGTTTTCGATGTCATAAAGACACTTCGGTACCTGAACAAGAAAACAAAACAACAGCTTTACGTATCTGTGTTCTTATTCTGCAACACCTGTCAAAAATAATTGCCTGAATTTGCAAAACGGTGTAAGCCAATTAGCGTGTATGTGTTTTAGCCTGGGTGCCAGTTGGTAGACGAAATCTGTTAAGTATTAGGGATTTTACTCAAAATGATGAAATTAAAACTAGCAGCTCTGGATGTATAAATGTAGTAGTGTGAATTGTGTTCAAAAATAAGACTGTGCCGAAATTACAATCGCGAATATTTTCAGAGAACCAGGCAAATTTATCGTGTTTTTTTCGAAGATAAGCAGAAATGAGAGCAGAATGTATAATTTTTTGGTAGAATAAGTGTTATAAAAAGATATACAATGAAAATTTTTGTTCATTCAGTGGATAAATTCGAAAAATTTTGCATCGGAAAATTGGCGAACGAGATGTCTTTTAGTGTAAGCGGTGGATGGTATTTATTCGGCCGAATTAGGCGAGGCTTGAAGTCAGGCAGAAAAAAGAAGGTTAGTGAAACAATTGCATGAAAAAGGCTCAACTTATGGTTTTTTTTTCACCAAAAAATAATAAATTAGCTAGCCGTTGTTCAAAAATATGATTATCTATGATACATTTTGTGTAATGTTTCTCATGAACGTAGATGCTAGGCAAATACTGAGACATAGGCCCAATTTACCAGCATGCCGAAATTACCCTCCAGTACCCTACAGTATCGGAAAATATCTTTGATTATTTTTTTCACCAACTTTGCTTCTGGTAGGAAAAACTCATTGTTACCGTATTGGATGCCACCAAACTGATATCCAAGGTTTGAATCGTCAATGTAACGGAAAAACTGTTTAGAATTGTTTTTGCAAGGTTGGTTTCGTTCTAAATAAAGAAGATGGCTTTTCTTTAACTAAATTTATTCCGAAAAACTTTTCAAGGTTCACAGTACTGACGCAAGATGGGCTGCTAACAGTAGATCCAATAGTGTCTTTTAACCTAAAGATACTTTTTCGTACTTGTTAGCTCATGCAACGACATGAAAATTTCAGTTGAGGCTTTTTTTTAAATCACAACGTAGAGTGTGAAAATTAACTTAGAGACTCGAATCAATTTTGTCCACTCTGTTAATGTTTCTGTTAAAATGTAGTTTGGAGTATTTTTTTATTTTCACAGTTTTGAGAATAATCGATATTATACAATTTACTTTTTGACTGCAAGACGATTATGAGAGCAGTTCACAACAAATAGAGGTGACATTCGAAAACGGAATTCAAATAACATTTTTTATTGCTTCTTATTTTTATTTACAATTGATCTAAAAAAGTTCTGCTTTTATTTTTTTGATATCTGAAGAAAAGTGTGACACTTTTGAGTACTAGTCATAATTTTTCAACTGTTGAAAAACATTACTTCATTCTGTTACCTCATCTTGATACGACTAACAAAATGATATTTTTGATAAAATAGCAATAATCTTTTTATTTTATTCCACAACTAGCTGACCCGGCAAACTTCGCAGCGATTCAGGAGGTTCCGTGGTCAAATTCCAGAGAAACGGATTCCGTGCAGTAGACTCTATTGCAGGCACTCCTTTCAAGTACCACATCTACTACAGGGGCGGCAAAGCAGCGGAACGAAGCGTTGGTTCCGTAGTGCTGGGAATTCAGAAAACAAGAGTCATCCGGTGGACGCCCTTAGATGAGCGTATATGCGTGTTGAGGATTAAGGGCAAATTCTTCAACTACAGTTTAAGCAACACCTACGCACCGACGCAAACGACAAATTCGATGAAGTCAAAGATAAGTTGTATGACGAGCTTGAGCGAATCTATGACGAGTGCCCAAAACACGACGTAAAAGTCGTCATCGGAGACGCAAGCGCACAGGTTGGGAGGGAGGAATTCTCCCGTCCAGTCATTGGAAGGCATAGCTCCCACTCGTCAACCAATGAAAACGGCCTGAGGCTGATAAACTTAGCCGCGGCCAGAGGGATGGCAATACGTAGCTCCTATTTTCCACGTTTGAATATTCGGAAACACACCTGGCGCGGTAACCATATCTCGGCGGTAGAGGAAATGCTTCGCCAACCCGAGCGTCTGTCCACCAAGATGGTGCGGCTCAAAACAGTGTCTGATCTCCATGTTAGGAGCGGCTGATCAACGTCCTGGTGTCAGCGTGGGACTCTAATCAGAGCTAACACGATGGCCTCCGGCGAGACAGGGGGTTGGGGAAGGCCCAACAAGCCGACCCGAAAAACACCAAATGTTGCAAATATCGAAGAAGTTTATACGGATTGGAACAATCGGCACAGACCTAGGCGACGAAATAAGGACTACGATTGGAAACTCGGTACATGGAACTGCAGATCGTTAGGCTCTCACGGCTGCAAAAGGATCATATATGATGAACTAAATCCACGCAACTTCGAAGTCGTAGCACTGCAGGAACTTTACTGGTCGGAACAGAAGGTATGGAAAAGCGGACATCGAGAGGCTACCTTTTATCAGAGCTGTGGCACTACCAACGAGCTTGGAACGGGCTTTATAGTGCTGGGTAGGATGCGCCAACGCGTGATCGGGTGGCAGCCGATCAGTGCGAGGACGCCGAGGTTGCAAGGGAGTACGCGCAGCAGCTGGAAGCAGCATTACCAACGGAAGAGCAGCTTGGCGCAGCTACTCTTGAAGATGGCTGGAGGGACATTCGATCAGCCATAGGTAGTACTGCTGTAGCGGCGCTTGGTACTATGGCTCCGAACAGGAGAAACGACTGGTTTGACGACGAGTGCAAACAGTTAGTGGAAGAGAAGAATGCAGCACGAGCGAGAATGCTGCAACACCAAACGAGGGCGAACGTGGAGCGCTACCGACGCGCACGGAACAGGCAAAACTCGGTCTTTCGGAAGAAGAAGCGCCAGGAGGAAGATCGGGATCGCGAGGCGATGGAAGTACTGTACCGTGCGAATGACACACGAAAGTTCTACGAGAAGCAGAACTGTTCCCGCAAAGGCTATGTGCCACCAGCCGACATGTGCAGGGACCTGGGCGGCAACCTTCTCACGAACAAGTGTGAGGTGATTGACAGGTGGAAGCAGTGCTACGATGAGCACCTTAATGGCGATGTAGCAGAGGACGACGACGGAGTGGTAGTAGATCTCGGTGTACGCGCAGATGACGACAGAATCCCAGTCCCTGACCTCCAGGAGGTTAGAGAGGAGATCGGCCGGCTGAAAAACAATAAAGCCGCTGGAGCTGACCAACTCCCCAGCGAGCTGTTAAAACACGGTGGGGAATCACTGGCTAATGCGCTACACTGGGTTATTGCCAAAATTTGGGAGGAGGAGGTAGAACCAGAGGAGTGGATTGAGGGTACAGTGTGCCCCATCTACAAAAAAGGCGACAAGTTGGATTGCTGCAACTACCGCGCAATCACGTTGCTGAACGCCGCCTACAAGGTACTCTCTCAAATTCTGTGCCGTCGACTATCACCGTTTGCAAGGGAATCCGTGGGGCAATACCAAGCGGGATTTATGGGTGCCCGCGCCACCACGGACCAAATATTCGCGGTACGGCAGGTCCTACAGAAGTGCCGTGAGTATAACGTGCCCACACATCACTTGTTCATCGATTTTAAATCGGCATACGACACAATCGTTCGAGACCAGCTATGGCAGATTATGTACGATTACGGCTTTCCGGATAAATTGACACGGTTGGTCAAGTCGACGATGGATCGGGTGATGTGCGTAGTTCGAGTTTCGGGGACACACTCGAGCCCCTTCGAATCTCGAAGAGGGTTACGGCAAGGTGATGGATTATCGTGCTTGCTATTCAACATCGCTTTGGAAGGTGTGATACGTAGGGCTGGTATCGACACGAGTGGCACGATGTTTAGAAGGTCTGTTCAGCTCTTTGGCTTCACCGATGACATAAATATTGTAGCACGAACCCTTGAAAACATGACGGAGACGTACATCAGACTGAAGGCTGAAGCCGGACGAATTGGACTGGTCATAAACGCATCGAAGACCAAGCACATGAGAGGAAGAGGTTCCAGAGAAGACAGTGTCAACCTCCCGCCACGAATTCATATTAGCGGTGATGAAATCGAGGTGGTAGACGAGTTCGTGTACCTGGGCTCACTGGTGACTGCTGACAACGACACCAGCAGAGAAATTCGTCGACGCCTTATGGCAGGAAATCGTGCCTACTTTGGACTCCGGAGGACGCTCCGCTCGAATAAAATACGCCGCCGCATGAAGTTAACCATCTACAAAACACTGATCAGACCGGTAGTCCTCTACGGCCACGAAACCTGGACTATGCTCGTGGAGGACCAACGCGCCCTTGGGGTTTTCGAACGAAGGGTGTTGCGTACCATCTGTGGTGGAGTGCAGATGGAAGATGGATCATGGCGGAGGCGGATGAACCACGAGTTGCATCAGCTGCTGGGAGAACAACTCATCGTTCAAACGGCGAAAATCGGGAGACTACGGTGGGCTGGGAATGTCGTTAGGATGTCGGACGACAACCCGGTGAAAATGGTTCTTGATAACAACCCGACTGGAACAAGGCGACGGGGCCTCCGCAGACGACATGGCTGGCGAGCTGCAGCCATAGACCGAGTTGAATGGAGACGACTTCTTCGAACAGCAAGGGACACTTCGGCCTGGAGCTGACTGGTAAGTAAAGTACCTGGAAGCATACAAATGGAGAAGCCTGCTCCCACATCGATCACGTACTGATTGACGGTCGGCACTTTTCGAATGTTACTGATGTTAGGTCTTTTCGGGGATCAAACATTGACTCTGACCATTATCTCGTCGTTTCTAAGATCCGCGCACGGCTGTCGAACGTGCTGAAATCTCGCATAGAGAGGACGACGCGTTTTCACATTCAGCGGTTGGAAGCTGATAGTGTGGCAGCAGAATACGCCAGAGATCTGGATCAACGAATCGCAGAACAGCAGTAGGAAGGAGTGGAAGACATAAATGGGCTGTGTAGCGGTATCCACGGCGCCATCGAAACGACTGCGAGAGAGGTGGTAGGTACGACGCGTGGAAGACAGCCTAACGGCTGGTTCGATGCAGAGTGCCAGAGAGCGACAGCTGAGAAGAACCGTGCCAGGAGCCGCATGCTCACTGCGGCTACGCGTCAGAACAGAGAGAGGTACAGGGTGGCAAGAGCTGCTGAAAATAGAACCCACCGTCGGAAGAAGCGCGAGTACGAGGAGCAGGTGCTCGCCAGCGCAGATAACAGCAATGCTCAAAGCGACGTGCGGAGATTCTATAGAACTGTCAACACAGTCAGAAGCAGGAATTTCCCTGTGCCGGTCATGTGTAATGACAAGGACGGCAACCTGCTTACTGATAAACCGACGGTTGCAGCCAGGTGGAAGGAGCATTTTCAGGAGCTATTGAAGGGTGAGGAGCTGAATGAGCAGAGCAGGAACAGGATTACGATTATGAGTGACGAACAAGCTGTGGAGCCGCCAATACAGGAGGAGGTGAAAAAGGCGATTAGTGAGCTGAAAAATGGTAAGGCCGCTGGGAAGGACGGTACCCCGGCCGAACTTCTAAAAGCAGAAAGCGACCGGCTGTACTATGCGAACCACCAGACAATACTAAGGATCTGGGCGGATGAACAAATTTACTTCACGAACTAATTTCATTTTTTGTCATATGACTTACATTTTAAGTTTAGTAAAGCGGGCAATGTGTGCAGTTTGCGAGGATGCGAAAATGAACGGGAATAGAAGGTGTGACTTTTAGGCTTAGAAAAAATTTTCCCTCGTCCAGACGGGACTCGAACCCGCAATCTCCGTTGTCTCCGGCAAGGTGTTTTGGCGTGCTGAGATACGGGAACACAATAGTAGAGGGTGATTCGATTTTGGTTTAGAACTATTTATACCTTTCCCAGTAGTTTAATTGGCCAAAACACCTTGCCGGAGACAACGGAGATTGCGGGTTCGAGTCCCGTCTGGACGAGGGAAAATTTTTTCTAAGCCTAAAAGTCACACCTTCTATTCCCGTTCATTTTCGCATCCTCGCAAACTGCACACATTGCCCGGTTTACTAAACTTAAAGATGAACAAATGCCGAACGACTGGTTGGAAGGCCTAATATGCCCTATCTATAAGAAGAGTCGTCGACTGGTTTGTTGCAACTATTGAGGCATTACGTTGCTCAACTCCGCATATAAAGTGCTCTCCCGTATCCTGTTCTTCAGATTGAAACCGTTAACGGAATCCTTTGTTGTTACTAGGCTGGTTTTCGACGGTGGCATTCCACGACGGATCTGTTTGTGGATTCCAAGACGGCATACGATTCAGTAAAAAGAAACGAGCTGTGGCAGATCATGCTGGAACACGGTTTTCCCGACGAAACTAAAACGGTACGATCATCACGATATCTCACATGCTTCCTTGTTTTGCGGACGAACTCGATATCATCGGTATCAACCGTAAGGCCGTGGAGGAGGTCTTCGTACCTTTTAAGAAAAAAGCAGCGAGATTAGGACTTGTCATTAACTCTGCTAAAACGAAGTGCATGGTAGCTGGCAGAGAGCGTGGGAGTCCCCGTGGTGTTGGTGCTGAGGTCGAAATAGATGGGGAACGATTTGAAGTGGTTTATCTTGGTACGCTTGTGACATGTGACAACGATATGAGCCGTGAAGTGAAACGACGAGTTGCAGCTGCGAACAGGGCCTTCTTTGGACTACGAAACCAGCTAAGGTCTCGTAGTTTGCAAACTCGCACAAAACAAGCGCTGTATAGGACGCTGATACTCCCGGTGGCCCTTTACGGACATGAAGCACACTGAAGGAAACTGATAGACGAGTGCTCGGAGTTTTTGAGCGTAAAGTTCTGCGATCGATATTTGGCGGTAAACTAGAAGATGTAATGTGGCGCAGACGGTATTGTGAAGGTAATACAGCGGGGCAGGCTTAAGTGGACTGGACTTGGAGCCAGAATGCCTGACGAGAGAGCCGCCAAAACTATCATCAGTAAAGAACCTGGAAGAGCCGTCGGCTCCGTGGTAGGCCTCGCACGCGGTGGAATATGCACGATCTGCTGGTGTACGAGGAGACTGGAGAACGGCTGCCCAAGACAGAAGAAGCTGGACAGCTCTAGTTCGTGCGGCCCTAGACCAGTGAACGGTCTGTTAGCCAACAAAGCAAGTGAGTAATGAAAATGTATATGTGTTTCAACATTTGTTCAAAAGTTATAACAATCATAAAACAAGGGCATTAAACTGGGCAAAACGTCTGTAATCGTCCGGTCAGAACCAGCGATGGAAGAAAATCGTTTCTAGCGATTTTTGAATACATATAAATCTCCTTTGTGATGCATTAACATCTCTGTCAGTGTGCGATATACATTTACTCTTCTCACATTTGCAAGCAGATCTATGTGTAAGACGAGTTACGAGGATTGCAAAGGAGCACCATGTATATAGTATCCCTGCTGGCGTACTCTCTTTCTCTTCCTTCGCACTATTCGCCTCTTGTCGTGACTGCTAACAACAACATCTGTATCTAAATGTGCACAGCTGAGTATATGGGGTTAGTCGCAATATGTACATATGATGAACAAAGATCATTCATGATCATTGAGATTGATTGAGATTTTTGTCAAAAAGAGAGTGAAAAAAAAGTGTGTTGTCTCCTACTCCCATAATGAGATTGTTTTGGTGGCAGGTTCAAGTTCCCAGTTGGTTTAGAGATCTTGCTTGTATAAAACGTGTGTCAGGATGGACAAAAAGGTAGAAAAGGTTAACATATCCGCAAAAAGTTCGGCAAGTTTTCGCAGTAGAGAATGATGTAGCAAATATTATATTTTCAGGAATTTTTCTATTGGTATTGAGTGAAAACTGATTTTATTCTTTTTATACTCATTTTTACACAATATTATAAACCACTCTATGTCAAATAAATGAACCACCCTAATGAAACATAATGTTTTCGACGCTAGTTATAGTGTATATCATTATACAGGTTATTTCGAAAGACTAGCGATCAATTTCATTAAATAATTTCTTAATATTTTGAACTCCGCCTTCCGCATCTGAAACCGCCATTCTCTGATAATAATAGAGAATGGCGGTTTCAGATGCGGAAGGCAGAGTTCAAAATATTAAGAAATTATTTAATGAAATTGATCGCTAGTCTTTCGAAATAACCTGTATAATGATATACACTATAACTAGCATCGAAAACATTATGTTTCATTAGGGTGGTTCATTTATTTGACATAGAGTGGTTTATAATATTGTGTAAAAAGAGTATAAAAAGCAAAACATTACTTTTCACTCAATACCAATAGAAAAATTCCTAAAAATATAATATTTGCTACATCATTGTCGTTAGGGTGGCAATGTTGAATTGGAAAAAAATACCATGTAAAATGGCAAGATATTTCAAAACAAATTTACAAAATGTTTCAAAAAACTACTCTGAGCAAAAAAATATAACTCAACCAAAATTAAGATTGTGTCTCGCGGAAAATGTTAAATGCTTCCATGTCATTTACAAAATCACACACGGGAGGTGCATGGAATTTGAATAATGTTTTCTATTCCAAGTGTCTTGAAAGTACATGAAACGGTGGATACTGATGGAATATGTTTTTTTGATTTTGTTTGAAAAATATACTCTCTAGGACACTTGTACTTGTTTATGCGAATGCTGTACCAGACAATTTATTCGTTATATTTAGGGGCCGTCCACATACTACGTGGACAGATTTTTAACGATTTTGACAACCCCCTCCCCCCCGTGGACAAATGCCCATATGAATTATAAAATTTTTGTAAGGACCGTGGACATCACACAACCCCCCCCCCATGCTGTCCACGTGGTATGTGGACAGCCCCTTACCACAATAATGTCCTTCGCCAGGGATAGGGATCTCAATCAATAAGCAACACAATTGACTCGTTGTTTCTGAGTTTGCGTCGTTTTGACAGTTCAACCATACATTTTCTGTCAAGTTTACATCATCAGAACGTGAACGTGCCCATTTTTTGAAACACAACTCATATTGTAAAGCTATTGAAAAATGCTATTATGATGGTATTGATGATTACCAATACTTTTAGAGCCAACACGGTTCGTTTGAGCGGTGTGACGTCTTCGGCAAAGTTGTAACTTATAGTTTTGTCTTCCAAAAAAATATAGACTGTAAAATCATATTATTGATTTTTTGAAAACAAATTAAAAGAAAATTAAAAATTAATTATCCAAAACAGCCCATTTGAAAAAAATCGATTTTTTTTTAAACTTCGAAAAATACCTAAACAACGAAACCGGTCATGGAGGAATCAGAAAAAAAAGCTATTTTTTTCACGAGGTACATCTTTTTTGGAAGTACAAAGTTATTATTAACAGCTTTGCCAGGTACTGACATACTGACTGACAATAAAATAAACCTTCTTGACCGTAAAAATATTCTTAATTCCTCATACAGTGCTCTATTGGAAATTAAAAATATGTCTACAGTCGAAACGGTTTGTTTGATTGACATAGTGTCTTCGGCAAAGTTGTAGATAATATTTTGTCCTTTCAGAAGAAAAATATTCCTTTTGAAAAAACGATTCAAACAATTTGTTTTTTCAAAAAAAAATTTTTTTTTTTTTTTTTTCAAAAAACGATAACTTTTTTTCTTAACTTCTGAATGGTCGGACTGGTTTCATTGTTTTGGCAATCTTTTGTAGGTTTTATTAAAAAATCAGATTTTTAAAAAATGAGCTCATTTGAATACATAATTGTTTTTTAATTTTTCGTCTTATTTTATTTTTCAATAAATGATTTTTTTAAATGTATTTTTTTGGAAAGACAGAATTATTATCTACAACTTTGTCGAAGACGCCACACCAATCAAACGAACCGAAGTGCTTTTTTATTTTATACTCATTTTTCACAATATTATGAATTATGATGTATCCGATGCTACTTATAGTATATATCATTATACAGGCTATTTCGAGAGACTAGCAATCAATTTCATTAAATAAATTCTAAATGTTTTAAACTCCGCCTTCCACAATTAAAAAAACGATTAAGTCCCAGAGAGTCGATTTTTGCAATTTTTTTTTTTTTTTCAGATGACACCAATTCTCGACGTTCCATGCGTTTCTAAGTCATTTGGCATCAAAAACCATCGAAAACCGATTTTTTTTTTTGGCTATGAAAATACAGTAATCACCCGATTTTATCAGTACCCGATTTTATCTGCCCCCGATTTTATCACCTTTTTCGCCCAATTTTATCATCATATAACATTGTATGTCCACCATCTCCGAATCTCGCAATTATTTACAAGTGCCAGTTCCACTGTCATTTAAGATACAAGCTTTCGTCTTTTAATGTCTGTAGACAGTATCCTCGATTAATTTTTATTTTTAAAATCATTGGTGTTGTTTCAACTACTTCATCGATTTTTTTCCCTCTCTAGTTTTGCTCAGGCCTATCGGTCCAAAAAGCCAGGGATTGTGAATGTTAGATACGTTACGTACGTCATCGATTTGTTTCTGCTTCTGGGTGAATGAAAAAACAATACAAAAAGTCTCAATTTTCATGTGTTTTGAAATGTATTGAAGAGATATTTTGTGAAAGGGCTATCAGTAAACCACATAAACACATTTTGGGTCATTTCTGATCCCTCTTCCGTAACCTTAGGAAATAGCTGAAACTAATTTTTTGAGCTGCTTGAGATATTTATGACACTAAGAGAACAACTTCACAGATTTATGCAAACACTAGTACCTAACCTACGAACTAGTAGTGAAATTTATGTTTTACTTATATGAGAGCCCTCCCTCTTCCAGAGGAGGGAGGGGTGTCAAGTGACCATTGACATATTTCTTACTCCTAATAACCTCACCATGTCAAATTTGGTTCCATTTGCTTGATTAGTTTTTCAGTTACGTAGAAGTTTGTGTTATATTTGTATGGAAGCCCTCCCTTTAAGAAGAGGAAGGGGTCTCGAGCTACTCTAATAACCTTTTCCGGCCTCAAAAACCCCTACATAAAAATTTTCACGCCGATTAGTACAGTAGTTCCCACGTCTATAAGGATCAGAGAAGCAGACAGACGGATAGAACTGCTTTTTCATATGATTCGATTTCTTGTAGTAATTAAAATCGCTGATTTTACGTGTTAAATTATTGGTTTACCATCTTTTATAACAAAATAATAATAAAAAAAATTCCCGATTTTATCACTTTCCCTATTTTATCACTCCAAACATCATCAAGGGGGTGATATAATCGGGTGATCACTGTATTTGCAATGGTCGACTAAATTGATTGCCCGGTTTTGTGATGGAATTGCTCTGATATGAAACATGATGGTGCAACATCGACGTGTTATATTACAAATTACGTAACGCTGAAAATCTAGATTTCAGACCCCCCCCCCCTCCTATGTAACGATAGGTAGCGTTCGACATGACTCCCCCCCCCCTAAAATTACTTACCACTAAATGTTACACGTAGGTACCCGAAACTTATTGTTGCTTGAAAAAAATTATTGCTATGTTTACTAAAAATCTTAGTTCAATACGACTAAAAAGAATTTAGTTTTAGGAGATGGGTTCAAGCATTTGAATGTCTACTATCAATCACGCAAACTATGCCAAGCTTGCGTTTTTTAAATTTATTTATATCAGGTAGCCACCTTCTCTCTCTCTCCTCTTAGCACTACCTCTGAAATTAATATGAGGAAAATGTTCCATTCACCAAACCATAACCAAAACGAGAGGTAGATAAATTTTTCGGCATAACCGCAAGCTTAACGTAGGTTAATTCGGTTAATTGAATAATAGCAAAGTTTGGTACCTATTAATTTCTGTATTACCTGCTTAAGCAGCCTTTTTTTTAAATGAATAAAACAAAAAAATATTATATAATATTATGTTTCACACTACTCCAGCAGTTTTTCATTAATTGGTGTAGCAAACCTGCTGAAAACAATCGTTGCCCAAGTAGTCCGATAGCCTAAAATAACTCTCCCTCCCGCCGTCACCGTACCACATCATTGCTACTGCGTCACTGTGATGCGAAGGGGACAAGTCAAGTTTATTATTCTCTTTTGCTATCGTTTTTCCTCGTGCGACGAGCCACGTACGGAGAAAAAAACACAACGAATTGCGCGGATCATTCTCTTCTGAGAGCTGTATATAGTCTAGTTATGTATTTATTATTTCCGAGTGAGCAATGCATCAACATTTTGTTACGTACTGAGAGGATTCAAGTTTATTCATTACTTGAACACATCGCAATCTGTACAGTTTGGGACAAAACGACAATCGGGTCATAGTCGTTTCGTTTCCATCGCTGGTCAGAACACGAATGATAAACTTCGAAACGGCTAACTATCAGCGCAGGCAGCCTGTTAGAAGCTCCAGAAAGAAAAAAACTCTCTGGCTTGGCCATCGCCGTTCGAATCGGACGAAAAAAGGATGTGTGCATTAACATAGTGATTGCAAAGAGAAAGAGAAAAGAAAACAGTAGGAATCACGAACTCGCAGCAATCCTCCAGTCTACGTCCCGCAAGTCTTAGCACGCACAGTAAGGCCTTTGCCATTCTGAACACCAACGCGAGCGATTGGGCGATAGCCCTGCCGTAGGTCAATTAACAGCCGTTAGTAGAACTGTTCATTAACCCACGGCAAGGCTCCCGCCCGACCGGCAGCGCTGGCGTTCAGCATGGCAAAGACGTCACCCTCAGCCCACTGCCCTTCCACGACTTATCCATTCTGCCATACAAATAAAAAAAAATATACAAGCGAAATATCCCTAATACTTATCGTTTGGTGCGTCTCTTCTCTGAAGTATGGCGTTAGTGCGAGAAACGTCGCATGGGCAGGCATGGGGAAAACACAGCACACTGAGGCGCGTGTGGCCCATCTGCTAACAAACACACCACGCTGGGCTATTCGTATTACCCTCCGTCGCTAGCTAAAGACAAAACACTGGAGAGCCATTCGTTAACACACGAGCCGAAGATTTTTAACTTCGGCACATGAGGCAACCGAGGGCTTGCACTTTCGAGGAACACACAAGCATTGGTCGGCACGACGAGATCGACAATGGTATAATAATGACGGTAGTCATCGCATACAACCACCTGCAATATTTTTTTCCTCTGCAGTTTTGTAAAAATAAAGCGTTTGAGAAAACACGTGTTGGCAAGCGGGCTCCCGAGGGCTCACGAAGCCGGGAACATTGGGCCTGTGTTTGCCGTCGCCGTCGAAGGGCTGTTTTATTCAGAACACTGTGGGTTTTCGTTCTATTTAAGCACTGAAGGGCAATGAAAATACCCTCCGTGGTATCGCTTAAAACACACACGCGTGTGGTGTGGTGGGTTTGGACATGCCTGCGCATAGGTGAGACACAATCTTCCTGCACACACGCTTTTCTTCCTATTTAAGTTCACTTTTCACTCACACAAATCCGTGGTAAGTGCCTTCCGCCACCGAAAAAAGGAAGATGTTAGCATTTGCTTCGCTTTCACCGCACAGTGGTCCAGGAATGCAATCTAGCGGAACAAAATTAAAACTCCCAATCGTGTTGGTTTTTTGAGATAGTGTTTTCAGCAACGTTCATGAGAATCATCAAGGAATATTTCTGTATGAAAACATTTGTACTAAACGTGTACTAAACTAGTACTAAAATTTTTTTCTTCAGTTTTTCAATTTAGAAGGATGGTTTCTTTTACAAAGTTGTTCATTAGTCAATAATGTGAAACTCTTCCAAAGCCGTCACTATTAAAGAAGCCATAGTGTATGAGTTATTGATTATTTTTTGTACAATATGGACAAAAAACTTTTATTTTTGTGTTTTTTTTTTATTCTTTAGGTGTACTAACGAACTCTATGAGTTTCTAATTATAAATCTTTTAAATTTTGATCTTTGCCAACGAAATAGGATGGCTATGACCTGTAGTTTTTGAGATATTTAAAAAAAACGAAAATTTCGAAGTTATTTTTCAAATGTCATATCTCCATAAGCGCACAAAAGCGCAGCCTGCAACTCTCAGGGCTGAAGGAATATTCAAATGGGTGTGTTTAATCAAAATTTTAGCCTGGAACTCCTTGGAGCTTTTATTCTGTGAGTAATTTTGTAAAGTTCTACAAAATTAAGATAAACGTGCTATTTTTCATCCAATATTATGCCAAATGTGTTAAAGAGAATTAAATATGAACTTTTTTGGTCTAGGAATATTTAGTTCAATATTTACAATGAATAGTTCATTGTAAAGTACTGATCATATCTCAATAGTTCATAAGTCTTATGAATTGCTATTTTCAAATGGGATACTTTCCAAGATGCTAATCAATAACGCATAATTGAGTTGTATTTCTTTTACCCGTTTTTACCGACAATTCACAGACCAATAATGTATGGTCCATCTATAATCCGGCATTGTATTCTTCCTTTCGGTATGATGTCAGAAGAAGTTCAAGAGGCACGGAATAAATTCGTCAAAAAATATCGAGAATTTCACTCACCAAAAACAATAGTGAACATCGAAGATGTTTTCAAATGCCTTTTACACACATATGATCTGATAGTTTCTCTGAATTACAGAACAAAAGGCCATTTAATTGACTATCTTCCAAGCAAAGTTCAAAATCTTACAGCAGATGGACATTGAGTTTTAAAATAAAGTTTGAATTTAAAAACTAATGTTTGCATTTTGAAGTTTTATTTTAAATGGAGAAATGAAGAGGAATAGGAACAAATCAGTGTTGAACAATGATACCTTCATTTTATTGATTAGTATCTTAAAAAGTATCCTATTTGATTAAAAAATCATTTCATAAGATGGAATAGTTCATTTCAACATTGAACTAAATAATTTTAGACCAAAAGAGTTCATATTTGATTCTCTTTAACATCTCCGGAGACATTTGGCATAATATTGGAAACGAAATAGCACTTTTTTCTAATTTTGAATAATTTTACAAAATTACTCACAGAGTAAAAGCTCCAAGGAGTTCCGGGCCGAAATTTTGATTAGACACACCTATTTGAATATTCTTTCAGCCCTGAGAGTTGCAGGTTGCGCTTTTGTGCGCTTATGGAGATATGACATTTAAAAAAAAATCATCGAGATTTTCGTTTTTTTAAATATTTCAAAAACTTCAGGCCATAGCCATCCTTATTCTTTGGCAAAGTTCGAAGTTTAAAAGATTTTTAATTAGAAGCTCATAAAGTTCGTTAGTACACTAATAAAAATTTAAAAAAATTAAAAATAAAAGTTTTTTTGTCCATTTTGTCCAAAAAATCAATATCTCATACACTATGGCTTCTTGAATAGTGGTGACTTTGGAAGAGTTTTATATTATTGGCTAATGAACAACTTTGTAAAAGAAACCATCCTTCTAAATTGAAAAACTGAAGAAAAAAATTTTAGTACTAGTTTAGTACACGTTTAGTAGAAATATTTTCATACGAAAATATTCCTTGATTATTCTCATGAACATTGCCGAAAACACTATCTCAAAAAACCAACCCGATCGAGAGTTACTAATTTTGTTCCGCTAGATTGCATTCCTGGACCACTGCACAGTGGTCCAAGGGCAGCCAAAACCTCAAAAGTCAAAATGAACCAATTCATCAAATTAGATTTTTCTAGGCTTCTTTAATCCTTTTGGGACAAAAATCCAAAATTTTAGTGTAATCCGTTGAGTTTTGATTTTTTTACAGCATTTGGAATGGACAAACATCGTGTTTTTCGAGGATAATCATTGTATGCATTACATAACTTGAAACCATCCTGTAGCTTCACAAGATGCACGTACATGAGTGACGTCTTCAGAGAATCTGTTTACATATGCCCAAGGCATATTTATTCTGCTTAAAGAAACTTCCAAACAGCTAGATGTTTGTGTATCGTGTTAAATTGTTGTCTAATAAAAATATCTCGGGTTATATATGCCTTGAAACTATAGTTGCCCATGAGAGCCCGCTATCCAATATAATTCATTTGAAAGGTAATTTCATAAGCATCAAAATGGTGAAGGTTTGAGTTATCGAAAACTACCGATAAATAGCTTTTCATACAATTCAAGAGAGCAAGAACAAATTTTTACACAAGTTGTTCTGATTGCAAATCGGGTTCATGCGCTTCATTGAATCGTAGTAGCCATGGAACACGTGCTTTACAAACGGCAGTTTCGAATAAAATACGTGAAGAAACTGATAAATCACAATCTGGCTCAGAGAGTGCGTCTTGAACTGTCCTACAGATCAGACGTTTTTTCGGTTGCTTGTGGACTGGTCTTTGACTGCCTATAGCTTCAAAGTTTGTGTTTTGTCAGTGTGTCTTTTAAAGATTACCTGAAAGTTATTTCCCATCTGTCTTTCTCAAGACTACCTACTTTTGAATTTTACATTTGTTTTAACTTTTTTCGTATCACCTGAAATGGCTGCACGGAAAAAGAAACCTCGCATCGCTGCGGGGAGGAAAAGAGAGGCATCTCTTTCTGACACTTCGAGTGTCTGTAGTGACAATCCTTTTGATATTTTGCCTGAGCAAGAAGCTGGTGAAATGGAAGTTATTAATAATGAAACTATACAAAATATAAAATCTTTAAAAAAGGAGAAAGTTCCACCTATTGTGGTAACTATTTCTTCTGAATTTAATGTATTCAAAAAGGAACTTTCAACGTTTGTTTCTGACGTTAAAGTTACCTATCAAATTGGCTGTAGAGGTGAATGCCGCTTATTAGCCGACTCAGTAAAGGGTCGTGATCGTCTTGTTCAGTATTTAACTGACAAGATGTACAAATTTTTTACATATGACACCAAGAACGCCAAGCCGTTCAAGGTTGTCTTGAAAGGTCTCACCAACGATCAAACCGTTGATGAGATCAAACTTACTTTAACAGAATTACTTGGCATAGCCCCTACCCAAGTAATTCTAATGAAACAAAAATCACGAGGCGAAAACAGTCAGAGAACTGGAATTTCCCTTGTTAATTATTTAATTCATTTTAACCGCAATGAGGTTAACAACTTAAAATTTTTTGAAAAAGCACATGCATTGTATAATGTGCGTGTAAAGTGGGAAATTTATAGGAAGTATGGCGGAGGTGAAAAGCATATCACCCAATGCCGTACTTGCCAACGTTATGGCCATGGTTCCAAATTCTGTAACATGGACCAAAAATGTCTTAACTGTGGAGACTCTTCTCACAAAAAGGACACATGTCCTGTGAAAGAGAGTAAAAATTTTCGCTGTGCGAATTGTAACGGCAACCATATGTCAAATTTTTATCAATGCCCAGTCCGTTTAGCAATTGTTAAGGCAAGGCAAGGTAAACAAAATTCAATTTCTCAATTAAAACCAACTTCAAAACAAAATTCTCCAAGCGTACCAGTGACGCATAGTTTACCTACTCCTTTGCATACCCGTTTAACTTATGCACAGGTTACAGGTAGTTCGAACATTATACCGCCTAGTGTTGGTAGTTCGAAAATGACCGTTAATATGGGTAAGCAAAACACGCTAGAAAATAATTGTACACCTATTACTCCAGCCAATATTGCTGCCGAAAATATTTTTTCTAATGTCAACTGCCTGGGGCCTATTACGGCAGGTAAACTTTCTTTTTTGCAACAGGCAATGTTCGATCTCATGAACGCCATGTTGCAGGCAAAATCAATGTTTGAAGCCATTCAAATAGGCACAAATTTTACTATTAAAATTGTTTCTAATTTAAAATTTAGCAATGATTTTAAATAAAACAATTAAAATATTAAATTGGAATGCTCGCTCATTGAAGGCCAATGAGAATGAGCTTTTTAATTTTTTAACAGTAAATAATGTGCATATTGCAATTATTACTGAAACATTTTTGAAACCTAACATAAAATTAAAATATGATCCCAATTACGTGGTTCATAGATATGATAGGATTCAGGGTTCCGGCGGTGGAGTTGCAATTGTTATTCATCGCCGAATCAAACATCGTGCTCTTCCCCATCTTGAGACGAAAGTTGTTGAAACTTTGGGAATTGAAGTTCAAACTGAACTTGGGATTTTATTTATTGCCGCAGCATATTTACCATTTCAATGCACACGCGAGCACAAAAATTATTTTAAAGGTGATTTACAAAAACTCACCAGAAATCGTTCGAAATTTTTCATAATCGGCGATTTTAACGCTAAACATCGTTCATGGAATAATTCTCAAAGTAATTCCAACGGCAAAATTTTATTCAATGATTGTTCTTCAGGATACTATTCTATTTTGTCTCCGAATAGTCCTACATGCTTTTCTTCTGTAAGAAACCCTTCAACAATTGATTTGGTGCTAACAGATCAAAGTCATGTATGTAGTGATTTGATCACACATGCTGACTTTGATTCTGACCATCTTCCAATAACTTTTTCTTTATCACATGAATCAGTTTTAAACCCTATGAGCTCTGTTTTTAATTATAACAAGGCTAATTGGGAAAGCATAGCATAGCATAGCATAGCATAGCATATTTGATCGCCCGTGTGTTGCCCGCGATTGACCAGAATCAGCTGAAATTGCACAAAGAACCGTCGAAATGGTGCCTAGGAGTAGCAAACCATCTTCAGTGTACAATTCCTGGTGATCTTTCTTTTCACTGGTCAATAACGAAGCTGGCCACGCCCAATGCAGATCAATAGAGGAAGGGATATCGGGAGTGTTAGTTCAATACTTGTTGCTACTAGAGACCGAGGAATCCTCTGCATCATCCACAAGTATCAAAGGAAGGAATTAGTGTTAGAGGAAAGGAATTGATCTGGATCCATCGAGGTTGATGGTGCGATCTTTTCTGCACAAATTCGCGAACGATATGGTTACTTCTCGGTCTCTGGGCAACCGGCCACCAGGAGACGATATAAATAGAACCGCGCAACGATCTTCGGCAACCTACCAATCGTTAACAGTCTGTATCACACCAAACACCAAACACACCAAACCAAAATTCACCTAGAAACGAATGGATTTCGTAAAACGCAACAACCGCACGCCGACCGTAAACTACGAAAACTATTGTTACCAGCTCAAATAACCGATAGAGCGCCGTATTGAGATAGTCACACTGAGCGCAGTCAAAATACCGTGCGCGAAACTAAACTACCTTCTCCGAAAGCAAACAAGAGCGTGCCGACCACTGGTATGACGAAGAAGCCAAAACACCTGCTTTATTAAAAAGAGAAAAAACAGGAAAAAAGGGACCCGGCGAAACAGAAATAGATTTGGCATCCATGCAGGGTTTGTCTTTATCGCGATTGAATAATTACAATATTTATCGAACGAACGAAACCTACTCTGAATCGTAACGTGCTAAAAAAGAACCAACGGGCGTACAGTCTCCGAAATAATGATTTGGTACATCTCGGAAATCACAATACACCGATAATCCTTAGATGAGCAAAGCTCACCAAGGCCGAAAACACGTTTACACCGGAGCATTATGTACGACCGCTATATTCCCTCTCACCGACGCATACGCGAGAGGACACGGTGCTTCGCCCCGATAATCTTTTGTTTTGTATTTAAGTTAAGATACCTACTGAGTATAAAAACTGGCAAAGTTTCATGCACTCATAGCTCAAAAATTTAAAAAAATGCAATATGCATATCGAACAACACAGAATTCTAAGTTGATTGATAAAATGCCAAAGCAATCGCAATCAAAATTTAGTTGCTATTCCGACCAACAAGATTTTCACATAATTAATCAAAATTGTCTATGTGTTTCAATATTTTTTCAAAAGCTAGAAAAATCATAAAACAAGGGTCAGTTTTATACCCAAACGTCCATAACTGTTCGGTCAGGCCGCGATAAGTTTCTGAATTATATTCTAATGCTACTAGTGCCGTGTTGTTAGAGCCAGCGTGTACAAAGGATTAAAGCTCTCACTTATTGGGGCAATTCTGATTGTTCAAGCAGAGCTTTAGCAAATGAAACGACTCCACAAAACCACGCTAAAATAAATCTCGACATATTGTAAGCAATGCACCCAGATTGGCATCTACCAAAAAAATAAACAAATAAAAGACCAATTATTTTCAAAACAGCTAATTGACAACACAGGCAGGGTATTTAAAGTATCCCTGCCGACGTCAGTACACTGCTCCCACGAGACGCATGAAACGCAAAAACTAAACATGACACTTACTGCTTGTAGATTTATTTCACTTTTAAAATTAAAATATTTTTTTTCTGTGTATATATCGAAAAAATATCGATTAACACGTAACAACTTGCACATCCCTACAGACAGACAATGCAGGTGTTACAGCAAAATTTTCCAATTAGAATTATCTTTCTAGCAGTTTCTTATTGAAACATTTTTTGCTAACTGGCGCTAGTTATATGACACAATAATTGAACGAATAAAAGCAGAATACTTAGATTTAGGTACATAGGTTCTTCGACCCTTTTCCTTCCGCCTTCGTTCAACATTTACTATAGCACTTGCCACTGTATGACGTAACACTTTGACATTTTTTTCTTCGTTGGATGTGGCTTACAAAAAAAACAGAAAATTGAAACACATTTTGCCGGACGATTTTCACATGATATCGTTTTTTTTCATGCCAACTTCACACAATGCATACTTGAACTATTATATCACTTCAAACTTCAGACTCTTCTTCCATAAATCCAGCAGAATACACTCGAATTACGCGAAAATATTACGGAGTAATTTTTAACGCGCCTACCAATGGCCCTGCTGCCAGAAACTCTCTCTATAACAAGGCTAATTGGGAAAGATACAAAACTCATATTGAGAGAAATTTCAATAATGAGCTTGATTTGCAAAACGAAGTGAATATTGATTCCGCTTTGGAAGCATTAAAATGTGCAATTGTTGATGCCAGGAATTATTCTGTTCCAAAGGCTCAAGTGAAATCTGATTCATCAATAATTGACGAAAATCTTCAACTTCTAATTCGTTTGAAAAATGTCCGCAGACGTCAATATCAACGTTCTCGTGACCCTGTTTTTAAAACTATTTATTAAGATTTACAGAAAGAGATTAAACATAGATTTACTCTTCTGAGAAATCAAAATTTTGAGACTAAAGTTGAAAAATTGAAACCATATTCAAAACCATTTTGGAAGCTGTCGAAGATTCTTAAGAAACCTTCAAAGCCTATTCCAGTTTTAAAAGATGGTGAACGTTTTCTTGTATCCAATGAACAAAAGGCTCAAAGACTTGCTCAGCAGTTTGAGAGTGTTCATAACTCAAATTTGAATTTTGTGAGTCCAATTGAAAATGAAGTCACACGTCAATTTGATTTAATTTCTTCCCAGAATTTTTTACCTGCAGAAATAATTGAAACTAACTTGAATGAGATTAAATCAATTATTAAAAATTTCAAAAATATGAAAGCACCTGGTGTCGATGGAATCTTTAATATACTAATCAAACATCTCCCTGAGAGCACAATGGAATTTTTAGTGAAAATTTTCAATTGCTGCTTCAAAATTGCATATTTTCCCAAATTATGGAAAAATGCAAAAATTACTCCCATTTTAAAACCGGATAAGAACCCAGCTGAAGTTTCAAGTTATCGACCAATCAGTTTGCTTTCTTCAATAAGTAAACTGTTTGAGAGAATTATTCTTAACAGAATGATGTCACACATCAACGAAAATTCAATTTTTGCAAATGAACAGTTTGGATTTCGCCATGGGCATTCCACAACTCATCAATTGCTCAGAGTTACTAATATGATACGAGCTAACAAATCTGAAGGTTATTCCACTGGAGCTGCTCTTTTAGACATAGAAAAAGCATTCGACAGTGTTTGGCATAAAGGTTTGATTGCGAAATTGCAAACTTTTAATTTTCCAATTTTCCTAATCAAAATTTTAAAAAATTATCTTACTGATCGAACTCTGCAGGTTGTCTATCAGAATTCAAAATCTGATAGATTTCCTGTCAGAGCAGGTGTACCTCAAGGTTCAGTCTTGGGTCCAGTCCTGTACAACATATTCACTTCAGATCTTCCTGATTTGCCTCCAGGATGCACAAAGTCATTGTTCTGCGATGACACAAGCATTTCCGTAAAAGGAAAAAGCCTTCGTGTCATATGCAGTCGATTGCAGAAAAGTTTAGATATTTTTTCTTCCTACTTGCAAAAGTGGAAAATCTCTCCCAATGCTTCTAAAACTCAAATGATAATTTTTCCTCATAAGCCTAGGGCTTCTTTCCTCAAGCCAAACAATAATCACGTTGTCAAGATGAATGGGGTTATTTTAAGTTGGTCCGACAAGGTTAAGTACTTGGGACTAATTTATGATAAAAAACTTATTTTCAAAGAGCACATTGAGAGTATACAAGCCAAGTGCATCAAATATACGAGATGTTTATATCCTCTTATTAACAGGAATTCTAAACTTTGTTTAAAGAACAAACTTTTGATTTACAAACAAATTTTTAGACCAGCAATGCTTTATGCTGTACCGATCTGGTCAAGTTGCTGTTCAACAAGGAAGAAAACGCTCCAAAGGATTCAGAATAAAATTCTGAAAATGATTTTGAAGCGTCCTCCTTGGTTTGGTACACTCGAATTACATAGACTTACTGGTGTTGAACCATTAGAAGCTATGTCAAATAAAAATACTAACAATTTTCGACAAAAATCGTTGCAATCCTCAATTGCTACGATAAGCTCTCTTTATAGCCAATAAGTTAGCAATTAAGTTAGTTGTAAGTTTACTTCCCCTTTTCTGACAAGTAGGTTTAAATCCCTACGAATGATAAGTCCTAATTGCGAAAGCAAACAAATCCTAACAAATAAAATTACAAATTTCTAACAGTGCTGAGAAGTCACCATTTGTGATTGGACACACATACTCATTATTTACTAATATTTATCATAAATACTTAAGCTACTAACAAATCCCCCCTTAAAAAAAAAAAAAAAAACAATCTGGCTCAGAATTAGATGATGATACCCGATTCCACCTCAAGTGAGGTGGCAAAAATTACCTTTGTGAAGTGAAATTGACAGTGAAATAAAATTGAGGATAGGACAAGTGATATGAGAATGTTTCCCAGCTCAAAAATTTCTATGTTCCAGAAAGTCGATTTTTTTCGTTCTTTTAGATAATACCAGATCTTGACGTTTTCTGCATTTCTAAGAAATTTGGCATCAAAAAAAAAATTTTTTCTGTATCGAAAATTCCATGCACTACGGTGCATTTTTTTCATCGGTCAAAAAGTTGAAACTTTGACCGCTTTGAGGCACGGATCTGATTCTTTTCGTTACTGAAAAATAAATCCATTATTTATCATTAGATCACAAATGAATCGATTTTTAACCTTCCCCATCTTCGTGGGTTCCACGACAGATGTCACTTTGCGACGATTTCCTCACTAACTCTTTTTCCCATAATAGGACCGTAATCTCTCTTTTTCCCATAATAGGACTGTATTCACTTCTCTCTGATTCCACCGTGAAGTGACTCCCGTAATAAGCACCTTGTTTCAGATTAATAATTTTTCTTTATTTTACTTCAAATCTCACAAATGTTATATTAATAACTAGTTGAACGTTCCCGGCGATGCTCGGGATCAAAGGTTTTAAATTTAAGAATCATTTTTTATAATTCATTACTGCTTTAGCACAACTTACTTAAAAAATATTTCACATCTTATACGTTCATCATGAGTTTAAATACTTCAATATTTTGAGAACAGAACACACATAAACTGGAAGTCGCCATATCGGAATTCCAAACGACGTATGGAGTTCCACTTTCGGAATTATTGAAATAGTTGGCCAAATACCACTTTAGGTCATTTTTCTGAAGCCGGAAGCCGCCGTTTTGGAAAATGTTGTGTGGAGTCGTCCCAGTTTCGAATATACCTATACTGGGTGATATTCGGGCTATTTGACAATCGTTTACAGTAAAAGCTCTGTTTAGGAAATTCGAGTAAGTAAGAAGAATTGAGTATGACCATTCATGCTTATTTCTCCTCTATAATGAAATCTAAAGAGATGCTTGTGATTTTTTTCAAAACGAAAATGTTTGTTGGTGTCCAAGGAACACGTCTGAGAAGAAGTGAAAGTTTTCTGATAACTAACAATTGTGCTTTAATCCACAAAACTATGTAGAAAATAAAAAAATGATTTTCAATGCTTAAGTCGCCTCTTAATCTATGTTCAAACCAATGAAATGGGACCTTTCCTCCAGCTAAATGTTCCAAGATCTAGTTTGGGTGAAGGAAAAAAAGTAAATCGAACCCCGTAATGTGTTACTATTCACAAATCTACGAATATATCAGAAATGTAAATTTTCTATGCTCGACTCGCACTGATTCAAAACATGGATTTTCTACAAAAAAATATTTGGAAATATTAAAGAAATAACGAACATTTTATTGAAAGAAAAATCACATGTCATCGTTTGAATTTTGATTTAGATGCGACTTGAGCTTATGCTTAAAAAGTCAAAGTTTTGCATGTATTATATGTTTTTCAAAAACAAAAATCACAGAGAGTATTTTAAGGTGTTTCTTTGTATGCAGAAAATCATCTTCAAAAATGCTTCGAACATACGTAGTTTTTTGAGTAATATGTCAGCTTTTAGCAATAAGAGACGTGTTATTTTTTCTCAAATGTCTTTCCTGAACATTAACTAACATTTTATTGGAAAACAATCACATATCATAGCTTTGAATTTTGATTTGCAGACAAATTAAGCCTAAATATTCATGATTTTGCACGTTTTACTTAGTTTTGTGAATGATATCTACATTTTCAGTAATCAGATACCTAACATTTCTTCTCAAATTTCAATCCTGAACATTAACAATCATTTCATTGAAAAAAAAAACACATGTCATCGCTTTGAATTATGATTTAGAGACAAATTAAGCCTAAAAATCTTGGTTTTGCATTTTTCACGTAGATTTATTAAAATTATTTAAATTTCAAATGATCAGGTACTTATTATTTTCCCTTAATTTCATTTTAAAAAAATCACAGATCATAGATTCGAATTTTGATTTAGAAGCAAATTCAGTATGAAAAGTCATGATTTCGCATGTTTCACGTAGTTTTGTGATTATTATCTCGAATTGTAGTAATCAAATACCTGTTATTTTTACTCAAATGTTTTTCTTGAACATCAACGAACTTTTTAATGAAAAAAAAAATTATATGTCTTCTCTTTGAGTTTTGGAGACGAATTGAGTATAAAAAGTCATAATTTTGCATGTCCTACGTAGTTTTGTGAATAATATTCCAAGTTTTAGTAATTAGCTATTAATTATTTTTCCTCGAATGTCGTTTCCTGAACATTAACAAACATTTTAATGAAAAAAGGATCTCATGTCATCGCTTTGAATTTTGGTTTAGAGGTAAATTTAGCACAAAAAGTCACAATTTTGCATGTTTTACGTAATTTGGTGAATAATATCTCAAGTTTTAGTAATCAGATATTAATTTTTTTTCTCGAATGTCTTTCCTTAAAATTACAAACATTTCAATGAATAAAGAATCACATGTCATCGCTTCGAATTTTGATTTAGAGGTAAATTCAGTATAAAAAGTCACAATTTTGCATGTTTCACGTAGTTTTGTGAATAATATCTCAAGTTTTAGTAATCAGATAACAATTATTTTTTCTCGAATGTCTTTCCTGAACGTAACAAACATTTTAATGAAAAAAGAATCACATGTCATCGCTTTGAATTTTGATTTAGAGGCAAATTCAGCTTGAAAAGTCATAATTTTGCATGTTTTACGTAGTTTTGTGAATAATATCTCAAGGTTTAGTAATCAGATACTAATTATTTTTCCTCGAATGTCTTTCCTGAACGTAACAAACATTTCAATGAAAAAAGAATCACATGTCATCGCTTTGAATTTTGATTTAGAGGCAAATTCAGCTTGAAAAGTCATAATTTTGTATGTTTTACGTAGTTTTGTGAATAATATCTCAAATTGTAGTAATCAGATACTAACTATTTTTCCTCAAATGTCATTCATGAACATTAACAAACATTTTCATGAAAAAAGAATCACATGTCATCGCTTTGAATTTTGATTTAGAGGCAAATTCAGCTTGAAAAGTCATAATTTTGCATGTTTTACGTAGTTTTGTGAATAATATCTCAAGGTTTAGTAATCAGATACTAATTATTTTTCCTCGAATGTCTTTCCTGAACATCAGCGAACATTTTCCGTTTAAAAACCCTTTATGTCACCGCTTATTTTTGTGATTTAGAACGATTTCAAATGATGATGATTACTGTACACCACAGAGACGGAGGGAATAATATCAATAAGATCAAGCGTTACGGAATTCCATTTTTATATAGTAGATGTAGTACATCTTAATCAGGGCCGGATTTACGATTGTGGGGGCCCGGGGCCCAGTTATAGTGGGGGGCCCAAAATAAAACAAAACTGTTTTTTATCGTACGAGTTAAAAGCATTTATTTGCTATTGAAAAATTACCAAAAATTTGTTAGAATTTTTTCCTAAGCTCTATTTAGAGCTCCAAGCGAAGTGAAAATCGCATACAACATGTTCATTTTTTCACGCTCGTGAAAAATGCAACCTGCAAAAAATTTCACTTTGCTTGGAACTGTAAACAAATTCGATCCAGCGAAATCGATGGTTGTGGATCTCATCTTTTTCACTTGGGCTTATTTCTTTCACGCATGCAAGCGCTAGTGAAAAAAGGAACAGCAAGCGAAAACTTGCGTGCGTTTCTATTCTGTCAGTTGCAGCCAATTTTCACTTCGCTCGGAGTGTAAACTCGTGAGTTTCACTTCACTTAAACTGTAAACTGCAGGGTGGTGAAATACCTGCGTGTTCCACAAACGGGTTTTCACGACAGATTTCGCAAGCGAGAATTTACGCCTTTTCACTTGTCAAATTTTTCACTTCGCTTGGAACTGTAAACTATGCTTTACGAGTTTTTTTGCAGAAAACTTATTAATTAAATAATCAACATTCAACTTCTTCAGTATACTCGTACTCGAAACTTAATAATGCTAAGTTTGACTGCCTTTCATTCTTCACAGTCACACGCAACCTATTTTTAATAAGTTTCATCTTCAAGTTTTTTTCTTGATACCTGAAAAAAAAAAACTACCGCAATTTGAAAATAAAAATGCGATCCACAGGCAAAAATTTGCACACAATTTGAGAAAGACGGCGCAAATATAAGACGACTCTGGCAATAATAGAAACTACGAAAAAACTACACACATCTGCAGGTCAATAAAATCTGCACACGAGCTCAGAAAATCTGCATTTTGAAAAGCACATCTGGTATCCCTGATTCGGACAAGTAAGCAAAAGCAATGCATCAAAAAAACTTGTGGGTTATTTTCTTTCTTTGCTTTACCTCCCATGCGCGCTAAAGCTCTAGAGTTAAAGTTTGGCCGACTGTCACTGAAAAGTTCCAATCAAACAGTCAACAGTTTTTTCATCATAGTTTTAACATTGCTGATGTTCGATTGGAACGAGTTTTGACTGTTCGATTGGCGCTTTTAGTGACAGTCGGCTAAACTTTAACTCTAGGCGTTTAATGCGCGCTGGTTCGATTCAAATGGTGTGTTAATGTGTGTTATTCCAAGAGAATCCAAGGTGAACTCTTATGGATGTAGTTGTGATATTGGCGCTCGCGAAAAAATAACACTGAAGGAAAGTGTCAGATTGAAATGGTCTGTTCAAATTTTCTTACTGTCAATCGAACTTTTGATTAAATCTCATTTTTAAAGAGAAAAATCTTTTTGTCGATTTGTGGGGGCCCTAAAATTGTGGGGGCCCGGGGCCCGGGCCCCCTGGCCCCCCCATAAATCCGGCTCTGATCTTAATATATATTAATATTATGTATACTGGAGAATAAACAGTTTAAAAACTTTTGTATGAAAATTCGTTCAACGTTTAATGCTTAAGGTATCTGATAAAAACCTGGTAGAATGCACTTCTACTACATTAAATTTTAAGTAATTGATTAGGTTAATGTTGGCGAACTAGCCCTTCAAGGAAATCCAGTAAAAGAAGGGTCGCATGACGGAACGGTTTAGTTATAAATAGACTGGGCATGTCCAACACTGATCAGTAACTACCAAGAAACATTATGAGGTCACAATCAACCTACCACAGACAGACGTCCAAGCAAGAACAAAATTGATCGAAAATTCTGTGTAAATTTTCAAAGAGATTTGCGTTATAAATCACTTGTACACTAGTGCCGCCTGATGACCTTATCGCTACAATACATTTTTTTTCGCTGGTGTATGAGTCCGGCGTCACTGGTAGCGCCATCTGGTTACGGATTGCTACTTTTAAAATCTTTACACAAGTTTGGAACTCAGCTTGGACGTCTGTCTGCGAACCTACCATTTTAATTCCGAATCATTAGAGTGGTCGGATGACCAGTTTTGACCATTTTCGGGCTGTTCTAAGTATATATTATGTAAATATTTTGGTACTATTTCGATCATATCTCTAGAACAGTTATTCCGATTTGAAATAATAAACAATAGGGTTTAAAAAGACTGAAAACCCGTTTGTTTGACGATGGTTGGAGCTATATCGATCAAGTGGTTAGTGAAATATTGAGAAGAAAGCATCGAAATTAACAAAAATAACAAATAATTTATCTATAAAAACCAGATATATTACATATATGAAGCCTACTTTGACGAGGGATATGTTTCGACAACCGTAAATCATCAATACCAATCGTTCAAAAATGAGTTTGAGGTTTTGACCGTGTTTTGCTCTAGAGTGGACCACTGTGCACTGTGCGCCGGTAATAGGAAACCGCCTAGTTTCGTATAGCCTGTATGCCCTGCCCAGCTTCCACCTTTAGCCACTTTCTGAATACTGGGCTCGCCGACACTCCAGACACCGTTCTCCTGCACACCGCCAAAGATGGTTCTTAGCACACGGCGTTCAAAAACTCCGAGCACTTGCAAGTCCTTCTCGAGCATTGTCCAAGTATCATGCCCGTAGCCCGGTATTTTGTTGTTCATGAGCTGCCGGATCCCTACATGATTCGACTCGTGGGACAAAGCCTCTGCGTAATGCGTTGAGTTTTTGGTAGAATTTTCGTGTTTCGTGTGTTTGATGCAGCTGCTCGTGCTCTTCGCATTCTTTCTCTTCCTGGTGGCCCTTTGTCGACTATCTATCAAAACGTGGCCGATTTGTGTTTCTGTTCTATTTGGTGATCTCCAGAGAAATCTATAGCGGAGGCTATGACGGAAGAAGGTGCTACGTATGACCATGTTCTTGGAGGTGGCAAAATCGAATAGTCTGAGGTCATTTTCATTCGTCAGTTGGTGTGCACTGAATCGTCTAATCACCGGTCTATATTCCTCCTGGCCAATCTATTTATTATAATCTTCAATGGTAATCTTGACATCATGTTTTGGGCACCGGTCGTGTTCACTGTCCAACAGCGCGTAAAATTCGTCTTTGTCGTCATCGGTACTCCAAGGGGTGTGCTATGCATGTTAATAATACTAATGCTGAAGAAAAAGCCTTTCATCCTCAACCTGCACATTCTAGGATTGATCGGCTACCACCCGATCACTCGCTTCTGTACCACGCCCATCACTGTGAAAGCTGTTCTCAGGTCATGTGTGATTTCACAACTCTGGTAGATGGTATGATCATCCCTGTACGTACACACCATCGTCCCTTGCCAGCATACCTCCTGCAGCGCTACTATGTTCAACTTGCGGGTCTCCAATCCCTCGGACTTCCTAGAATATTGAGAGACCGCAGTTCCATGTTCTTTTGTTACTGTTGTTTTTCAACGATGTGGGCTTGCAAGGCCAGCGACCAACCGCATACTAGTGCCATTGATTAAAATCCTGGGTACTATCAGGACCTGGAATGAACACTGCGTTACTTATAACGCTTCCGTCGGTGTCGATCCCAATTAGCTCTCTTCCAAGGAAAGCAGCCCCATCCCCTGCATGTGTCTAGCAGTCCCACCGAAGCTGGTTACACGGTCTATTCAGTTGGTACCGCGTTAAGGTAGGGGTTCGGCAGCCGGAAGGCTGGGGTTCACTAGCGGGAGCTGTTTCGCGCCTTTTTTTTTAATAGGGGGGGGAATGTTTGTAATGATTTATTTATGTACTAATATCTATTCAGAAATAATATTGTGTGTTCTGCCACAAATTGTGACACTTCAACACTGTTATATATATTTGTACGCTTTTTTATATTATTGAATGTTATTAGCTTTCGCAGTTAAGTTAATGTAATTGTAGGAAAATTATTAAACCTACTTGTCAAGGAAAAAAAGGAATAAAACAAAACTTAAAATAAACTTAAAACTATCTTACTGACTATAAAGTGAGCTAATCGTTGCAATTGAGGATTCCAACGATTATTGTCGGAATTTGTTGATAATTTGGCTTGAAATATTTTCTAATGTTTCTACATTAGTGAGCCTATGTAGCTCGTTTGTGCTAAACCAGGGAGGAGGCTTCAAAATCATTTTCGAAAGTTTATTCTGAATCCTTTGAAGTGTCTTCTTCCTAGTTGTACAACAACTTGTCCAGATGGGAACTGCATATAACATTGCTGGTCTAAATATTTGTTTGTAAATTAACAGTTTATTCTTGAGACAAAGTCTAGAATTCCTGTTGATAAGAGGATATAAACATTTGATATACTTATTGCACTTTAACTGGATATTATCAATGTGCTCCTTGAAAGTAAGATTCTTATCATAAACTAGCCCTAAGTATTTAACTTGATCAGACCAATTTAAGACCACACCGTTCATCCTTATAACGTGGTTATTGGTGGGTTTGAGAAATGAAACTCTTGGCTTATGAGGAAAAATAATTAACTGTGTTCTAGAAGCATTAGAGGAAATCTTCCATTTCTGCAAGTATGAAGAAAATATATCTGAACTTTTTTGTAGCCGACTGCGTATAACACGAAGGCTTTTCCTTTTGCGGAAATTCTTGTATCGTCACAAAACAGAGATTTCTCACAACCTGGTGGTAAATCAGGAAGATCAGAAGTAAAATGTTATATAAGATTGGGCCCAAGATACTCCCCTGAGGCACACCAGCTCTAACAGGCAATCTATTAGATTTACCATTTAGATAGTTAACCTGAGAAGTGCGGTCAGTTAAACAACTTTGTATCATTTTTGTAAGGTAAAGTGGAAAACTGAAATTTGACATTTTAGCTATTAAACCTTTATGCCAAACACTGTCGAATGCCTTTTCTATATCTAGTAGAGCTGCTTCAGTCGAATAGCCTTCAGATTTATTAGTTCGAATCATATTTGTTACTCTAAGTAACTGATGAGTTGTGGAATGCCCATGGCGAAAACCAAACTGCTCATTTGCAAAAATTGAGTTCTCATTAATATGTGTTATCATTCTATTGAGAATTATTCTTTCAAAAAGTTTGCTAATAGAGGAAAGTAAACTAATTGGTCGATAACTTGATGCCTTAGCTGGATTCTTTTCGGGTTTTAAAATTGGAGTGACTTTGGCATTTTTCCATTTCGTAGGAAAATGTGCTAGTGCAAAGCATCTGTTAAAAATTTTTACCAAGAAATTTAAAGAGTTTTCGGGAAGTCTTTTGATGAGGATATAGAAAATCCCATCATCTCCTGGTGCTTTCATGTTTTTGAATTTTTTGAGAATAGTTCGCACCTCATTCAAGTTTGTTTCCAATACCTCTTCAGAAAGAAATTCTTGGGTGGTGATCTGATCATACTTTTGGTTTACTTCATTTTCAATAGGACTTACTACGTTCAAATTGAAGTTATGAACACTCTCAAACTGCTGAGCAAGTTTTTGAGATTTTTGTTCATTCGTTAGAAAAATGCAATCACCATCTTTAAGGACTGGAATGGGCTTCGAAGGTTTCTTAAGAACCTTCGAAAGCTTCCAGAAAGGTTTTGAATAAGGTTTTAGTTGTTCAACTTCTCTCATGAAACTCTCATTTCGCAAGAGAGTGAATCTATGTTTAATTTCCTTTTGTAATTCTTGAAAAATAATTTTCAAAGCAGGATCACGAGATCTTTGGTATTGACGTCTCCGTATGTTCTTCAAACGTATAAGAAGTTGAAGTTCACTGTCAATAATTGGTGCATTAAATTTCACTCGAGCCTTAGGAACTGATAAATTCCGGGTATTGAGTATTAGGCTGCTAAAATTATCTAATGCTCTGTCAATGTCAGCACTATTTTGTAAAATAATATCATCATTCAAATTTTCTTCGATCGTAGAACGATATCTATCCCAATTAGTCTTGTGATAATTTAACACAGATCTAGTGGGATTAAAAATAGTTTCATGGGAATAGAAAATGTTATGGGAAGATGATCAGAATCAAAGTCAGCATGAGTTAATAAATCACTGCATTAATTGTTTTTGATTTGTTGGTACCAAATCAATTGTAGATGGATTCCTAATAGAAGAATAACATGTAGGACCATTTGGAAATAAAACTGAATAAAATCCAGCCGAGCAATCATTAAACAATATTCTTCCATTGGAATTGCTTTGAGCATTATTCCAAGATCGATGTTTCGCATTAAAATCACCGATGATTAAAAATTTAGATTTATTTCTTGTGAGTTTTCGCAAATCTCCCTTGAAATAATTTTTTCGCTCACCAGTGCATTGAAAAGGCAAATACACTGCGGCTATAAATAAAATGCCAATACTTGTTTCAATTTCAATTCCCAAACTCTCGATAACTTTGGTTTCAAGATGGGGTAAAACACGATGTTTTATCCGACGGTGGATAACTATTGCAACTCCACCACCGGCAACATCAATTCTATCAAACCTATGAACCATGTAATTTGGGTTCTTTTTTAGTTTAATATTTGGTTTTAGAAGTGTTTCAGTCACAACTGCAATATGCACATCGTGGACTGTTAAAAAATTGAAAAATTCATCCTCTTTCGCTTTTAAAGAGCGAGCATTCCAATTTAGAAAATTTACAGCATTATTTAATACCATTGCTGAATTTCAATTTCATAACAATATTAGTTGTAAATTTTATACCTTCTTGAACAGCCTCGTACATCGAGTTACAGTTCAACAAAACGGACATTAGCTGCAGCATGGATTGTTATAGGTATTCAATCTTTTCTGGAGTTGGACTACCTAAATCAATACTGGCTGACTTTTCAGCACCAAACACTAATGGTTTGTTACTGTTTGAATTTGAAATATTACCTGTAAGGACACTGGCATATGAACAGCCTGGTTTTGCCTGAGCAGGATTTTTTGTCTGAAATTTGTTATCTGAATTTAAATTATTACCTACAGACACACCTGCTAATGAAAGTGCTGGTGATGCCTGAACAGTATTAAAAGTCTTTTGTATACCCACATTGACAACAGGTTGCTTAGAATTCCTACGTTGTCTGGAAGCAATAATTTTTGACCTTACAGGATAATTAAAGAAATTCGATTTGTGATTTCCCCCACGATTTACACATTTGAAACTATTAGTGGTCTCTTTCACGGGGCAGGTATCTTTCACCACAAATCATACATTTTGCTGCCATATGGCAGTTTCGAGTTCCATGCCCATAGGCTTGACAATTCCGACATTGAGTAAGATTATGGATTTCTCCATGTCTCTTGAAATTTTCCCACTTTATTCGCACGTTGAATAAAACACGTGCTTTTTCCAAACATTTCAAATTATTTACTTTGGTACGATCAAAATGTACTAAGTAATTTTCCTGGTGAATTCCAGTTGATTAATTTTGGCATTTGCCTTTCGTTTCATCAAAATTACTTGGTTGGGAGCGAAACCAAGTGATTCTGACAAACATTCTTAAATTTCCTCAATAGTTCGGTCATTTGAAAGATCTTTCAAAACAGCCTTAAACGGTCTCTCGTTTTTGGCATCAAAAGAATAAAACTTATACATCTTTTCAGTCAAATACTGTAAAAGATGTTTATGGCCATCAAGAGATTCGGCCAAAATGCGAATTTCGCCTTGGCGGCCAATTTGAAAATTAACTTTCACATCCAACAGAAATGATGAAAGTTCTGATAGAAATGCTTTTAAATTTGCTACAAATACCACAATAGGTGGAACTTTAACCTTCTTCATAACGGCTTTATGCTCAGTATGAGAAGTTTGAATTTCTTGATCCCCAACGGAAGAAAGAATATCATACCTGTTAGTCGAAATTTCAGTGTCACTTGGAGGAGAGGCCTCACGTTTCCTTGAAGCCGCATCAAAGCGAGCTTTTTTATTTTTTCCAGGCATAACTAGACAACTTCACTACACTTTCACTTCACTATAGAATTTTAGTAGAAATATCTCAAACCAAATTTACTCACTAAACACTCGTTAACGTTAAAAACAAATTTATTACTTTGCGTTTCAACAGGTAGTCTTTCAAGAAGATTGCCTGTTCAAAACGAAAAACAAAATTTCAATATCTCTCGGTAGTCTAAGACTTAGCCTCGAGCTGTTGGTAAAATGCGACCGTACTGTAGGACAGTTCAAGTCGATCTGTCTGTTTCGCGCCTTTAGTATAGTCATTAACCAACCACAAAAACATTGGAATTAATTGTGTTTGTAAAAAGTGTGCTTAAAATTGAGGTAAAATGTGTGTAAAATTGAAGCACGTGAAACCGTAAAACCGAGGTATACCTATAATATGATCCGCCTATTCTTATGCAACAGCTGTTCGATCTAGCGCCAACGCGTTTACGGGAGTTCCAAAACTCTATTTGGATTCTTAGGAACATTGAACCTAATGTCTAACCAATCACGCTTGCAAGTGCCAAAATTTTCGAAATTTCCCTTGATTGCTTTTATCTAACAGTGGGTAAAAAGTTCATTAAAATTTGTATACCTTTTTCCATCGCAGCTTGGCGAATACGTGCTAAACATTAGTAACTAGAAAAAAATGAATAATGCGTAGTGCGTTTGAATATAGATTGGTTCCAATTATAGCCTATGAATATCAGAGAAGCTTAATGTCTGTTCTACTTTTGATAAGTATTAAGTTTCGGAAGACCTAGACTAGAGTAGAGTGGAAAATTTTCACTGAATTAAAAGCGTGAGATGATTTTCCACGCTTCTAATTCAGTGCAAATTTTCCTCTCTACTCTAGTTTTACAAACCACAATCAACTCACCTCAGCAGATAACAATCTTTCCCCGTTGTAGGCAAGTTTTACTCGTCTAGGGAAAAATAATGAGGTTACTTACTTTCGGACTATTGCTCTCCACCCTCTCCCTGTGTGCACTGTTGAACGGAATCACGAAAGTGGCGTTCTTTTGTGCAAAGTTATAATCTCAAATTATTGTTATTACCATTTATATTTGATTTGATTTTCGTTCCGTTTGCAGTGCGGAAGTTTTGCCGCGTACACCGGGGCACGAATCCGGCAAAAGTAGACAGATTTCGCTCGCTTCTCGTTTTCGAACCGATTTCAAAAGCTGCGGTCAATTTAAAGTTGGAAGGAAATTTATCGCAACTATTTCGCCCAGCCCAGCGGAAAGCCAATTTCTTGACGCGCCCAACCGGCGTTGAATTCTCGCTCATTTGCTGCACCAATCGAGCTTTAAAGTGCCGAGTAAGCAGGAAAAGTTTGACAAATATTATTAAAAAGTTTTTCCAACGGTTTTTGCGGGGGAGCCATTCTTCGGGTGATTTAGCGAGAGGCTGGCAGGATACGAGATGCGTTTTTAGATACAACTAGAGGAGTGTAAATGAACCATGGATGAAAATGGGAGAAGAAAATATTTGTCTGAAAGAAGCTGCCATGGATACAGGTATCATGATTTAATTGTCCCAAAGTGGAATGGATCCATATCGGGGAAATGAATCTTCTCGCGTTGTGGTAACTCAATGGTTTCAATTCGATTGATTGCCTTTTTGCCACAGAACCGTCCATTGTATTGACTCAGGGGTTCCTTCTTTCGTACAGAGATAATATCAGCTTTCCAACATGTGAGTACGTGCAGCTATCAATCAAAGTAATGATTTTCGTGTTGTTTTCTCGTTCATCATCCGCTTTCAATGTTAGTTCCATATTCATCTCTGGAAGTAAATTTCACAAAAAAAGTCCTTCTGAAGCTTTGAAAAGTAGTAAAAAAATCAGGAAAAAAAGATATTTAACTTTCCCAGCGTGGTTCACTTCCGCTTTCAATTTCGTAACAATAGACAAAAGTTTTCGACTTTCGTGCAGAATTCCAATGAATTCGGTAAACTTCACGCCAAAAAGTTTCTCATTCGGCTCGGGCTCGAGCCAAGAAAGTACGGTAAACAACTCAGTTTACTGCACACTCAATGTTTACGTCTTGAAACACTGAACCGCGTAATAGGTTCTCAGTGTGGCTCAGGGTGGCGAAGTCTTTTCAGCACAAAACCATCCTTGTGATGCATTCGAAACCATTTCCGATTACTCTGTCGGGACGAAACAAAAAAAACACCCCGACAAGCGAACCGCTGAAAAATGCCGCAAAAGTACGTGATTAGCATTTACTGATACGGATTCGGTTGCGGTAGTGGGAAGACACGTGCTTCGCCTACAACGAGATAACTTGCAGCAGTAAAACCGGGAGCCCTTTTCTGTCACGAGAAGCCACGAAGGACGGCGGGGCGCAGTGGCAAGTGTCAATATTTGACCACCCGAGAAAGAAGCCATTTTCCGAAAATGTGTCTTTCTTGGACAGACACCGGGATCGGCCACAGGACCGGGCTTAGGAATCTAAAACTTTCTTTTCCCGGTGTTTACCTTTGCAGTTATTTCGTGTGACCTCTTTAATTTTGCTGTGAATTTTTCCGCCCAACAATTGCCGGCGTTAGCAAAAAAAAATAAACCGGGCATGAAATAATTTATGTTGCCACGATTGGGGTTTAATCGGATTAAAAATTTTGATCTGATTGGCTTTCCCCTTGTTGTCGGGCCGGGTTTGTTCTGTTTCTGTTTTGACTGGGAAGCTAGACTGACCGGTAAGCGAGTTTTGTTTTTCTTCCACCACAACTGTGTCGGGTGGTGGTGAATTCATTCAATGTTGAATCGATGGAAAAAGTGCTCCTGTTTGCCGTTTGTCATTTCTTGACCGTCAAATGAGCAGTGTTGTAATTTTGGGATTTTCTATGTTCTTCATATTATCCCCAATTTTTCATAGTCATCATCATCATTATAGCCATAAAAATCATCTCTATCTGAAATCATCGTCAAAAAAAATCGTCCACATAAGAAATCTTCGCCATCAAAAATGATCGCCATCCAAATCATCGCCATCCAGAATCATCGCCAGGCAAAATGATCGCTATAAAAATCATCGGAATCAGGAACCATCGCCATCAAAAATCATTGCCATCAAAAATCATCGCCAAAATAGATCGTCCACATAAGAAATCATCGACATCAAAAATCATCAACATCAAAAATCATCGCCAACAGAAATTATCGCCAACAGAAATCATCGCTATCAGAAATCATCGCCAAAATAAACGTCGACATCAAAAATCATCACCATCAAAAATCATCGCCGTCAAAATTCATCGCCATCAAAAATCAACGCCTTCAAAAATTATCGCCATCAGAAATCATCTCTATCAGAAATCATCGCCATTAGAAATCATCGCCATCAAAAATCATCGCCTTCAAAAATCATCGCCATCAAAAATCATCGCCATCAAAAGTCATTGCCTTCGTAAATCAACGCCATCAAAAGTCATCACCATCAAAATTCGTCCAAATAAAAAATCATCGTAATCAAAAATTTACACCATCAAAAATCATCGCCATCAACAGTCATCGCCATCAAAAACATCACAATCAAAAATCATCGCCAGTAAAAATCACTGCCATTGAAAATCATTGCCATCAAAAATCATCGCCATTACAAACATCGCCATAAAAAATTATCGCCATCAATTATCACGCAAAAACATCTCAAATAACCATCGCCCTAAAAAATCACTGCCACCAAAGATAATCGCCACCCAAAATCATCGCCATTGAAAATCATCGCCGTCAAAAGTCAACGCGAAAAAATTCATCGCCATTGAAAAACATCGCCATCAAAAATGATCACCAACATGAATAATCGCAGTCAAAAATCATCGCCATTGAAAACCACCACCATCAAAAATTATCGTTATTGAAAATCACTGCCATGAAAAATTATCGCCATCAAATATCATCGCCATTGAATAATCGCCTTGAAAAATTATCGCCATCAAAAATTATCCTAACCCAAAATTATCGCCATCGATAATCACCACCATAAAAATGACCGCCATTAAAAATCATCTGGATCAAAAATCATCGCCATCAGATATCAACGCCATTGCAAATCATCGCCATACAAAATAATCGCCATCAAAAATCATTACCAATGAAAAACATCGCCAAAATAAATCGTCCACATAAGAAATCATCTTCATAAAAAAATCATCGCCATACAAAGTCATCTGGATCAAAAATCATCGCCAATGAAAATCATGGCCATACAAAATAATCGCGATCAAAAATTATCGCCATCAAATATCATCGCCATCAAAAATCATCGCCGTCAAAAATCATCGCCATCAAAAATCATCAACATCAAAAATCATCGCCATCAGAAATCATCGCTATCAGAAATCATCGCCATCAGAAATCATCGCCAACAAAATCCATCGCCATAAAAAATTATCGCCATCAAAAATCATCGCCATCAACTATCATCGTCAATGAAAATCATCGCCATCAAAAATCATCCACATAAAAAACCATCGCCATCAAAAATATTGGCCATCAAATATCATCGTTATCAAAAATGATCACCATTAAAATCATCACAATCAAAAATTATAGCCGGTAAAACCATCGCCATTAAAAATCATAGCAAAAAAATCATCTCCATCGAAATACATCGCCATAAAAAATCATCGCCATTAAAAACATCGCCATTGAAAACATCGCCATAAAAAATTATCGCCAACAAATAGCATCGCTATCAAATAATCATCACCCTAAAAAATCGCTGCCATCAAAGTTAATCGCCACCCAAAATCATCGCCATTGAAAATCATCGCCATCAAAAGTCATCACAAAAAAATCCATTACCTTTGAAAAACATCCCCATCAAATATGATCACCACCATCAATCATCGCAGTCAAAAATCATCGCCATTGAAAATTACCATCCTCAAAAATAATCGTTATTAAAAAACAGTGCCATGAAAAATTATCGCCATCAAATATCAGCCCTATAAAATCACTGCCAACAAATCCAATCTCCACCCAAAACCCTTGCCATTGAAAATCAAAAATCATAGCAAAAAATCATTGCCATCAAAAATCTTCGCCATTAAATAATCATCGCCCTAAAAAATCATCACCACCCAAAATCATCTCTATCAACAATCATCTACATAAAGAATCATCGCCATTGAAAATCATTACCATCAAAATGATCCCTATTGAAAGTCATCTCCATAGAGAATTATCGCTATAAGAAATCATTGCCATCAAACATCATCGCCATTGAGAAACATCGCAATGAAAAATTATCGCCATCAAATATCATTGCCATTAAAAATCATCGCCATTGAAAATTATCGCCTTCTTAAATCATCGACATTTGAAATGATCGCTACCAAAAATCAACACCATCAAAAATCATCGCTACTCAAAATCTTAGCCATTTAAAATCGTCACCACCAAAATTCATCGTCATCAAAAATTATTACCATCGAAAATTATCGCCATTGAAAATCACTCTATCAAAAATCATCGCTATTGAAAACCAAGCCATGAAAATTTATCGCCGTCAAATATAATCGCCATCAAAAATCATCGCCACCCAAAACCATCGCAATTCAAAATCATCGCCACCATAAATGATCGCCATCATAAATGATCGCCATCAAAAATCATCTACATGAAAATTATCGCCATAAAAAGTCATCAACATGAAAAAACATCACCATTAAAAAAAATACATCATAAAAATCATCGCCACAAATATCATCGCCTTCAAAAATCATCGTCATCAACAATAATCTTCATTAAAAATCGTTGCCATTGAAAATCATTGGCATCAAAAATCATTGTCATTAAAAATCATTTCCATAGCAAATCATCGCCATAAAAAGTCATCGCCATATAGAATAATCATTATTAAAATCATCGCCATCAAATATCATCACCATCAGAAATCATCGCCATTGAAAATCATTGGCATAAAAAATAATCGCCATCTAAAACCATCTCCATAAAAATTTCTAATGGCGATATTAAAAATCATTGCCATCAAAAGTCATCCTCATTGAAAATCATCACAATCGAAAATCATCGCCATCATCTATCATCGCCATCATCTATCATCGCCATCAACTATCATCGCCATCAACTATCATCGCCATCAACTATCATCGCAATCAAAATCATCGCAATCAAAATCATCGCAAGCAAAAATCATCGCCATCAAACATCATCGCCATCAAACATCATCGCCATCAATAATCATCGTCATTCAAATTGATCGCCACCAAAAATCATCGCCACCCAAAACAACAACCATTTAAAATCATAGCCATTCAAAATCATCGCAAATCTGAATAATCGCCATAAAAAATCATTTCTATCGAAAGTCATCGCCATTGAAAATAATCGCCAATGAAATAACATAAAAAATCATTGCTATCCAAAATCACCGTCAGCAAAAATGTTCATCATCAAACATCATCGCCAATTAAAATCATCGCCTTTAAAATGATCGCCGTTCAAAATCATTGCCATCCAAAACCATCACCATAAAAAATTATTGCCCTTGAATCATTGGCATAAAAAATGATCACCATCAAAAATTATCTCCATGAAAAAATATCGCAATTAAAAATCACCGCCATAAAAAGTTACGCCATTGAAAATCATCACCATCAAAAATCATCCCCATAAAGAGTTAACGCCATTAAAAATCATCGCCAATATAATAAGCCATAAAAATCATCGCTATCAAATATCAAATATCATCACCATCAGAAATAATCGCCATAAAAAATCATCGCCATTGAAAATCACTGTCATCAAAAATGATCGTCATAAAAAATCATCTCCTTAAAAAACTATCGCCATTAAAAATCACCACCATCAGAAGTCATCCCCATTGAAAATCAACACCATCAAAAATTATCGCCATCAAATATCATCGCCATCAAAAATCATAACAATAAAAAATCAACGTCTATAAACATAATAGCTATTTAAAATCATCGCCTTTCAAAATAATCGCAATTCAAATTGATCGCCACCAAAAATCATCTCGATCAAAAATAATCGCCGTGGAAAATCATCGCCACCAAATATCATCGCCACCAAATATCATCGCTATCAAAAATTATTTATATCAAAGAGTTCTCGCCAATAAAATTAGCACCATCAAAAATCATCGTCATCAAAAATAATCGCCATCCAAAATCATACCCATAACAAAATCATATCAAAAAATCATCTCGATCAAAATTCTTCGCCATCAAAAATCTTCGCCAACAAAAATCTTCTCCATCGAAAATCGTTGCCTTAAAAATCATCACCTTTATCGATCATCTCCATTAAAGATTATCGCCATCAAAACGCAATCAAAAGTTATCGCCATTTAAAATCATCGCCATAAAAAATTATCATCACGAAGATCATCGCCATCAAAACTTATCGTTATAAAAAATTATCACTACATAAAAAATCATCGCCATAAAAAATCATCGCAAATAAAAATCATCGCCATTAAGAATCATCACCATCAAAGATCATTTCCATCATTACATCGTTCGTTCTGTGTTATTCATTTCTCATCAATTTTCGATAAAGAATCCCCACGCACTTCATCCCTGTTCCCCGGGAGCCTCCCGATTCTGAGCTTCCCTTTCCGACGGGTGACGCGGCAGCACCGGAAGCACCGAGCGGAACCGGAAACGAGAAAGTCGACGACACTGACGATGACAGAGCACCACCGGGCAAACGGCGACCGACGACGACGACAACGACGCGACCGAGTCTCGCTCACACAAATTTGCATGTGTGAAAAAGTGTCTCCCCACCCTCCCAAGCCTTTCCCCTTACCGACACTGTACAGGCAACAACACAATCGCTCTCGCCCCTAGTCCTCCTATAGCAGAGCTTTGTTCAGTTCGGTCTTGACTTCTGGCCGATTATAAATGCAAATCTAAATTAATAACATTTATCCCGTTCGCATTTCGCTGCATCTATTAAACGCGTTGTGTGTGTCCACAGTCCACTGCTGATGGTCGGTCTGCGGGAAAGAGTGGGTGGAAAAAGTGTATTCGGGTGCCATGTTGTATTTGTGTGAACATGGGTCCTGAATAAATTATGTCCTTTCGAAGTTCAAACACGGTGCCCGCGGGTGCTTCACATGTGAACACACTCCAGGTGTGTGTGTGTGTGTGTCTGTGTATGTGCGCACTCAGTCAGAGTCCACAAAATCCGCCTGGTAGGTTTTATGTATGAGATTAACATTAATTTGCTCGCGCGAAAATTTGTTTTAAATAATGAATTTCCAAAACCCGCCGCCTGCCTGTTGCGCGAAACGGAACTTTGAAAATAATATCGCGATGGGTGGGGGAAAAGCGGGTTTAATTCGCCTGGCGGTCACAGACGAAATCCGTGTTCCGGAGTTCCATGATCCTGGCGTTGGCTGGCAGCTGAGCTGTTTGCAAACCTTTTTCAAAGAACAACACAAATTATGAAATTAATTGCCGTACGCACAGGTGCGGGCGAATTCAATCACAGCCAGTGTGTGGGAACGGATTTTAATGGGGCTGTGAAGTGACTGTTTCACAAACGTGTTCAACAGCGGATTGCGGTTTTGGTATTCCGGTAGCTTCGGGTTTTTTTATTATCTCAAAATAACTAATCGACAAACGCCAGCATAAATATAGAGAATATGATGATTTTATGCATCTTCACTAATAGCCCTGTCTTCTAGAGTTGTTCGTTTAGTTTATTCGTTGCAAACGTTTATTTGATGAATTTATCCTCAGAAATGCACTGAAATCTTACTATGACTAGTTTATCAAAAAAACTAAAAAAAAAAACTAAACATAGAAAACAAAATAGCAGCAAAACACAAAAAACTGCACACAATTCGTCGTAATCCTACGGAAGCTATGAGAGAAAAAAAAATATCGCAAGCTCAGCACTGAACGATCCTAACGGCTACTCTTAGGTGATATGTTTGGTTATAAGAATGATTGTTTTTGCGCTTACATCGAGTGTGACTTAATCTAAGCATTTGATGAACGAATTATTCGAGCACTTTCTTTGATTTCCTAAACTAGCGTTCCAATGTTAGAAAGATCATCATCCGGAGGTATGTCTTGACCAGGACCAGGAGACAACGCAGAAGCTGAGGGCTGTGGCTGCGCCCCCAATACTGAGTTGAACAACTGCTTCGGGCAGGTTTTGTCGTCCAACATTGTGTTGCAGTTGTTTCCCAATCTACTGTTGGACTGGATAAACTTATTAATCTGGTGAACTGAAATGGACGGAATAGCACTTTGGGGGGTCACCGGAAAGCGTTGGTTTCGCGGCAAAGTTTGGGCATTTTGGGCTTGATCCGGTACGTCCTTGCTCGTAAATATCGGGTAACTGTCGTCTGCGGTTGTTTGTTTGGGGGTGGTCGATCCTAGAGGCTCAACGACAGCCGCAGGACTGCCTCTGCTTATGCTCAGCACCGGATTGGGTGCGGAAAAATCCATTATGACGTTCGCTTCCGTCTCGGCTTCGTCCAGTTGGTCCTGCAGGGTTTTCAGTAAAAACGTCTTCTCCTGCAAGACAAGCTCGGACTGCTTCAGTGACTCATCAATCATTTGCAGTTCACTTTGGTTCTTTTCGATGCTTGCGTTAACCTTGGAGAGATTTTCCTCAACCTGTTCCGGCGTTTGGTTGGGAATGTCCATCTGGCAGCGTCGGATGCGATCGTACAGCTTCACCGCCATTTCCTCTTCTTTCACTATCTGCTTGTTTAGCTGCACAATTTTCTCCATCATTTGGATTTGATCCTTTAGGCTGGTGTTTTTCTCCTCTGATGCTCCTGGAGACTCTGCATCCCGACAGGATTCCACTTCCGGCGAGGCCGCCGTCGTTGCTTCGGATGTTATTCCACTATCGCCGGCGGTCGGGTCCGCCGTTTCGGCCGCTTCCGACAGACCCTTCAGGTACGTCTCCAGGAGGTAGTTCTTGCCGTGCGCCCGTTCTCGCACCCGGTGGCGGTCTTCTTCGATTTTGCTAATTTGGAGCTCGCGGTCCCTGCAATTGAAAATTGATTTGAGCGAAAAAAGAAAACTTTAGTAATATAATGGTTGTAGCGCGTATAGCGATCGAAGACAGTAAAGATCCAGAAACTCAGCAGCTTTCTTAAAAATACATCCCAGCTAACCGTAAGCCGCGTAATTTTATTGGAGTGAGGTGAAATCCGAGCGCACAATCACAATTTACATCAAGGTCACGGATGCGAGCTATCCGTTGCAATATATGATTTAGTAGAATGTAATCAAATACAATACACGAATAGCAGTAAAGTGGAGACTCCGTTGATGCAAGGCGTGAATAGTAGAGGACCCAAAGAGCTCCCTTGTGGAACGACAAAAAGGTTGCAAAAATATTCCGACTCTTCCAAGCCAATTTACACGCACAGATTTCGGTCGATCAGATATGATTTCATCCATTTTATGGAAGCAGCAAAAATTTAAAGTGTCTTGATCCCACTCAGCAGGATTCCGTGGTCGACTCGATCGTAAGCAACTTTCAGGTCTGTGTAAACAATTCCCACTTGTTCCCCGTCTTTCAGAAGGCTCAAAAAGGATAAGGTGAGTTGAAAATTTTGTTACTACAGTTCTTTTGGGGAAGAAGTCATGCTACGGATCCACGAATAAGTCTTAGAAGCTACGAGCAAATAACGCTTCATGTACGATAATTTTGAATATATACTTACAAGCTAGAAATTTTCGTTTGTCCACTTTTTTGTGTGCTGGAAAGATTACGAAATTCTGTCACACTCTTAAAAATATTAGATTCAACAATCCTAATGGGCAATCCACGAAAATATCAGCTTAAATGAGTATTGCCAGAGCCGGGGTGCTATCAATAGGCCGTAAATCGACTCAATTTGCCATTCAATTTTTTTAGAGGTCAAATAACTAAAACACTAATAAATAATGTTGAATTAAAGTTATCAACATAGTCTATCATAATTTCAGCATCGTAACATATATCATTCAAAGAATTCACGATCACTCCCGAATGCAACAATGCAAGTGTTGCAAAAAACAGCTCTATGTAGTTCTACGTCAGCCTTGTTGTCATGGCTTTTAATACATCCAGTGTTTTATTCAAACTAAAAACTAGACGGCAGCCACAGTTCAGTGGAAGAATCGTTCATCCAGTCATTCGAAAATAAAATGATATGATCCGAAAACCGACAAGGCAAGGGACAATTCGTTGTTTAATTCGATATCGGATATGATGCTGATCGCATCTCTGTGTTATGTCCGACAGTCAGTAATCAGCGTTCGATATTTAACGTTCACGTTTAATTATCTTCCTGACCAGTTTTCGTTCTATTTTTGCTATTTGTCATTCTTTTTGTTTTCCCTAGCTCCTTGAGTATTCGTATTTCTGTATTACTTTCTCTCAATCTGTCTTACTACCTATCTTACTATTTGTCTTTTTGTCCTTTTCACAGTATGTCTTTCGAAATGTTTGTATATCTGTCTTCCTGTTTTATATTTGCATTTTCCTTTTTTGATCTCTTCCTTTTTTTATTTCTAATTAGCTCTGTTTCGGTCTTCTAAACTTTCGGTCGTTTTGTTCTTCTATAATTCATTTTTGATGTCGATCTGTTTTTTTTTGTTTTGTGTCTGTCTGTTTTTCTGTCTCTCTGTGTTATTTTTTTCTGTGACCCACTTATCTTTGTTTATGTGCATTATTTGCCTAAATGTATTTTTTTTCTATCTTTCTTTCTGTTTATGTTTCTTTCTTCCTGTCTTCCTGTATTGCTCCTTCTCTGTCTATTTGTCTTTCTGTTTTTCTTTCGTTCTGTCTAACTGTCTTCTCATATTTCGATCTGCCTTGACGTCCCTTTGTCTCACTGTCTTTTTATCCTTCAAATGGCCATTATGTTTCTATGTATTTCTTTCTTTCTGCCTGTCTGTCTCTCTGACTTTTGAACTGTCTATTTTTGTATCTTTTTGTGTTAATGCATTTTTGTGTATCTGTCTTTCTGTCTTAATGTATTTCTGTCGCTTGACTTTCTAAAAATTTTCTATTCTTTTGTCTTTCTGCCGCTTCGTCGTTTAATCATTCTGCTTTACTCTCTTTCAATAATTCTGTTTTTTTTTTCTATATTTCCATGTTTTTGTCTGTCTTTTTTTCTTTCTTATTCATTATTTCAGTCTTTCTGTTTTTCAATTTGGCTTATTTTTTGTTTTTGTGTTTCTTTTTTCTGTCCCACCGTCCCTCAATTTCAATTTTTTCTCAATTTTATGTCTTTTTATTTGCTGCCACTCTTATTTTCGGCTTTTTAAACTTACAAGTTGCTTTGTTTTGCGGGTTTTTGATTATCTACACCTGATTCCGTAAATTCTTCATATTTTAGTCTTTCGTTTTTTTATCGTTTTCTCACACAATCTTTCTTTGACCTTTGGGTCATCCGATTTGTTTGTTTACACGATCACTTCTTTTATCTTACTTTCGCTTTTTTATTTTTTCTATGTTATGGTTCATTCAATATTTTTTTTTCAATTTTGCGGTCTATTAAATTTGTCAGTGTTTGATCTTATATTATCTCTCGTATCTGTTTGAGATTCTCATAAACTCTCTATGTCTTCTACCAGTTTAGTCTTTATTTTGTTTTATTTCAGCTTGTCCATTTGTTTTAAGCTTCAAATTTCCTAATTCTATTCAGTTTTTGTTTTTTTTCATTCCTTTTTTTCTTTTTTTACTTTCTCTTATCTCCTTGTTTGTTTTCTTCACTTCTCTTTCTCTTTTGTTTTAACAAAATGTTTGTTTCAGCAATCCCAAGCAAAATCCTGAAAACACTTAAATCTTTGACTAAAATTTTTGGTTCTGATTTTGAGTTTCGTTTTCGACTGGAAGGCGCATTACTCTTCCACAGCCAAACCATTCTTATTCGTGGCGTATTTTCAGATTTCTTATTTTATTCTGTGCCTTTTTTCATTATTTTCATTTCTATTATTTTTAAGAGAGTTACACAATCGTTTACATGTCGTTTCGAATTCGTTTGACTTTCGTTGATGAACACTTTGTATTACCATTTTACCATTTTTTTTTGTCATTCCTGTTCTGATTTTGTATCATTTACGTGTCGATTTTGATTCATGTTCGTTCTATATTTGTATCACTTTTCGGTACCATTTTTGTATCATTTTCGTGTAATTTCTCACCATTTTTGTGTTTATTTTGTATTATTATTGTGTCATTTATTTGTCGTAATTTTTGTTACTTCTGACTGGTTTCAAGTATCTCTCATGTGTCTTTTTTTATCATTTCGGTACTATTTTTGTATAACTTTTTGAGTCACTGTGAAATCATTTCTGGGTCATTTTTGCAGTATTTTTGTGTTTATTTTTTACTGTCTTTGTATCACTTATTTATCTTATTGTTTTACCATTTTTGAATATTATGTAACTTTTATGTGTCGTTTTTGCATCATTTCAGTATTATTTTGATATATCTATATCTATCATTAAATTCATGCGTTATTTGTTGTCGCCTATTATTAACTTTTTTATCTAATTTTTATGTTTTATTTTATAATCATTTTTCGTCACTTTGGTTTTAATTTTTGTGAGTTTTTCATATTATTTATGGGTGACATTTTTATTTATTTGGTTGTTTTATTCTACAATCATTTTCTATTTATATTCAAAAATTTTGTCCCATTTTAATCACTTTTTGTGACATTACTAGATCAGGTTTTACACCATTTTTGTGTAGTTTTTGTATTATTTTTCTGGTACTATCTTTGTTTCAATTTTCATGCAGTTTTTGTATTAATCTTGACTAATTTTTGCACTATTTTGTATGTTTTCTGAGTCATTCATTGTTACTTTTGTATTATTTCATGTGTATTTCATATCACCTTCTCATTACATATTTCCGTGAGAGATTGGTATTATTTTTGTGTGAAATTGGACATATTTTTGCTTCTTTCCGTTTTAAGATTTTCATTTTGCATCTCTATGTAGCCGAACTTCCTGAGGGACGTAGTTCTACGTCAAAAATCTTAAAACAAAAACATCTTGGGGTGAAATTTGACGGCATAATAATTTTACTAAATCGGCCTTTAGTGTAGACATTGTTCCGGATATTTCTTCCGAACTATTGAGAATGTTCCACGTCAAATTTAGAAAGGCGTCGTACACAAATTACGTAACGCATGAAGGGGAAGGGTGATGGGGGTTCAGTTTGCGTAATTATTGTAAGGGGGAGGGGGGGTAGTTGACACAGTTACGTAACTGTAATGTTTGCACAAAATTGAAAATTTGGAGGGGGTCAAGTTGTTCATTGTTACGTAATTTTAGAGCCGTGTCTGTGCCGTCCGTGCTTGTTTTAGATTGATTGCATGCGTTCTTACGAACGTATTCACCCCGAAGCGCCGTGTCGAAACCGGGGCAGCGCCGAGTTGCTGCCGTGCTGCCGACGTGCGAGAGAAAAAATATCGTTGCCGACGATATTTTGTGTTGCCCGGAGGATGAACGGAAGGCACTCGGGTATATGCGTATATATTGTAGTGATATATTTAAAAAAATCCACCTAGCGGTCAGGCTCAGCCTTTCTCATTCAAACTTATTATTTGTAAAAATAGATTTACATGAATGCTTATATCCAGGTTCATTAAGCAGACAGTATGTGAAGTAAAGAGAGCGAAAAATAAGCGAATTGGAAATATGATACAGATTTGGAAAAATATACCGCATTCCGACAAGACTTGAACCCGCAATATCCCTGTCTCCGGCATGGTGTTTTGACCAATTAAACTACGGGGGACGGTGGTACTGCTCCACAATAAAACATGAAATTTGACGTAATGTTAGTGCTAAAGAAATAGCGAAATAGAAGAAATGACTCTTAATTTCGAACAATTCAATCATGAGCGATACCGGAAACGTTCAAATAGTACGATACCACATTTAAATCATGTTGAGGCCATGCATATTGATCAAAGCAGGTATAGTTTTGAATAGTCTTTAAATTTCTTTTCGTTCCAAAACTTCTGAACCACATATCAAATTGTTGTGAAGTTTGTTATTTGTAAGTTTGAGAGATGACTTGTTTGTATGACACTAGTTATGTTCAAATGAGTCGTGTAATCTTTGAGAAAATAGACTTTCGTTGTTTTAACAATTTAATACATAACGGTTGCTTAAGTTCAATTATAATCAAATGAAAAAGGAACGTATAGGGCAGCCAACATTTGAAACCACATGTTCAATCATAATTCATCAGTTAATCCTTAACTAGCCCGTTCATCTTATATCAATATTGTTCAAATCGGTTGTGTAGTTTCTAAGATAATGAAGTTTCGTGATTTTCACAATTCGATACATTACAAACGAAGTTACCGTCCGATTACAGCAAAATTCATTAGGGTGTTATGAAGCAGCTGGACCTTTCATTTGACATTAATTTTGTGGAAATCGGTTCAACCATCTTTGAGAAAAGTGAGTGAGTCCAAGGAGAAAGGCAAAAAGTGAAATGATAGAAATGACTTTTAATTTCAACTTCAATCCCGAGCAAGGCCGCAAACATTGAAATGGTACAACATCAAATTTAAATGATGTTGAGGCCACATATTTTGATCGTAGCTTTAGTTTTAAACAGTCTGCGAGTTACGTTTCTTTCTATAACTTTCAAACCACATGTTTAAACATTATGAAATTCATTGTTTAAGGGTTTAAAAGCCCATTAATTTGAATTCAACTATGTATGCTTCCGAGATATAAGAACGATTTTCACATTCCGACGCAGCGCCAAAACTTAAAGTTTGATTACAATGAAATTCAATAGCAACCTAAGCGGCAAATAGACCCATCATTTGACACCAAGATAGGAAAAATCGGTCAGACTATCGCTGAGCGAAGTAAGTGCGAAAAAAAAGCTGCACATTTTGTAAAAATCGGTTCAGCCATCGCTGAGAAAAATGAGTGAGTTTAAACAACCTCAGGATAACTTTTCTTTACATAACTTTTGAACCATAAGTTCAATCATAACGAAATTTGAAAGTTAAGGGTTTTGGAGACACCCCTATCATTTGAAACCAGTTTTATTGAAATCGGTTATGTGGTTTCTGAGATATTGATGTTTCGTGTTTTTTACATTTTAATACATAACCTTTAAACTAAAAATCCGATTACAATGTAATTCAATAGCAACCTATGGCGCAACTAGACCTTTCGTTTGCAATTATTTTATGAAAATCGGTCCAGCCATCTCTGAGAAAAGTGAGTGAGAAAAAAAAGTTTCACATACACACACACACATACACACATACACACATACATACATACATACAGAAAATGCTCAGTTCGTCGAAAGAAGTCGAGTGGTATATAACATTCGGCCACAGGGACCACTTTTATACCTTTGGTTTTTCCAGTGATTGCTATACCTTTCTAGGAGAAAGGCAAAAACATAGTCATTACCCGATCAAACGATTATAACAAACGGGTAACACAAATAAATCAGATAAAATAACGAAGCCTGTAATATTCTTGATATGCCAGAATGATAAAAAGTACAGAGCTATATCAAATTCTGTTATCATACACTTGAATGTTCAAAAGTGTTTTTTAGAGCATATTTATAACAAACCTTACGGAACTTCCTATAATTTGTAATACTCAGTATGTAATTATGATTTTCGATATTTTAACTATAAACGAGACCGAGTTTAGAACACAAGCTGATACAAAAAGTTGGTAGCAAAATACCAAGATTTGTTATAATGCTGATATTTTTAACTGATTGGGTATCAATTCTGTCGAAGAGTTTCTCGATGTCCATTTTTGTCAATATGCAACATTCTTCCCGGAAAAAAATTGAAAACATGATTATTATTATTATTTTTTTATTATTATTATTTATTTGTAAAGTCATCTGACACATGTATGGTCTTAATGTGAAATAAATCTAAGTTACAAACATAATTACACTAAACATCTTAAAATAGTTGTCGTCTACAAGAGAGTCGTCGTTTGAAGGCATCAATCGAAATCCCAAAGTCGAAAAGTTCGTAGACAGCATTGAATTGGGCGGCCATAAATCGAATTGGATTAAACAGCCCATAGTTCACTCTGCTTGGCTCGAGGTACAGGAAGTCTCTTGTGCGGAGTGGTCTCTCGGGTGCGTAAAGGTTCATCTGTTGTAGTATTGCAGGGCAGTCTAATTTGTCCGGAAAGGATTTTAGCAACAAAAACGGCTTGAGCAGTAGTTCGTCGCTGCTCGAGTGTTTCAAGTCCTAGTAGCTTACATCGAGCTTCATACGAGGGTAAGTCTAACGGGTTGTTCCAGGGTAGCATGCGAAGTGCGCATCGTAGAAATTTTTTCTGGACAGACTCGATTCTAGCGATCCAGTTTGCTTGTGATGGGCACCAGACTACCGAGCAAGACTCGAGGATAGAGCGCACTAGCGAACAGTAGAGCGATCGAAGGCAGTAAGGATCCAGAAACTCATTAGCTATCTTGAAAATAAATCCCAGCTGACGATTAGCCTTTGAGATCATTTCATCAAAGTGTGGACGAAATGTTAGCGCACAATCAAGTTTTACACCTAGATCACGAATGTGAGCTACCCGTTGCAATGTATGATTAAGTATGGTGTAATCGAATAAGACTGGATTCAGCTTGCGGTGAAATGTTATTACGTTGCACTTCTGAACCTTAGTGTCAACAGATTCTTCGTGCACTATGCCTCAAATTCGTTGATCAAACGTTGTAGCTCCAGACAGTCGGATAAGGCTTTGATTACCGCGAATATTTTTACATCATCCGCGTAAAATAGGCAGCACCCAGGTGGCAGTAAAGATGAAACTTCGTTAATGAACAGAGTGAAAAGCAGGGGACCTAAATTGCTTCCTTGTGGGACGCCAGAAAGATTCGTGAAATATTCTGACTCTTCCGAACCAATTTTCATGCAGAGATCTCGGTCCGTCAGGTATGATTTAATCCATTTTACGAGATCACCAGAAACCCCAAGTTTCTCTATCCTACTCAGTAGAATTCCGTGGTCGACTCGATCGAAAGCAGCTTTCAGGTCTGTGTAAACAGCGTCTACTTGTTCCCCGTCACCCAGACGGCTCAAACAAAAAGAGACAAATTGAGTCAAATTCGTTGCTACAGATCTTTTGGGAAAGAAGCCGTGCTGATCCACGGAAATGTATTGAGAGCTACAAACAAACAACGCTTCATGGACGATGATTTCAAACACCTTCGAACAAGCACAAAGTGCCGTGATTCCGCGATAGTTTTCGATATTTCGTTTGTCTCCTTTTTTGTGTACTGGAAACATTATCGATTTCTTCCACATCGTTGGAAATGTTTTCTGCTGAAGGGAAAGATTCCGTATAATAACTAGAGGTCGAATAAGCGCAGCCATGCATTTTTTGAGAACGCAAGAAGGAATCCCGTCAGGTCTAGCAGAACTCGAATATTTCAGTTTTTTTATAGCTTTTTCAACTAGATGATCGGTCACGTGGAAGATATTCAACTGAAGGAGATCACGTGGAGTGTTTTCGATAGCAGCGTTTATCTGTGCGTCTGAAGCAATGACCGAATTAAACGTATCCTTGAAATGCGCAGCAAAAAGTTCGCATTTTTCGCGCGATGTGTTGGCCTCTTCGTCTTTTAAGAACATGCATACTGGTAAACCTTCCTCTTTTTTCTTAGAAGTCACAAATGACCAGAACAGTTTCGGGTTTTTACGAAGGCTTGCTTGCTTGTGCAAGGTATATCGTCGGTACAAGAAACGATTGTAGGAGCGGTAATTACTACTGGCCAAGCTGAACTGCTGTTTAGAGAGTGGGCAGCGTAGTCTACTGTAAGCACGTAAAGCAGAAGATCTCAGACGTTTCAAACGTCGCAAATGTGCATTGCCCCAAGATGGCTTTCGAGGAGGTTGGCAGACAGGTACCGAGTCTGATATCAGTTGTTTCAAAATATGTGTGAAGTGATTGACCGCATCGTCAAAATTTTCGAACAACTCTAAGCGACGCCAATCGACACGCATAAGTGCCGCACTGAGGGACGCGAAATCAGCTCTACTAAAATCCAGGTTATTTTCGTCCAGAGTTTCAACGAATTCAATGGGTGCGGAGGGCTGAACAGTAATTTAGATTGCGGGGTGGTCAGCGTCAAGTAAAGTCAATGGCTCAGCAGCTTCCCGAACGCAGCAAACCGGGAACGTACATTCATTGACCAAAACTAAGTCAAGTAGGCGAGAATTTCTGTTTGTAACATGATTGATCTGCACGAAGCCCTGCTCACTAAAACCATCCAGGAGAGATGCACAAGCAACAGATATACGAGACTTCAAGCTGTCAACTGTTGGTGGCGCATTCATCGGGAAGCTCCAAACTAAACCTGATTGATTATAATCACCAAATAACAATACCAGATCACATAGACTAAGGTTGGAGGTAATTGCTTCTACTGAACGTATGTGGTCCCTGATGCAAATTTGGTCACCTCTGCGGTTGGGAGGCAGATAAATGACGCCAACACTCAATGATTGATGCGGTAGCTTCACTCTGATCCAAATCTGCTCGAGCGTGTTACAGATAGGAATAGGGTCGATATATGCACTCAATCTTGCTGACACAGCAATAAGTACGCCGCCGCCGCGTGAATTGAAAAATTCCCGCCAAACAATTGCGCTGAGTAGATTTTCTCATCTAGCCATGTTTCAGTCAGTACGATGATGTCGAATTCGGATTCAGCCACACCGATGAACACTTCGTCGATTCTAGTGCGTAATCCACGAACGTTTTGGTAATAAATCGATATACCATCCTTCATCGTACCACGTGCAGATGGCGCAGATGGTGGAAGAGTAACGCAATTGGAAGATGAAGCCTCCTCAGAGAGTAAATCAATGTCAACGGTAAAATACTTGCCGGAGCTGGCATCCTGGAAGATCCCACCACTCACTCCGACCGCAGGATCGGGACGGCTATGTTGATCGCTGGCTGCAAGAGGCTCGACTGGGTCGGACGAATGGGGGACTTCCGTAAAGCTTTGCACATTGCGTCCCGATGTTGTAGATGACATCACGTTAAAGGTGGTAGTAAGATCGCTGCTGACTCGTTCATGGTTGCTAAAATTCATCGTCAAATCAGGAAACGAAATCTGTTCACACGAATTACAATACTTGCCTGGTGAGGCGGGTCGGAAAACCCCGTTCCCCCAACCGATAACAGGACCGAGACGACTAAGATGAGGGCTGGCTGCGATAGACGCGACTGCATCGGGGGGGTAAGGAGCTTCCTTAAGGCTCAAAACATTGCGTCTCGGTGGCGGTCGGGCGTGGATTATGTCCTCACAGGGAGCTGTTGACGCGGTGTGCCATGTTCCGAATCCGAACGATTGCGAAATTTTATTGAACCGTAATCTTCAAATTCACGAAACAATAATCCTTCTGGCCATGTTGACGATTCAAGTGCTTTCGATTTTACTGCGGGATCGATACCAATTTTGAAGGAGACAAAATTCATTGTACTTGTGTCCATTCCTCTGGGGACCAGCTTAACAACTGTAGGTTCGGTTGTGATTTCCAGATTGGCCTTAACCATAGATGTAATAGCATCGACAGAGACTTCCGGGCGAATTCGAGATAGGTACAGCCAAAATTTTTGCTTCTCATTAGCGTAACTACTAGTAGGGACAGACACGATGCTCTCCCCTAAAGGTTTAGATCCTACCTGAGAGTCACTGACGGCCTGGGCTGATCCATCGAGTCCGCGCAGACGCTTATTTGCTCGGCGTATCCCTGGCAAAAGCCAGTTTGGTGTTAATGCGGTTGTTGTTTTGGGGGCAAGCTGTTTAATTTCTTGTCATTTTATCAACGTGAGATACAAATAACATATTTTGATACAATTTTGTATTTTTCCATATAATTTTGATAACAAAATTGAATTTGAATGAATTATAATAACAAAACCTGAAATGAAGTAGTTCTGAAACAAATCTAACCAATTTTTCGTTTTTATCAAAACCTGTTGTTTCTAACAATGTTTGTTATTATATTGTTCTATATACGATCTTATTTTGTTAGAAAGCTGATATATTAGTAACAAAATTTGATATGTGTTTGATACTAGTAGAATCATTTCTGTTACAATTTCTGTTATTTAAACACCTAACGAGACCAAATTGGAAACACAGCCTGTAAGGTTTTTCCCGTAACAAACTAACAACTTCTGTTACATTTTTGTTTTTTCTTTCTGATCGGGAAACCATGAGTTAGCAAAAAAAAATGACAGCTCTATCAGTCAACCTCGAACTGTGATGGCGAAAAAAGTGAAGCTACTCCGTTCAGAAGTGTGCGCGCTCAAATAACGGTACCCCGCCGCGTCAAAAATGGACATCGTGCGGCACTTTGTGGGCGCCGGGTATGCCCTTCCGGCATCTACAACATCTAGACACTATTGGACAACGATCAGAGCATCGAAATAAAGCTCGGTTCCGGACGGCCAACGACCCTGAGCGACAAGAAGCTTCAAAGGATGCTGAAGAGGAAGACCGAGGGAAAAGTGGCTAAATTGCTGAGTGCACTTGGGGAGGTTGGTGCATGCGTTGAAACAGTGAAAAGGTATCTGGAGAACATGGACATACATGTCAGGAAGCAGCAGTCTCGTCCACTGGTCTCGGAGCTGCAGGCGATGACGCAGCGACAGCGGTTGAATAAGATGATCATGTCGATTTTCCCGGCGAATCGCGACATGGCAGTGGTGATGGACGACGAGACCTATCTCACCTTGGATGGCAACGACTGGCAGGGTACTTCGTATTTCACTTCTCCCACGAAGGAAGTGAGCTCCGAGGTGAAATTTATTTCACACACCAAGATCCCCAAGAACCGGCTGACAATCAGCGAGAATGGGATGTCAAATCCGTGAACGGGGAAATTTATAGTACGAAATGCCTGCCAGAAGTTGCGTCGTTCATCAAGAAATACCATAAGAGCGAAGACACGGTGTTCTGGCCAGATTTGGCGTCGGCTCACTACTCGAAGCGATCGTTGGAGGAGATGGAAGCGCAAGATCTATTCCAACAATTTTGTCGCGAAAACGGAGAAGGAATTAATAAAAAATACTACAAGGTATACAGCCCTAGGGTTGTATGAAATGGTGACGTGGGACTAAACACTGTAATGAGGGGATTTTTTGTTCCAAAATATACAGAGCCCGCAGACAGAATCAATGTGTTTGCTCGGAGACTTACGTACTTTTATTTTCAGCCTCAGAAATATATTCAACAACACTCGAAAAAATCTCGTTTATATTTGGCGATATTATGCCTGTAGAATTTTTTGTGCATTTGACAAAGCACAAGCTTATCGTTCTTGTTTAAGGAGCATCAAGAATTTCTCTTAATGCGTCAAAGTCAGAATTAACTCTATATCCTCAAAGACCAAATCCAATAATACTTACTTTATAATAATGAATGTTTTTGTCTTATTTAACTTCGATTAAATCAAATTTATAATATGGTTCTTACCTTCAAAATAATATGGGAGCCCTTACGAAAGTTCATTAATTGGCAAACACAAGAAGATATGTGGAACAAAATTATCAACAAGTTTCAGCGAAAAATCGTAGCAATCAACAATTACATTTCTGTTTTTTGCTCGACAATTTTTTTTCATTTGCCTACAATTGCATTCGCTGTATTACGAAGACAGCTAATAAACGTTTATTATGGAATAGTTTAAAATAATAAAATATCATCTATTTTGAAATATAAGAAAAAAATCGGAATGAATCTTAGTAAATGGACCAAAAATTCACAAGCATTCACCGGCTCTTACTCTTCTATAAATTTGTATATTTGGGAATTCAATTTTGCGATACTATTCGGTCAGGATTATTAAGAGAATATCGAATATAAAATATAATAAATATAACTTATAACCGTTGCAAATATGTACAATTCTTGTTGAGTAATTTATGGCAATCATATTTATGAGGTAAAATGTCAATCACCAGTAGTATTACAGTTTTTCCTCGATTGCACACGAATAGAAATGTACGAACAGAAGTGTACCACTGCAATACGAATAGTACTGCGCGCTGCAGTACGAATGGAAGTGTACCGCTGAAATGTACGAATAGAAGAGTACCTTTCGATCATAAACGACGAGAGACCTGCTGCTCTCTGCTCCTATGGTACTGTTGCTTATACCAGCATGTTTTCTTTCAAGACACAAGTTTTTATTACGTTTTGACAGCAGGTTTAGGAATTGTTCAAGTATGGGGTTGGTTTCAAACTTTTCGGAAAACTTTTACCTTCGAGACATCACATTAGTCTAAGCTCATGGAAGCAAAAATAAATTGACCTATTGGGACGGGGAGACTCTGTCAATTTTTTTTTCGATATTGAAACAGAGAATATCACAGGGAACGGTTGGTGTCCATTCACGTCGTCTGTGCTAGGAATGCTTGCATGCAATTGGTTCATTGTTCGCGTAAATTTGTCATTGAAAATTTTTATCAATTTACTGCTTAGCAATGAAATTAGAGTGATAACTACCATATTACAAAATTGTTATACATTTTATCTATCCAGCAACATATTTGTTATTGTTATCCATCATGTGGTTATACTGTTATTAACGTTTGAAATCTGACGCAACATTTGTCAGTTTCATTTCCAGTTTTACAGAATGCATCTCAGTATAGTAAACAAAGACCTAGTCCCACGTCAAAAACGAATTTTGAGGAGTGTTCCCCGTAAAACTCTATTTCGTCATATGAGACGTACAGATAGAAGATTACAGTGTTCAGAAATTGTTTTTTTTTTTTTCATAGTATTTCCTACAATTTTGCTGAAGAAAGCAATCTGGTATTTTGAAAAATAGAAAAAATAGTTTTCATATCTAACTACTAGGGGGATTGATCAAAAAACCGAAAACGCCAAAAGAAAGGTCTTGTTATATGGAATAAACTTTCTAAAGACTCTGGGTACATAAAATACATACTTCACATCTAGAAAATCTATAACGAGCGTCTTAGCAGAGTGATTGAGATCAATCAAAGAAATAGTTATCGGTTTCCGTTATACTCTACTAAATTTTTTGGAAATAAATATTGAAATTCAGTCCGCAAATATATATTTCGACTGTGACGTACAGTCTTCCTCAGTGCTTATGTGGACTGGTCCACATAAGCACTGAGGAAGACTGTACGTCACAGTCGAAATATATATTTGCGGACTGAATTTTAATATTTATTTCCAAAAAATTTAGTAGAGTATAACGGAAACCGATAACTATTTCTTTGATTGACATATTTCACACTCGAATCTAAAACGATCACGATTTTTCGAGTTTAGACCACTGTGTGTTGGCAGCGTTTTTCTCGAAACCATATTTTTTTAACTGGTAGTAAGTTTTTCTCAGCATCTACTTAACCGAATGGGCTGAATTTTTTCCCTGGCATATAAAAATGGATCATCTGACTGATTACATAGACGTTTTTCAATATCTGAATTATTCAATTTCTAATGATTTTTTAAATAGTAAATTTTCATCAAAAAATTAATATTGTTTTAAAATGGCCGCCGTTTTGGCAATTTTTGGAATTTTTCATAACGGCTATGTAACAAGTTAGATAACAGAGTGCAACACTTTTTTTTGCCTTGGCTTCTTTGTATGATTTTTTGATAAAGTTTGATGCGAAATAAATTTCCCGGTGTTTGAACATATTTCAACTTAAGGGGCAACAATGGCGCCATTTTGAATTTTTGAAAAACCGGAAATTTTTGATGTTTTTTCGACGCCATTTTGTTTCAAGACCAAATATCAAAATTCTAAAAGTTTGTCCACATATAAGCATCTTTTTACCCATCTTTTGAAAAAACAACAGATCTTAAATCGGACAAAAACTGAGCTCAAAACGGTGATTCTACGAAACGGTTTTGGCATGGTTTTAGTATATTTCACAAAGCAAAATAATATCGAGTATGTTTAAGCATTAATGGTAATGCGCCAATATCTTAAAGTGATAGTTAAATTATATCTTATTTGGAGTAAAAAGTCTTAGAAATCGAATGGTAGGTGTCTGATTTACGTAAAATGTCGATTTTGCCCACATTCCCTTAAAATACTAAAATAGGTTTATGTGCTGACATTTGATACTTGTGATGATTTTTGGTACTTGTCGAAGGTGAAACTTAGCCGGAATGATGAATAATTTCATCACTGCTACGGTGTTAAAAATATTTTAATAAAACTTTATGAATAATTTGGTTAATTTAATACAGTTTATTTGTTTTTTTTATGAAATATTATATATAGAAATGAAATTCTGTAACGCCGTTGATCGTATCGAAACTGTTCCCTTCGTTTCTGAGATGTACTGGACCATAGAATGGCCGACTACCATTTATTTTCAGGACCGAAACAACGCCCAGAAGCCGACCTCAGATATAATTTTAATGTTTAGAATGGCTACTTGCAGCCTCCGGAAAACAACCCAAAATGACCAAATATCATCCGAAATGCATATTCCCGGAATCCAATGATACTCCGAAACCAAGAATCAGCTCCAGATGACTTTTTACTATCCTAAATGGTGTATGAATCAGAAAAAGATAAAATAAAATGAGAAAATTATCATCCAATGTGGACATTTCCGGAACTGAGAATCAACTCCAGACGTCATTTCAAAGTTCTGGAAAGTGACTGAATATTGTCAGATATGGCGGTTTTTGCCAACAGAATCATACTCAAAAGCCAGGAATCAACTCTAGATGTTTTAAAATCTATTTGCGGTGTTTGTAAAACAGTCAGAAACAACAGCCACCCAACATGAATATTCATGCTTATTACTGGAGTCACTGAATATATTTCACGCTCACGCTTGCTTAACTTTTTTAGGCCTATTCCCGATTCTACCTCAAGTGATGTGACAAAAATTACCGCCGTGAAGTGAAATTGAGAATAGGACAAGTGAAATGAGAATGTCTCCCAGCTCAAAAAACCCTTGCCTCAAAGCGGTCAATTTTTTGACGTTTTTTACGTTTCTAAGACATTTGGTATCAAAAAAAAATTTTTTCGGTATCGGAAAATTTCATAAAAATTGAAAAATTGACCGCTTTGAGGCAAGGATCGAATTCTGATTCATTTCGTTACTGAGAAATAAATCCAATATTAATATTAGATCACAAATCAATATTTAAAAAATCCCCAAATCGTAATAATTTTCACGATTCTCTCGGATATAAGTGACTAGCTGAAGTGCATAGCTCTTAAATTGCATATATTTTAACAAAATATTTGTTCTTAGCAGCTTTTCAAACTCCATTTGTGACCATCATCATGTCTGCTGGCCCACACGAATAGAATATTGTTGTCTTCCAGGACACGATACAACGTGTTATAATTTCGCGTGGCTGAGAGTGCTTCTTCGGCTCGAATCCGCTGCTTGCCAACACGATATGAGATCACTTTTCGTACATTGTTTTAATATACAGATAGAATGTCATCACGTTACGCAAGGAAGCTAAGAGAATGGTATTATTTGGAAGTGAGCGGAGTAAACGTTGCGTAATTATAAGATTCTGTAGTGATGACCTTTTTCTTTTGAATTGCACAATTGTTACTTGCACCCATACTTGAAGTTTTTCAAACACCCCTATAACTCGGAGTTATGGTCTTAAAACTATTGAGCGTACTATCAGATTGGTTGGGCAGTTTCTCATAGAAAGATGTGCTCCGTTTGAGTAGCAGGCTAAGACTAATTGGTTTAGATTTATTAAAATTATATGGGTGTACAATAGATCGGTTTAGTGTGTGGATAAAAAACATGAAGAAAAGGTTTTCTTGAAATCTTATGTTCGACTCTACCCATTGGAAACGAAGATCAAATTTTAAAACCCGTCGTACCATTTTCACAAATTCAAATTTTGTTATTGGTTGGATTTATCCTATGAATAAACCAGTTTAGGTAGCATTGAAATATTTTTATATAAAGAAGTACTTGCCATCGGCTGATTGGCGTAAGTAATGCCTTCCAGATGACCAACGACTCGTGAGTGGAGGAGGTGCACCGGCCTTCTTCCCAAAATTGAGAAAAACCCTTACAATCCACTCTAATAGAAAAAACTATGTGTTTCCCACTCACGTTCAGACATTCGAAACAATCTTCCATCGCATAGTATGTTGTTTCAAATTATGCTTTTTCAGTGAGAAAAATAGTATGGGTAACATACATTTTCCACATTCTTTCTCGATATTCGACACCTTACTTCCCATGAAAAAAAACAATGTCGACCGCGTGGCCAAAGTTGAAAAAGTAAATAATAACCTCATTGTCTAATGAGGTTATCTTTTTTGTAGCAATTAAAAGCGAGAAGGCCAAAGTAAACAGAGAGAAAATTCGGGAAAAAGAATTGGTTCTCTGAGATTTTTCGGTATTGTAGAATTAAATTTGGTTCATTTTAATCAACTTAAATTTGAATTACTTTTCTATAAGTACAATACCATTCGCCGAAAAATATCACCCTAGGTGAAGGAATCCTTACCCCTTTTTAAACTTCTCACACACTCTATTTCTCTAACATGTTTAGTCGTGTTCAAAATGCCGTCGTAGCATCACAAGTCCGAATAAATCGAAGAGTACTTTTTTAAGTCAAATTTTAGGTACAAAATATTAATAAATTGAATGATATTCTGAACAGCTCTGGGGAAAGGAGACCTGCATAACCACAAGGTTACAGAGTCCGCTTTGACAAGCGCTTGATCGTGAGTTCGAATCTAGGTAAAATCAGAGTCACTCGATATCCGAAAACATAAGCATGGGTTTATCCTCAGGCTCCTCACTTACTCCCTCGCTCTCTCTTCTCGTTGAACTCTTCAATACTGGCTAACTCTTGACAATATAAGTCTCTCTCATGATAAAACTGGCCAAAAGGATACATGATTGACAATTTTCCATGGAATTCTAATTGGCGATACTTCTGGCAAGAAGGACTGTTAGCATCAAAGGAAGGAAAAAAACATACATACAAACACAGATAAATAAAAAACATATTACATACTTTCAATAATGGTTATGATAAAAACAAAAGTGCGATATACAGCAGACACCTGGGTAAAACCACAACAGTGCAATCTTTCTGGTCGCAGCGATGAGCCAATACAGGACAAAAAGAACTAGGGGAAAACTACAATCTTAGAAGCCATTCTTAACAAGATTCATAATGGATGTAAATCACCAAGAAATATTTTTCAACAATTCGTAAAAATATATAAGCTAAAAAAATCCGTTAGCTACATATTTCACGGTGGAGGAAAATGCAAATGAAACGAATATTACTAGTGAACTCTCATCATTCTTGGGATGCGAAATGCGAATTCCGATGCGAAATAAATTTTTTCTTGTAATAGTTTTTTTTTAAATGTATAAAATATTCACATCCAATTTGTATACTAATTTGGATTATACAATGATTTTTTTTATATAATTGTCAAAATTGTTATTGAAGGAAAAACATTCAAATCTGAGAACAACCGTACTATTCTTATTTTTATTTTAGATCCAAAAAAGTACTAAATTATCAATTGCAAATCAAGGATTTAGAAGGAATGCAGGATTTAGAATTTGAAATTTTTGGTAGATGGATGAATTGAGGATTTTTAATTTTGGATTGTAAAATATGGATTTGGGTGTTTGAATTTTGCTATTTGGCATATTTTAAACTTAAAGTTTTGAGGTTTGGATTCAGAGATTATGGGTTTAGAATTGAAAGTTTTGATTCAAAATATGGATTTTCAGAAATTAAATTATCATTATGTATTAAATTTCGGATTCATGATTTAGGAATTAAAATTTACGCCTCCCACCTAGTCTCGAGGTAGATACCAGTATTTTTGAATCTCGGTTTGGGAAAGATTTCTAGTGTTAGTGAGATCGTAACACTGCATATATTAATAAATGGTCGCAAGTTCTGTATACAATAAACAGTAAATTTGTTAGCTTCGAAGCTTTGATTTTTTAGTACTTGGTAGCAATTGAAAACATGCGCTCAGTATCAGTTTTACTTTACTTTTTCATCCTTAGGTTGAAAAGCATTACTAATATATTTACAGAATATTACGGGAATTTTTTCTTCAAATATTTTTTTTAATTCCACGGTACCAAAATTAGTTAAGGGCATTCTGGTAAAGTAAATCTTTTAGTTTGTCAATATCCTGTTATACAGAGTTCTGATATATTTATGTCGATCGGTCGATTTTTTTTTTTTTGCTGAGCTTGAAACTGTGACTGTTTTGTCATTAAATATTTCAACGATGTGCAATTTTTTTGTCTAGCACGACATTGTCTTTACCATATAATTTCATTAGCCTCTATTGAAGTAATTTCTATTCGAACCGCTCTATTATTACTTAACCCTCTCATCAACAGCGTAATTCTTGAAACTGCCAAAACCGCCACGAGCATGGCGTCGTTAGTCACCTAATAATTTGAACTAATTACCACGTTATTCTTCTAATCTTTATGTTCGCAGTAAACCAAGTAAACGATCAAGATATTTATAATTTTATATAAATCTCCCACTGTGGCAAAACGACTGAACCAGAATAGCAGCTATTCATGACTTAATCGTCCGAGCGAACAGAACAGAGAGGACAAACGCTAAATACATTCCATTCATTACCCCCCGCGGCTTAAAACCCCGGTCTCACCTTAGCTTGGTCAGCTGCTGTTGAATGATGTCGCCTTGTTCGAGAATCAGTGTCATAAGACGCTCGATCGAGTTTTTCGACGATTTGGGATGAATCGTCGTTCCGTGGGTCATCCAAGCGAACGACGATTTATGCGCTCGGTGTCGCTTCCGACGCACTATTGCACTGTTGATGCTCCCGGTTGGACTGCCCCGTCCACTGTCCTTATCTCGTTCGGTGCCCGTTGCACCTGCACCAATGGACGTTGACGCCATGGCCAACCCGTGAGATCCCTCCGCCCGGCGAAGAATAAATTTAACCTATGAATGATGTGCTGATGAAAACAATAACAAAAACTAAATTTCCTACTAACCTCCGGTTGTTCCTTTCCCCAAGCCGACCAAATCTGCCAAATTTTGGTTTTGCTATCCAAGATCTGCTCCACCTGCCTCCAGCGCTCCGTGATACAGTAATCCTTTGGGTCCGCGGTGGCCGGCAACGCCACACCATCCTGCTGAATTAACGCCTCAATCAGATCCGCGCAGGTCGTTTCCTCCGTAACGCCCGATATGAACCGTTGCTCCCCCTTGATCCACACCGGAATCTCCTCGGAAGAACAGTCACTAACCGTTCCGCATGACTCATCGCCGTCACTCTGCGAGCTCCGATCCTCCTCGTCTTCATCTACCTCTTCGTCTCCACTAACCGCCGCTTCGGCACTGACCCGTGGTACCAGCAACGAATGGTGCAAATTGCCCGGTAACATCCAGCGCTCTTTCGAGCCCTTCGGTAGCTGAAGAAGCTCTCCTGCACCGAGCTTCATCGGGACGATCGCGGTGGGTGCAGTCTGCGCATGGCGACTGACCAACGCGCTGGCACTCAACCGACTGACGACGGCGGCACTGTTCATCGCTCTAATTGGTCTGAACCGGAGTCCGTCGGGACGTTCTGCTGCATGCTGAAAAGGGAAATTGAGAGAAAACAAAAACATGTAATTAAAGCGAATCGATTTAAGAACGATGAGTTGCAAAACACAAAAACGAAACGTTTAGATTAGAAACTTTGTAAACATATCGGTCACGTGTGCGAAACCTGCTCCAATAATTGGGACCAATTATGCCACAGGTGAAAGATTACATGCCAAATGGACGAAATAATAAGATTGGAGATAAAGTTTGCGAACGGAAGGGAACTTCAATACAAAGACTAACGGGACTATGAATATGAATTAATAGGATAAACTGAGACAAGACCAACCGCGAATATGGCCACAAAAAAAAACGAACAAAGAGCGTTAGGTATTTGCGTCAGAAGAAGGTTGACTTTTTAGTTCCAATTATATTTTAAAAGTTCGAGAAACCGTCTAGAATGACCTTTCGAAGTTCCTGTTCTGCTTGAAGTACAGTTTTTACTCTGAAGGTAAAGGTAGAGACAATGACTGCGACCATGATCTTTCAGGTGTAACCATTGTTTCGATTGATAATTTTAATTCTTCACAGCATAAAATTCACAAAACACACAATAGTCGCTCATAATTGACATTTGTGCATGCTTACTGGGGTCTTCTGTTGAATAACTGCCACCAATAATCGACCATTGCACTTCATTTAACAAACCGATCGAACGTAAAGAGCGGATATTGCAAAATCGATGTAGAAGAAAAAAAATCCTGCGAACTGAAAAGCAGGAAAGAAGAGAAAAAACACAATTTTGCACTGGGGCACCCATCGCTGACGAAGTTTTAATTCACGAAAGGTCAATCGTGCAACACTTTACACGCTCAACGCTGGCTGCTGGGCTGATCCGTTTCGCACACACGTTGGATAACTCAGCACTGTAACTTTAATTGGAACTGGCCACCGGTTCGATTTCCGCTCGATCTTTCCCTTGCAGCAGCCATTTTTCGAATCACCCCCGCCCCGCCCGAGATAAGGTTGCCCAAAACCGAGGAAGTGGGAACTAATTAAGCTCGAACCGCAGAATTTTTTCGGTTTCGTTTTGTTTTGTTTCGACACCCCATTTTGGGGTGCAATTGTCCATTAAAGGCACTGCACGCGGAGATACTTTCCCACCGTCATCACCAGCAGCAGAAGCAGCATCATCATCTCACTCACCTAGAAAAACGTGTTATGCGGGCGAAAATAGGTTTGGTGTAAAAGTAGGTTATGTAATTGTAACACCCTTCCCCGGCAACCGAGTGTGTGCCGTTGTTGCGTTCAGGCCGGCGGGGCGGCCGGCCTCAAGCTGAGAGGCTGAGATCCTAGGCGCAGAGCCAGCGTCGATCTGCCAATCGGTCAGTCGTGTAATGGTTTCCGTAATTAGGGATATTTTACCGCCTGACAGTGTAATTACGCCTGCTAGGGCCTCACGTGAGCACCAAGAGGGGTGCTTTACACATTCGCCCACGACTGTCTGGCGTTAAAAAGACGATCACTTCTGGGGAAAGTTTTCTCGAGAAAAATGTTTAAATTGTTTATTCTACAGTTACTCGTGTTTGTTCACAATCAACTAGAAATTAATATCAACATGCTCGAAGATATACATCATGAAGGTCCTGGAGAATCACAACTGAGTAAAAATTTTCAATGATTTGCATGTAATATTGATTGCAATATTGAAACAGGAGAAGTTTCATTGCCCAAAAATTATGATTCAAGCTATTAACCATTGGAGTACACGGGGGTCCTTTTCCCCCCGGTTGGTTGTACGGCGTTGAAACTACAATATACAATTTTGAAAAATTTGTTTAATTTTTTTGAAAGAGCAGAAGCTAATAATCAACTAAGTGATCGAGACCGCTTTTAGCCCCCAGGCTAAGCGTGCGATATATAGAAGCTAATAATAAAATTCAAAAACTATTTTACTGTACGACGATTGATTGACTAAAATTTCTCCTAGAAAGGTATAGCAATCACTAAAAAAACCAAAGGTATAAAAGTGCTCCAAAGGGTCGAATCTCGTATATCAATCGACTTATTTCGACGAGCTGAGCATTTTCTGTATGTTTTTGTGTATGTGTGTGTGTGTGTCTGTGTGTGTGTGTATGTATGTATGTAACGCTCTCCCAATCTCACTCGATTTTCTTAGAGATGGCTGGACCAATTTCCAAGGAATTGATTTCAAATAAAAGGTCTAGTTGTCTTATAAGACCCTATTGAATTTAATTGTAATCGGATTTTTAATTTCGAGGTTATGTATCAAAATGTGAAAATCTTAAAACTTCATTATCTCAGAAACTACACAACCGATTTGAATAAAATATGTATCAAATGAACGGACTGTCTTCAAAACCCTTGCACAACGAACTTTATGATGATTGAACATGTAGTTCGAAGGTTATGAAAAGAAACGTGTTCAAAAATCTTTTTCAAATTCACTCGTTTTGCCAAAGATGGCCGAACTGATTTCAACAATCTTAGTTTTAAATTGAAGGTTTAGTTGCTTTATTGGTACTCATTTCATTTGATTATAACACTGGTTGACAAAATCAAAAAAAATGCTGCTCTACAACTCACAATAGTTGCCCAAGAAAGAAAAAAATCACAGGAAAAACTACAACTTTTCATTTTTTCTTAGTTAGACCTTCGGGCCACACTTGTGTTGACCAGTGTAATCGGACTTATATTTTAACCATTATGTGTTAAATTGTAAAAATATTGAAAGTTTATTCTCTCAAAGATTACACGAATGTCTCTATCAATCTCCGTCTCTTTCTATTTCTCTCTATCTCTTTCTATTTATCTCTTTCGATTTCTCTATCAACCTTCCTCTGTATATTTCTATCTCTGTCTACCTCTATCTATTTCTAATTCTCTCTCTATCACTCTCTATCACTCTCTTTCTCTTCCTATTTCTCTCTCTATCTCTCACTCTTTTTCTTTCTATTTCTTTCTATTTCTTTTTCTATTTCTCTATCTTTCTCTCTCTATCTATCTCAATCTATTTCTAACTTTTCCTATTTTTCTCTCTTTCTCTTTCTATTTCTCTCTCTATCTTGTCCCACTCTATATCTCTCTCTATCTATCTCTTTCTATCGCTCTCTATCGCTCTCTATTTCTCTTTCTCTCTCTCTCTCTCGATGTCTCTCTCTATCTACCAATCTTTATCTATCTATCTCTCTCTATCTATCTCTCTCTTTCTCTCTCTATCTCTATCTATTTCTCTCTCTATTTCTCTCTATCTCTTTCTATTTCACTCTATCTCTTTCTATTTCTCTCTTTTTCTCTCTATCTCTTTCTATTTTTCTTTCTATATCTCTTTTTATTTCATTTTCTATCTTTCTATCCCTTTCTAATTCTCTCTCACCATCTCTGTCTATCTCATTTTATCTCTCTGTATATCGCTCTATTTCATTATCTCTCTCTATCTCTCTATCTCTCTTTATTTCTCTCTATCTCTCTCTCTATCTCTCAATATCTCTCTATATCTCTCTTTCTATCTATATCTCTCTCTATCTCTCTCTATCTCTCTATCTCTCTCTATTTCTCTCTTCTCTCTATCTCTCTATCTCTCTCTATCTCACTATCTCTCTATCTGTCTCTATCCCTCTCTATCTCTCTATTTCTCCCTATCTCTCTCTATCTCTCTCTACCTCTCTCTATCTCTCTCTATCTCTCTCTATCTCTCTCTATCTCTATCTATCTCTTTCTATCTCTGTCTCTATCTTTCTCTTTATCTCTATTTCTATCTCTCTCCCTCCCTTTCTCTTTGTTTATCCGTCTCTCTCTCACTCTCTGTCCCTCGCTCCATGTCTCTTTAACTCTCTCTCCCTTTGGGGCCGTCCACATTCCACGTGGACAGTTTTGAAGGGGGGTATGCGTAATGTCCACGGTCCATACAAAATTTTTAGATTTTATATGGCAGTTGTCCACTCTCTCCATTCCTTTCTTTCATTCCTTTTCTCTTTCTTCGTGTTTTTCTGATTCTGTCCATTTATTAAGTTCTCTCTTTTTTGCCTGCCTGAATCTTTCTCCTTTACCTTTCCTCTATACTAATTTTCTTTTTCTTTTTCTATTTAAGTTATAAAATATATCAATTTCTGAGAAACTGGAACATTCCACTTTTCTTTTCTGTTAATCTTTCTTTCTCTATCTCTCTTTCTGTTGACATCATTGTCTTTCCCTCTCTTTCTCTCGTTTTCTTTCTCTTGCTCTTTTCCCAGTCTCATTTCTATTCTCTTTCACACTTTTCTTTTTTTTCTATCTATATTCCTTTCTCTCTCTCTTTCTCTCTCTCTCTCTCTCTCTCTCTCTCTTTATAACTTTCTGATCCGTTCATGTTCATGTCATTCGAAATGTTTAATATCTCAGAAGTTCACTATTGAATATTGTCGTTATCGGTTGCTATTTTTTTTAAATGAACGAACATTTTAACTCATTTTTGTTGAAAAAATCACAAGAGGGTTGTGTGCAAAGCCACGACCGCAATGTTGAAGTAGAATACTTTTACAAGAAAATAACCCGGCTGCTTGCGTGTCAGTCATTTTGAAATCGGATTTGTTCCGTATATACCGCTTGTTAAGCACAGTATCAACAAATCGTAATAAACATCAAACGGCTGTGCATTTGCAGCAGCATCAAACCTCTGTCACAGTTTATCAATAACCATTCATTAGCTCTTCCAAAAACATTTAGTAGCCTTGAAAATGACCGAATGCTGCAATTGCAATTTTCATTCAATTATTGCATAAATGCTTCATGGTCAGATAAGCCCGCTGCTACTGCTACGCTATCCGTAGCCATGCCACAGTTATGGCCGTTATACGCAGCCATTGGTAACGCTGCCCCTGCATCAGCTGGCCCTGCTGCTATCGATGCTGAGATCCACTGCAACTAGTGCGTTATCCATTGCTATGCCACAGCTATGGCCGCTATCCGCTATAGCTAGTGTCCACTGCACTGCTACTGCTGCTGTTGTCGCTGTCTAGAACTATTATGAGTGGCTTCGGCTAAAACAGGCTCTTATATAGGCCAAATATCATATTTTAAATTGCAAGGTATATGATTCTGTCGACCGTGCTTGGGATGCAATCATATAACGACCAATCAGAGGTCGAATTTTGCATTTTGACAAGGCTTGACTATTTTCAATAGTACAATAGTTTGAATAATGAAATTACAATCATTTTCATTTTGAAAGAATCTAAGAAGATTTTCCAATCCATTGCTGAACGAACGAAAGAAATCCATCGAATACTAACCGATTTATTAGCATTTGAAATTGGACATATTTTTCACTTTTTTCGGTTTTAGATTTTCATTTCACATCCCTATGTAGCCGCACACCCTAAGGGAAGTATTCTACTTCAAAATAAAAATAAGGAACACCTATTCTTCGGCGATGCCTGATAAAATGCAAGTTTAGTGAGAGAAATTTTTGCACACTTGATTCTTTTTTTACGCGATTGATAAGGCCGCGCAAAAAAAGTATCGCGTACAAAAAGTCGCGTAGTTTTGAACAAATCGTGTAGTTTTGATAAAATGTTTCGGTTTAAGCTTTTAAAGTGCACCCGTGTTGACAAGTGTGATGATTTGCTATTCCCAGGCATCATTTTGACGGTTCCTTGTGAGATTACAGCTGAGCATGATCAACCGCAGTGAACACACGGCTTATGCTGCCTCGTTCATGAAAAAGGGTATAATTCACAAAAATAATAACGTTTGAACCAACAAAATACAATTCTTCTTATTATTATTCAAAACTAACACTTATGCAGAACCTTTTTTTTAGTCTTGTATTTGGGTGAATTTAGGGATTGCACAACGATTTGCGATTTGGTTTTATATTTCATCTTTGTTAAGTTAAGCCAAGAGAATGTGAAGCTTCGCAAAGCAATATGTATTTCCTGTTTTGAAATTAAGTTATCCGGGATAGTGTTCACGCGGTTAGTCAGCCAAAGCTGGTGTTTCTTTCGTTACGCTGCACTACCGAGAAGGAAATTACAAGGCCGAGAAGTTCCACAAGATTGTACTAATAGTACTCTTACCAAACCGAACGAAAAAGATTCTCGGTAATACTGATTGTCATCTATGGTCTGAGTGAGTGTAAGAATGTACCGCAGAGCCTGAGTGCCGTCGCTGCATTTCTTGGTACCGGAACAGGTGGTTTGTATCGATGTTTGGCAACAAGAGGCTCATCAACGAGGAAGTGACCAGAAGTGAACCAAAAAATAACATATCCTTAAAAAATCCTCCATTTATAGAATCAAGTATGCCCTTCAAAATGAGACCAAGAGATATTTTTTATGTTTTTCCCAAAAAGAATGACATACAAATGAAAAACGCATATTTTTTTATGAAAAATATTAATAACTTTGAGTGAAATCGAGATATTCACGATGTCAGTATTGCAAATTATTTCTCTTAAAAAGCTCTAAAAGTCGTTCAAAGACAGTTTTGAGATGAAAATTGAAATAAAAAAGCTAGAGGGTAAAATGTGTTTTTTTCAATATAAATCGGTTGTATTCAAAGATAGAGAAAAATTTTTTTTACAAAGTTACTTGAAATTAATGGAGCTATAACATTGTAGAACAATTTCTTTTTTTATCCACAAAAATGAAAAAGTTAGATACCTGATTGTATTGAAAATGTTGGTCACCCTAATTTTGGATAATTTTTCAATAAGTGCTTTATCATATGTAGCAACTTTGTAGAAGAAAGTTTCTCTCTTAAATGTTGCTATAGAGCTATAGACCCAAATTTCCCTCTAAATTTGGTTTCTGGTCCATTGTGGATTGGTTAATTCCTCCGATATACTGATAGCACTTGGAAAAAGAAAGTCGTTAGTCACACGAAACTAACCCGCCTTTGTTTGGAAGAAAATTATTTCACTTTTCGAGGTGAATTTTACAAACAAACAAATGGAGCTCCAATGGGAAATCATCTTTCTCCCTTTTATGTGAGCAATTCATGGTAAACATAGAAAACAAATTAGAAACCAATAATCTTTTACCAATCCGGTGGTGAAGATATGTGGATGATATTTTTTGTATTACGAAAGAGACGGAACTTGAAACCTGGGAATCCAGGTAACTGATGCTGCCGTATGCAAAATAAAGGTAACATGCTCCGCAGTGCCTAAAAGTTGACTCGTATGCAGCTCTCGTTTCTCAATGTCGCGTACCTCTAACAGCTATACTCCACTCGCTATTGTGTGACAAACTAGGCTGAAGCTGATTTTTTACATGCAGTCTTCTGTATCGAGTTCTGTGTAGATTTTTGCTATGAGGGCGTGGCCACGCAGTCTCGAGAAAGACAAACGGAACAAAACACTTTGTTGAGTCAAAATATTTAGGCAGTGGAATTTATTTCGTCCATGTTGTTGTTAAACATTATATCAAACAATTGTCACACATTTTATCTATCCACCGACATATAAAAGACTAAGATGCATTAAGTCGTTCGCTTGCTATAATCGTTTGAAATCTGACGCAACATTTGCCAGTTTCGTTTTCAATTTCACAAAATGTAATCTAGTATAGAAAACAAAGACGTAGTCCTACGTCAAAAGTAAGAAGCCAAAATGTATTTAACCAACATTCCTTAGCTTAGCTTAGCTTAGCTTGACTGACTGCACATATCAATGGTTGAACCTCGGTGATTGATCCGAATCAGTAAAATTTCACAGTGAATCAACTGAATGGAGCTGGGAGTGACCGATCATTTTCATTGTACAAGTTTTAGTGGCTCAATACTTTGAAGGGTCATCAACGACGCCGGCCACGTCCTTGCAATCCTTGCAAGAAGAGGAGAGGGATGTTAGTGTGACCCTTGCTATTCAGAGACCGTGTTAACCTTTGCATCTCCACAAAGGTCACAGAAAGGAGGTTTTTGTTAGTAGGGAAGGGTACGTTGGATCAGGATTCACTTTGATAAGTGATGCTCTATTAAGCTTTTCTTCGTTCGTTCGGCTGATTAGAAAGGCACGCCCAGTTTATTTATATTTGGTACTGGTTTAAACCAGCAGACATTATTAATGCTGTAGAAACCACGCATTCACTATTATATAATTTTTATTTATTTCAGAAGAGCAAAAAATTGTTCTGTTTCCAGATTTGAGACTAATTTAAATCACAAACAACGGTATGCTGGTGGAGTCAGTTGCGTGGTTAGTCTAGTAAATACCAAAAGTGTACTGTGCTCTGTGATTCGAATCCGGTTCAAACCAACATTAAAAAATGCTGTTAGGCTAGGCACACGTGTGCGTGGTTTGTATGAAATATACATTTTTTCAGCGCGGCCGCCGAATATCAAAGTTTTAGAATTGGTTGAACTGGGCCCGAATATAATAGCGCGCGAAATATTTGGTGAAATGCCCTGAGTAAACCAGGATATTCCTAAATAAGTTAGCTAACATTATGATTAAGCTAAGAGAGCTACCTGATATAAAAAAATGGCAAAGTTCCATGTTTTTTTTTTGTTCACACAAAAAGTTTCATGAATTCGAAATTTTAAAAATTTTAATATCAAATTAGAAACACAATAAAGTCCCAAGTTTTATTTACAAAACGCCAGAATAATCAGAATCGGAATATAGTCGTCTCGTCACAAGTCGACCATCCAGACTTCAGAATGCTGTATTAAATTGTATTTAACCAACTTTGCCATGAAAACCTTAAAAATCTCTTGAACAAATTTTTTTGTACGGAAATTTGTATACAACTTTGCTGAAGACAACATTTTTTTTGATTTCAGCTATAAATAACAATAGTGAAACACAAAAAAAACTTATGAAAAACTAATGAACACGTAGTTGGATTTTCTACTATATTGGTACTCTAATACATCAATCGGCCGGATGCCCAGAGACAACATTTCTGAAATTATTTTCTCAACTAGTCTGCATCGAGAATAATTAATTATTAAAAAAAAGCAGAGGCGATCATCAAGCTTTGCATGTTTGAAAGGATTCTTTGTGCAATTTCTGCCGATTTTCATGAAAAACACCATTTTAATTGAAGTCACTACAAACGGACTAAAAACCATGATGCAATCAATTATTGTAATTCAGAGCCAAACCCCGAACGTTACACATTGAGTTATTAATCTCTGCGCTAAATCGATGAGAAAAAATGGCTTGCGTAAGATTGTCGCGCTATCCCGCGCCCAGTTCAGAACCTGTCTTAAAATGTTGCAACCAATTTACCGCCATTCCTCGGTGGTATTGTGCATGCGCGGTGTGCAACCGTACCCTGCATCATGCAGGTACTAATTACGACACACATTTCATACCCCAGCCGTGGACTAAAAGAATTGATATATCATCGATCAGACTCTATCTGATATTCGAAAGATTTATGGAACGTTGCGTGCGTGTCAATTACCATATTTACCGTACCTATTAGAGTGGTCACTCCAGAAGCTGACCCAGTACCGCACATTGAGAGTCATCTCGATGGTAGCCCCTTAATGCTTCACATCGTTCAGAACATGCGCGGTGGAAAAGAAAAAACCGATTTCAATCTCCACTCGACTTAGTCGACCTCCTTTTAACAGCTGAGAGCTCCGCTTCTCGGCTTCTGAACCTAAGCTTCTGTGACGACAGCCACGTGCGTGACCAGAAGAGGCATTTAACTTCTCCCCGGCCCGCTGCATTTCCCTAATCACATCACATTTACACCATCGCGCCGTCCCAGCGAACTGAAAAACCACTTGCCTCCGGGTGGGAAAAGTACGACGACGCGGTGTGGCGGCATCACAAATCACAACATCGAAGCTCGGCGTCAAACGAACAGCGCCACTTCCCCACGTTCGAGATTTCGTGTGAACAGATGCTTTAATTATGTCATGGACGGTTATTGAGTCGCGCGCGGGCTCTGCCTAAGCCGCGGTGTGCGATTTAAATATGCGAATAATTACTATGATTTAGCAGCTTTTGGGTTGTCTGCTGTTGTTGTTGTTGTTATGGTGAAGGCACACTCAAACGCCATCAGTCGGGATGCGTCCATATGGGACGTTGATTTATTAAAAAGAAAATAATAACAATAATAAGGGAAATAAAGAGGGAGAAATTTCTTCAACACCTACCTTAGCAGCGGATTATTCCAGTTTGGTGGTTGCCTGAGTCACTTTGCGATCTGGAATGATGGGGAGACAAGAAAAAAAACACACAAAGAATGAAAGGATAATTGCTAAGCAGATTTTATCGGCGGCAGTTAATGAATGGTGGAAGTGCGATAAATGCGCATGCAGTTAGATGATTTTAAATCAACACTGGTACCATTTCCATAGAGAAAAACTATTACCTTGTGTTGGTGAATTTGATGTCGTGAGTCTGTTGTATTGAAAAGATAACTCATGGAAATATTACAGGCGTAAAAATCAGAAAACAAGTCTATGTTTGGAAATATGTAAAAAATTAAGCGTTTCCAAATTTCCACTGAGAAAATTCTTCAAAAATTTATTTATAAAGTAAAAGGATTTTGAACCACACAAGAATTAGAAAGACACCAATTGAGCTAAAAACGTTCACAAGACGAAATTAAATTCTTTTACCATAATCTGAGAGGCGCAAAAAGCAAAAAAAAAAAATTAGTAAACTATTCTAACATACATTAAACCGAGGGAACGTTCTTCTGGATATTGCAACAATCAAACATTTCACGTTAGCGTTTGAAATAAGAATGTTCTTTATTAATTCTTCCAGATACAGCAAAACCTTAATCCTAGTCATTTTAGTACAAGAGTAGAAAGTAGAGAGGGAAAACATAGCTATTCACATAATTGTCAACCAATCGTGGGCCAGCTCAATAACGCCGGTACGATTGGTGAAAGGGGATACATAACATACAAGCGTGCGCGGCAGGCGCAGTTAGCTTGAATGTTATTTTATTTATTATTTTCAGCCATGTGCGCACATCGCACTGGGCTTGGGATAGGTCTGGATAATTTACTTATGGGTGTAATTGGATACTCACTATGGCACTAAGGCATTATGCAACTCAAGTGCATTAGCTCCTTTAAGCAACTTGTGAGGTTGGAAATAATTTATTGGCTGGAAAAGAACATGACCCAGAATAACTGCTGGACATGTACTTTAGACTGGTGAGAAAATTAAAGGATTTGTTAATCGTTTTGGGACTTGTGGGAATCATGAGTGGTTTGGAAATTATGGTTTGTGAGTGGGAAACAAAGCAATACTTTGCTTTGGCTTTTCTTGAAAGCATATGGGTAAAAGGTTTCTTGGGAACATATGGGAAAAAGGTAGATTTCGTTATTAATTTATGGTCTTGGGAAAATTATCTTGAAGTTGTGGGAAATTCATAAAATTCAAAAAATTCATAATCTGGGATATACCATACCATCCCTCCAAGAGGAACATAAATGGTGAAATTGAAATGAAACCATTTATTGTTGTCAACAGTTTGTAATAATTTGAAAAATAGGATGTGCTATGTTTTCTCTTACAAACGGTATTTGAATTTTATTACATTGAATGATCATTAATACTGTGCTTTTGACTTCGTTTGATTACTTATTTGAATTAAAATACATGAAAATGATTTTAATTTATATATGCTATCTGAGTATATAATATCTTGGAAATATTTGAATACATGTAATTTGAAATGTAATATGAAATTTAAGTTTTTATTAAACGGTTTTTGTGAACTAGTATTGAATGGTTTGAATTAATGTTTTTTATTTTGCAATTTGGATCTAAAAGTTCTTCTACTATATATGGACCTTCATAAAATGGATCTAGTTTTCTTCTATTTTCAATTTTTAGATAAACCGTATCATTTATTTTTAATTGGATCGGGTTTGTACCTATTTCTGTTGAAATTGTTCGTTTTACTTTCTGTTCAATCAATTTATTTTTTGCAATTTCGTTCGATTTTTGTATTTTATATTTTAATTCTTTACTATATTGTTCAAAGTTGTAAACTGGTTCTATTCCTTGTTTGAAAATTTCTTGTGGTAATTTAGCTTTAACTCCAAAAACAAGTTCATGTGGAGAAAATCCATGATCTGTGTGTGGAGTAGTATTGTAGTTAAAAGCGTAAAATTTCAACCATTCATCCCAATCAGATTGATGCTCGTTAACGAAAGATCTCAGGTATTCATTTAAACATCTGTGATTTCTCTCGAGCGCTCCGATTGTCTGAGGATGATAAGCTGTACTAAATTTTTGTTTGATATGTAATATTTTGCAGATCTGATCAAAGACTTCATTATTATATTCTGTTCCTTGATCGGATCTTAAAGTTAAAAATGTTCCATATGTTAGTATGAAATCATTAACCAACGCTTTAGCGATAACATTTGCTTCTTTGGTTGGTACTGGTATTAATACAACGTATTTTGTTAGATCGCATTGAATAGTCACTGCGTATCTATTGTTATTATTACTTTTAGGTAACGGACCAACTGTATCTATTGATATAATTTCAAATGGGAATGATGGAGTTGTAGTTACTATTTGTTTTTCTTTTGTATGCTTTATGAGTTTGTTTCGTTTGCATAATTCACAGGCCTTGATGAATTCTGCAATCGATCTTTTCATATTATTCCATTTGTAAACTTCCCTTATTTGAAGATATAGTCTATGTTGTCCTACGTGTCCTCCTGTAGGTGTGTAATGATAATCGTGTAATATTTTCTGTATTACTTCCTTTTTTGTAACCATCATTGGTGGTTTATAAATTATAATTTGTATAGAATACACTAGTGTATTGGCTATATTTTTGAAATTTTCGACAGTAATCATTTTGAATATTTCGTCGTTAGTCGACAGCGCTATTTTTCCTTGATTCATTTTTACCATGATATCCTCTAATTTCAGAAGAGCAGATTCTAAAATTTGACTTCCGTTATTTAACTGTTGATGCACTTGTGCAACAATTTTACTATTTTTCTTGATTATAAACTTTAATTCATTTGCGACTACAATTGTTTCTAATTTAAGTAATTTATTTGTTTCAGAGGGGTTGTTAGTCGAGTACGCGGAGAGGTGATCAATCTCTTCTGGCGTCGACTCCCGTTCACCCGTAATAATATCATTTATTTTATTCTTTCGAGTCTCTCTAGTCATAGATCTCGTATTTACTTTTAATATATTTATATTCTTTAACTCGTTTGAGGTTGTAATTATTCTAGACAACGCATCAGCTCCTACATTTCCTTTTTCTGGAATGTATTCTATTGTGAAGTCATATTCTTCTAAATCGAGACGCATTCTGGTCAATTTATGAGTAGGATTTTTCATTCCAAACAGATAAACCAAAGGTCTATGATCTGTCCGAACTGTGAATTTTCTTCCATACAAGTAAGGCTTGAAATAATTAATGGCCCAATGAATAGCCGTTAATTCTTTCAGAATAACAGGTTTATTTTTCTCTGCTTGAATAAATGCTTTACTTGCAAAAGCGATTGGTAAATTTCCATTTTGCGTTTGTTGAGACAGAACTGCTCCACATCCAACGTCTGAAGCATCTGTCGTCAGTATAAATTCCTTTGAAAAATCGGGATATTGTAACAATGTTGGTGATATTAAAATATTTCTCAAACTGTCAAATGCAATTTGACATTTCTCAGTCCAAACGAACGTCGTATTTTTCTTTAACAACTGATTTAAAGGATATGCCAACGTTGCGAAATTTGGCACAAATTTCCTATAATAATTACAGAATGCAACGAATCTTCTAACTTCGTCTGCATTTGATGGTATTGGATAATTCAACACAGCTTTAAATTTGGAATCATCTGGTAACATACCTTGATCAGTAATCTTATGACCTAAATATGTCACTTCTGTACTGAAAAAATTACATTTTTGTGCATTAAGTTTCAGATTATAGTATCTCAAACGTTCAAAAACTTGAGTTAGGTTTGAAAGATGATGATTAACTGAACAACCAATTATTACAATGTCATCAATATAAATGAATGCTAACTCTGGCGTCAAACCTGCCATGGCTATTGTCATCATTCGTTGAAAACTATTCGGGCTTATATTTAGTCCGAAAGGTAATCTTGTGAACTGATAATGACCATTTTTTGTTGAAAAGGCGGTGAATTTTCTAGATTCATTGTCTAGCGGTATTTGATGAAAACCTGACATGAGATCTAGAGTTGAAAAATACTTTGCTCTACCGAGTTGATCTAAGATGTCATCAATTCTCGGTAGCGGGAATTTATCCGCTAAAATCTTTTTGTTGAGTTGTCTAAAATCGACCACCAAGCGCCATTTTTTTTCATTGTCATTAGACTTCTTTGGCACCAGTAAAATTGGAGAGTTATATGAAGATACTGAGGGCTCAATTATGTTGCTCTCTAACATTTTGTTCACCTGTTTGTCAATCTCTTCGTGCTGTGCATGAATTGTCTTATAATTAGGAATGTATACTGGAATATTGTCATTAAGAACAATGTTCTGAGAATAAAAATTATTCTGCGAAACCACTTCCTCTGGTAAACAGAAAATATCTTGGTAGTTATTAATTAAATTCATAAATTTTTCTTTAGCATATTGCGGAATTTTTTCCATGTTAATGTTATTTAAAATTTGTTCACATCTACTTTCATGCTGACGTTTGTTTTTATTCACGTTAAGAATAACATAGTCAGTTAAACGACTTAACGTAGGTTTAAATTGAGAATAAGATATATACAATGGTTCATTATTAGTATTTATAAACTTAACGTAAGGTTTTATTGCTGAAATAATGGAGTTTCCACAAAATACTCCTGGATAAATCTCTTCAGAATGAACTACCATGTCTTCTGAGATTCTTAAATGTGGGACTCTTCTGATAACTTCGCTACGGCTTGGTAACATAAAGCCGTCGTTTAAATTATCTTCAATGGGTATTGCTATCTGTATATTTTCTATGTTAAATGTAAGTAGCCAATATTCATAATCTACAATACATTTATAATTAATCAAGAAGTCACGTCCTAAAATACCATCCGCTTGAATAGGTAAATCGGGCGTAACTAAATGAAAATTATGGTTCAAAACTAGGCTATTGTTAAAGCATAGTGCGGTGTTAACTAAGCCTAAAGTCTCTACGCTATTTTCTGTAATACCAACTAATTTTATTTTATTATTAATATTTACAGATTGATCTGGGTTGATATTACGCGCTTTAAATAACGATATATCAGCTCCAGTATCAATGATTAAATTACAAATTGTATTCCCGGTCATGTGCACTTTGACCTGGATAAAGTTTGATGCATTTAAATTAATTGTCAATATCGGTGTGGCGGTTGGTAACAACTGACTAGTTAGTCGACGTCTAGGATCAATTGTTACTGTTGGCCAAAAAAATAATTTGGATTGGAAAATCCATTTTGTGGTATTGCTAACTGTTGGTTATTAGCGTTTTGCTGACTGTTTGGTTGATTGGATCCCGTTGCTACTTGAGCATAGCAGGGATTAACTAAGCGTTCTTGATGTTGAGTTGGAATATTGCTCGGTAGTTGCGGAATGTTTTGCTGTCTTGCGAAAAACATTCTTGCAGCTTCGAAATTTCTATTCGGGTTAAACTGACGGTTTTGGTTGTAATTTTGATTAAAACCTCTATTAAACCGATTAAAGTTTCTATTGTTCTGCTGTTGATTGTATTGGTTGTTATGATTGCTATGATTTCTATAGTTATTAAGTGGGAATCGTGGTTGATATCGATTGTTGAAATTAGTTCTTTGATTATTATTCCTCTGCGGTATCCTGTTCACGTTATTGTTTTGATATCTATTTCTGTTACTCGTGGCGTTTAGTACCACTGCGTTCGATGTTGACGTAGTAACATTTTCATTCTCCACCATTATATTAATGGCTTCCTGGAGATTGGTGAATTTACCTACTTTTAACATTATTTTTGTCTCTGAGTTTGAAGCATTCGCTACCAATGTTTGGATAGCAGCTTTTTGAGACATTTTCTTTGCGACTTCGCTCGGAATTTTTTCGGTAATATAGGTTTCAGTCAATTTTTCAGCAAGTGAATCTACTTGCTTAGTAAAATTTTGCAAATCGCTTGGAGATTTTAACTTTAGGTTATTCAGATTACTTTTAGCTAAATCTGACGTACTTTTCTCCCTGCAATTGCTGATCAAAGCTTGGGTAATTCCGTCATAATCATCCGGAATTGTAGCGAATAGATTTCTCGCTTTCCCACTTAGTTTAGTAAAAATAACTTGAATAGCCGCTGCTTTGTTTTCAGCGGGTACTATTGTCTCAACTAAATTTACTGCGTCCACGAAGGATTTAACTCCTCCGGAGTTTCCATCATACGCAGGAATTAAGGTAGCCAGTTCGGCTGCTGTTTTTATATTAAGTGCCATTGATACTGCGGTATGAGCACGTTTACACCAAATGATTAATTTGGCTAAAATTTTTAATTTAAATTTTCTTTTTATTAAGTGAATATCACTGTTCGTTCTCGAGAACGAGTTAGTGGTACTCGGTGTTGCTAATTTATTATCGCTGTTTGCTCTTGAAAGCGAATCATTAATGTCGGGTTTCAGAAGAAGTTTTTTATAAGTAACTTCAGGCTCACTATCATACCCTCTTTGAGTCACTGGGGTGTTGTCCAGAATATTTATGCATTTGTTATATGTTTCCTTTAATTTAGTATAGACTTCTACTTCCTCATTCCAGTTTTCAGTTCTGATTCTATACCGTAGGGATTGTAATAAGATTTTATATTCTGTAAACAATTCCTGAAGTTGAATTGTTTTGGTTTGTATGCCCGATAATGTTCTTCCTCTAGTTTTATTTTTATATAAATTAAGATATTCTCTGTATATGAAAGCTTCAATCTCTTTCAACCGCTCCATCTACTACTAACTAAATTCGATATGATGCAAAATCATTTGCTTAAATTTTAGCATGAACAGATTTTTAATCTTAAATTATTATATTGATTATGCAAACACAAAATTCTAGCGGTTTTTTTTTTAATTTTAAATTATTATATTTATTATACAAACACAAGTATCACTTATCTGGCATTACTGCTGCTGTCGTGTCGTACAGGCTGGGTGACAATCGGTGATGAAGCTTGACCTCTGCTGCTGATGCGAACATTTCGATAACTGTACACTAGTGAATCCATTGATGGTGACGATTTGTTTGGTTTATTTTTATATATATTTTTTAAACACTGTTTACCTGCTTCGGGCGAGGTAGCTACCGTTAAGTTTTTTATCAAAAATGTTTCAAATTTTTTTTTTTACACTGTTTACCTTCTTCGGGCGAGGTAGTAGCCCATGTCACATAAGTTTATTACACGTTATTTACTCGTACTTCTTGCAAGCTTTTTGCAATTTTCAGAGCACGTTTGTTGATTTTTTGTTTTAGCAAGCTGTACGCGGTGAGTAACAGTTGTAAGCCCGTCGCGCACAATATTACCCACAACAGCACTTCGTGAGTTTCCAACGACTCACTATGTAATTGTTGCGTATTAATTATGTTCACTTGGGGGTCCGCGTTGTGGACTGTCGCAGATTTTGACTGCGTTTTCCCCATTTTAAACAATTAAACTTGCCACCATTTATTCTCACTCGGATGTTCAGTTTAGTTCAGGCAATTAAACTTGTCACTTTTATTCTCACTCGGGTGTTCAGTTCAGTTTAGACAATTAGACTTGTCACTTTTGTTCTCTCACAAAGATCGCAACTGCAAACGACATTCTCATGTTCGAAATTTTATATGCATTTGCTTGATGTCACTGATTGACACGCGTGGACAATAACTACTGATTTTCACATACACATTTTTATTCCACACTTGGTGGTGTAAAAGCAACAAACGCGCGGGGATACTAACTCCTTATTTTCACTTATTCACCCGTTCGCGTCGCTGCACGGTCGCCATAAACTATTCTAACATACATTAAACCGAGGGAACGTTCTTCTGGATATTGCAACAATCAAACATTTCACGTTAGCGTTTGAAATAAGAATGTTCTTTATTAATTCTTCCAGATACAGCAAAACCTTAATCCTAGTCATTTTAGTACAAGAGTAGAAAGTAGAGAGGGAAAACATAGCTATTCACATAATTGTCAACCAATCGTGGGCCAGCTCAATAACGCCGGTACGATTGGTGAAAGGAGATACATAACATACAAGCGTGCGCGGCAGGCGCAGTTAGCTTGAATGTTATTTTATTTATTATTTTCAGCCATGTGCGCACATCGCACTGGGCTTGGGATAGGTCTGGATAATTTACTTATGGGTGTAATTGGATACTCACTATGGCACTAGGGCATTATGCAACTCAAGTGCATTAGCTCCTTTAAGCAACTTGTGAGGTTGGAAATAATTTATTGGCTGGGAAAGAACATGACCCAGAATAACTGCTGGACATGTACTTTAGACTGGTGAGAAAATTAAAGGATTTGTTAATCGTTTTGGGACTTGTGGGAATCATGAGTGGTTTGGAAATTATGGTTTGTGAGTGGGAAACAAAGCAATACTTTGCTTTGGCTTTTCTTGAAAGCATATGGGTAAAAGGTTTCTTGGGAACATATGGGAAAAAGGTAGATTTCGTTATTAATTTATGGTCTTGGGAAAAATTTTCTTGAAGTTGTGGGAAATTCATAAAATTCAAAAAATTCATAATCTGGGATATACCATATTAGTCTTCAGAGATATATTTTTTATTTGACATCAGCAAGCAATAAACTTTCTCATAAAGGACAAAAACAATTGATTATTAACCAGATGATTTAAAAATTAAATGATCAATAAGCTTTGAGATTGTACCGCAAGGAAGTCTTTTAGAACCGTTTTATAATTCTTTTTTATTTAATTCTCATTTAACCAAAGATCAGCAAAAGTTTGACTTCTCGAACATCGTTCCCACGTACAGAACAAATCGGAAAAAAGCTTCCCTGCAAGGAGCATTATACTCGTAAGTTACACAAAATACAGCTTAAGCCATTGGCGCGCGACTAAGTATGGTACACTAAAGCAAGCGCATACATTTGAATGGATTAGCAGCAGTAAAATCATAACCTATGGGTACAAAAGCGAGCTAAAGCCACTAGAAAGGCAGCTTGAGTTGCGAATTCGGCCTTTACCCAAGTATGCTCCACTAGCGTCAACCAGTGGCTGACTTTATGGTCCTGCATTCGGGTTAGCACGGAGAGTTTTACCTGCTTGGAGCTTGTGTTCACAACTTTCAAGAAGTGTTTTCTCCCCTCCGTCGCTGCACCTCTGGTGAACGGTGACTCGTGTGGTTTCAATTTAGTAAACAAGCGGTAAATAATAATTGGCCCCGAATTCAATTATTTCTTCTGTTTGACGATGGATTAACCTTTTTTATTTCTTCTCCACCTCTTTGGGGATTCACGAATCATGTCGCGACCAGCGACTTGTCTGAGTACACAAAGTCAGGTTCACCGTCGCGAATCTTTCTGACTCGCACTTGACTGGCAGGAGAGTCATCTCGCCGAATGATGCGTTCGCGAGCGACGACACTTCGAGAGGCTGAAGTCACTCGACCGTGTTAAGCTTTAAGTGGTTTGTTCGCGATATTTTTTTGATGTCACTACATATAGCTGCTAATGGTTCCATAAAGCTAAACATGGGCTTTTATTTTCGTCAATTGAGGACACCCCGCGAAGGTCACGGAATGTCCTCCTTTTCAGTACAAAGGTTATCTTCTCATTCTATCAGAGCGCGGTAATAACGATTGATTGAGAAACAAAACCACCCTAGAAAACCGCAAAGCGTTAGCCTTTAAACGGCAGTAATTATACGAGAGCGCTAATAGCTTAATCCGGTACAACAGTTTAGAACCTGATGACAAGGCAGGTTGGAAAAAAATTCTCACTTTCAAATTACAATCGCCACGGACCGACCGGCCGAGACCGCCCGAACTGGTTCGCGCCAGATGACGATAAGCGAAACGTGGATTCCCAGCCCGGTCGGTCATTAGTACCCTTAAATGACCGCTAATTAGCCGGTCTCCTTCGCAAACCGGAACCGGCCCCCCAAGGCCAGCCAGTCAGTCGAACGGATTGTACGCGCTCCGTACGCATGTTGATTACAATTAAAAAACCCGCCAGGAATCCGTGTGCAGACTCCGGTCAACCTTCAATCCGTCTGAACGACTGTGTAATCAAAAAAAAAAGTCGAATGATGAAATTCCCTCTCAAAAGTCGCTTTGTGGCCGGCCAGCTCAAGCGGTTTAATAGTTTATGCGTCTGCAGATTTGTTTGGCTAGTTCTCACAATCGTTGGATTCGCTGGTAAGGAAGATAAAAAAAATAAGAAGAAGAATCCTCGCGAGTGAAGTTCAGTTCTGGCATGCCCCACCCGTCACTGGTGATAATAAAGAGCTTCCAGCTTTGCTAGGAATGCTAATGGCTTCCGATTGATGTGCCTGTCTGGTGCGTGTTTGTGTGTTTGAACGTTTTTGTCATGACTTTATTATTTGCGCGATCTAGCTGCTGCTGCCACTAACTTAACCACTCCTTGTTATGGTCCAAGGTAAGAGAGAGAGAGAGACAGCAAGGTAACAACGAAAAAAAATATACTAGACAATAAAATGATCGCGCACAGTAGACCGTTTCGTGCTGAGCTAGAAGTGCCGGTTTGGCCTTTAGATAACCAGAGGCTGGGTTATGGCACCTGTCAAGCGATAGGCAAGTTCGGCTGGCGGATTTTGCATGTTCGAGGCAGATTCTGGCATGTTTTTTCTTTCACAGTTGCAACATGCTAGTTTAACACCTTGGTTGTTATTCCAGTAGTTCGACACTGTCGGATTTTTTTATAATTGCTACGTACAATACTAAGCTGGCAACGAATTGTTTTATGAACTGTCTGCGAATCGAATAAAACAATTTTTTATAGAAGGGGAATATCAATTACAATTTTTCGTGAAGTGGGAAATCAACTTCAATCTATTATAGAATATAAATAGGTGATAAATTTATTGCTCGTTGGTCGTATACTGTCAATCCTTCAAAGTAAGCTTTTTTCCAATACTAGTTAGGTCTCACAAGATCAATTGGAAAGTTGATCACGTTAATATTGATTGGCTTAGGAGAAACAGCTTAAGCGGAATAGTTTAATTGAGGCGTGAAAAAAACGACAGAAACTAAAACTGGACATTTTTAGATTAGAATACAGGGATATGCCAATTTTTTCTCGACTATTTGTACCTGGAAACAAATTTTACTGATATGTTGCGGATTATTGAAAATTTAGTGACTTTTCAAAATAAAATTATTGTGAGTGTACGTCAAAAGATCTAGTTTTTGGTCGCAGTGCTCCAAATCTTACAAAAAAATGTAAATGGCACTTGGCGTTTTTCTGTTGGCTCGTACAGTTAAACACGGCCTTTGTAGCAGAGCAATTCGACAAAAAAACGGGCAATCAATTTAATCGGCCATGAAACTTTGCATAGACGTTTCTATAGGCAAAAGATGCCATTTTGTGCTATTGGTTTATTTTTTTGGAACACGACTCATTTTTGAGAAGCTATATTGTTAGGGCAAAAACAGTTTGCTTGATTGGTGTGAAGTTGTAGATGATACTCTAAGAAACCTAAATTAATCCATCTAGCGGTCAGACCCGGCCTTTCTCATTCAAACTTATTATTTGTAAAAGTAGATTTACATGAACGCTTCAATCCAATAAATGTGTATTCACTTTTTGGGTTCTAAAGTAATGATGTTGTAGTTGAAGTATAAAATATGAAATTTGACGTAATGTAAATGCTCAAGAAATAGCAAAATAAAAGAAATCACTCTTAATTTCGAACAATTCAGTCACGAGCGATACCGGGAACATTCAAATAGTTCGATACCACATTCAAATTATATTGAGGCCACATATAATGATCAAAGCAGGTATAGTTTTAAATAGCCTTTGAATTTCTTTTCTTTCCATAACTTTTGAACCACATATCAAATTGTTATAAAGTTTGTTATTTGTAAGTTTGAGAGATGACTCGTTCGTATGACGTATGTTCAAATAAATCGTGTAATCTTTGAGATAATAGACTTTCATTGTTTTACTAACAACTAGCTGAATGTACCCGGCCTTGCTCGTGCAAAAAATTTCTGCTTTTTCTATAATTTTCTATATTTCCATATATTTTTTCCAACTCATCATTTCAAATAATAGTTCTGTTTTACTTAAGAACTTGCTTATATACCACATTTTTCGTTGATTAACAATCGATGTGGAGGCATTCCAGCAGGGTCGAGTGAGTTCAAAAATTCCGTTGGAAAATGGATTGTCTCATCAGCATCTTCGACGGTATCGATTGACTTACAATAAACTCAAATTACACTGAAATTACATAATCAAGAGCCAAACTCACCCCTGATAGTTAAAATAATAACTTGCTATATCTGATCATTTTACTTTTTTGTGTAAACAATATCAATGTCATCCTTATAGTTGAACATCAGTCTTCATGAATCAATTAACAATTTGGAGATACGGGGTCTATCTCCACATTTTCCTCAAGTTTTGAATAACTTCCAACGCAGAAAAACAACCCTCACTATACCGAACGTTTGGACACCAATTTTCGGTTTTGGGGAGTCAGCTCTGACCTATGAACCTTATATCAGGGAGTATTTGAATATTTTTCTTCTTGAATTGGAAAATAGCGTAGGACGCCCGTTGTCATTTTCTGAACATAGTTCTCTCTCTAGAAATTTCGACATTATTTAACCATTTTATTCAGTTTTACATAGCTTGACTGACATAGCAGAAATCGTGGATTTGATTTCAAAACAACGTTTCAATATAACGTCCAAGCCTTCTTCTCAATTTTAGTAATCTTTCCAGAAAATGTAAGTCGCCATGTATGATTTAAGTATTTGTGCCGGACATGAATGTTTGGATTCTGGACGTCATCTTGATATCGAAAATATACATATTGCAAAGCATATATTCTTTTTTCACAAAATTCTGAAACCGGAAGTCGCCATATTGAATTAAAAAAATGTTGTTGGACTTTTATTTCTGGTTTCTAAAAATCTTCCTGGTTCCTGAAATTCCAATGTTTGGAGGTTTGTAAACGTTGTCTACAGTTGCATACAGCTTCCCAGAAACCAAAAGTCGCCATTTTAGTTTTAGAAAAACGTCGGACATCATATATCGGTCCCTAGACATCTACTTCCGGCCATGACCGACCGAGGGCATGATAGTTATCGTACCTTTTCAAAAAGTTCCCATAGGGCACTAAAAGACCTGACTTTCTTATAAATTAAGACTCCCTCCCTCTTTGATAGCTACCCCTTTCTTCTTTCGACATCATGCTTCGGTCTCTGGAAATCAATTTCCGGTCTCCAGACATGACCAAAGGCCTGAAAACTATCATATTCATTCAGAAAGTTCCCATAATACATGAAAAAAACTTGATTTTCTGACCGATTAACACCCTCTCCTCCTTTGGGGGTTGCTCCTTTCTCTTCCCAATATTTCTATGACCACTTCCTCTATACAGAGAACACGTATGCCAAGTTTGGTTGCAATCGGTACAGTTATTCGAGAATTTTGCTGGAACATACATACATACATACAAAACACTTTTTTTTTTCAAAAAAATAGCTGGATTTTAGGAGCTCTTATCTAATTTGATCGATGCTCTTAACCAAATTTCTTTTCGGTAACAGTTGAGCTTCAGCAGCGCTAGATGGGACTCTCCGTTATCGAATTATGCAAGAAATATGTCAAGAAATCGTTCCAAAAACGAATCAAAGCAGGTTGGATGTTTTGAAACACTTATTTAGAAACATTTGCACGAAAGACGATTTTCAGCTGCAAACAGACGTCACTACGTTTCAAAAAAGACCAATATTTGTAAATATATTATCAATTTTCGTATGACGAGGTCATTCCGTAAATCATTCCGTCATCCAGAAAATACCCACATATCCAAGTATATAATTCAATTATAAATTTTCGCAGATTTCCAAAAACCGAAAGTCGACAACCCAAGTTTCAAAGTATCGTCAGACACTAATAACCGGTTTTTAAGAGTCATTTTTGCTCCGAAAACAACAACATTGGGGGGTTTGTGAGCATTTTCCACAGTTTTAAATGGCTTCCCAGAAACCGGAAGTTGCCATCTTGGATTGAAAATGGCATCGAACGTCATGTTTCGGTCTCTGGACATCAACTTCCAGCCTCCAAATATGACCAAGAACCCGAAAATCATCAAATTTCAATGAAGGGTTTCCATTATGTATGAAAATTTATTACTTTTGACCCCCTCCTTCTTTAAGGGTGACCCCTCCTCCTATCCAATATTTCTATGACCCCTTCCTTTGAACAAAGAACACTTACGCCAAGTTTGGTTGAAATCGGTTCAGGCCTTCGAGAGTTATGCTGGAACATACATACATACATACATACAAAACTTCTCTTTTATATAAATAGATTTAATACATAATGGTTGCTTAGTTCGATTATAATCAAATGAAATGGGAATGTATAGGGCAGCCAAACTTTGAAACCACGTGTTAAATCATAATTCATCAGTTAACTCTTAACTAGCCCGTTCATCTGATAATAGCGAAGCAAGCAAAGAGAAAAGTGAAAGAGTTTATGTATTCTTCGGAATATGTTTCTTTTCATAGCTAGATTTCATATTTTTAACAGGCAAAGTAATAGTTCGATTGCAAAAAAATCAATAGAGTCTTATGGGGTAGCCAGACCTATCATATGACACTGATTTTGTGGAAATCAGTCCAGCCATCTCTGAGAAACATGAGTGAAATTAAACAGTCTTAAGAAAACGTTTCTTTTCATTACTTTTGAACCACATGTTCAATCTATATAAAATTCAAAAGTTAAGGGTTTTTAAGATAGCCCGTTCATTTGATATAAATTTTATTGAAATCGGTTGTGTGGTTTCTGAGATATAGCTGTTTCGTTATTTTTACATTTTTAAACATAACCTCGAAAATAAAAATCCGATTGCATGAAATTCAATAGGGTCTTATGGGGCAACTAGATCTCTCATTTGCAATTAATTTCATGAAGATCGGTCCAGCCATCTCTGAGAAAAACGAGTGAGATTGGGAGAGCGTTACATACACACACACATACACACACACATACAGAAAATGCTCAGCTCGTCAAACTAAGTTGATTGATATATGAGATTCGACTCTTTGGAGCACTTTTATACCTTTGGTTTTTCCAGTGATTGGTATACCTTTCTAGGAGGAAGGCAAAAATTATTATTTAAAAAAAAAGTGAAAGAAAAATTTAAAATTAATAATATAAAAAAGCTCATTTTTAAAAATCCGTATAAATGTAAAATCTGAAGTGTACAAAACGATATACCTAGGAATTGACTCGTTCAATCATGTAACGTAAAAAGGTAACATTATAGTAACAGTATAGCTGCAGAGAATTACCTTAGAATGGGATGAAAATGATCATTTTTTATATTTATTCACTTATGTTTATTCACTTATGTTCGAGCATCTTGATAGAAAAATTTTCACTACACTTTTCACTTTTTATTCACTTTCACTATTTAATTCTATCACTTTTCACTTTTCACTTGCAAATTCGTATTTCGGCACTGACATAGTGCCTTCGTCAGTGCTTATTTGGACTGTACTGTTTGTATAATATTTTTTCATAATATTATTTTTTTCTGAAACAATAATTAAATAAAATGAGTACTGTTACATCCCCAAGAAAGCCACTTTACTTTATAGAAAAAATCCGAGATTTCTCTAAGGTCCTAAGGCTTTAAACAGAAACAGATTTGGAAGCAAAACTGTTGATTTTTCAGATTAAATCCATAGATAAAGGGTCACGAGCTGAAATTTGCTTATTTTGCACTCGTTTAATCATCGTTCGACCGATTTCAATACGGTCTGGTGCAAGGTCAAATTTATTCCGAAATTAAAATTTTGGTAAATCCTCAGTTGACAATTTTATTTTTGGGTTTCTATCAAGCTTCGCTTAGTTCTCTAAGTGTAACGTAATTCGTGTTGAGTTTTAACGGAATAAACGAAATTTTACAAAAATATATATAAAACTGCCGCGGGTATTCAAAGGTTCACATTTGCAGGTACTCGAATCTCAAAAAAATATAAACATTACACAAATATAAACGCGCTGGATGTGCACTGTCAACGAGGATGCATATGATCTCAACGATCTGGCACCATGAAAGTAAAGTAAGTAGAAGTGTGTTAAAATCAGTATCTTTTCATCATTACTTTTTATAGAATGCCTTACCTCGAAGGAAAACCTTAATTCTGCCATAAACAGACCTCGTTCGAGTTTGGCACGGTTCGTTTTTGGCACGGTTCAATTTTGGCAACATAAAAACTTTGGACGTGTTTCCACAAGTAACCATCCTTCGCTTCAGTCCGGTAGGTATCGAACAATACTGTTCGGATTGGTTATTGACTTTTTCCTTTAGTCCGGTAGGCATCTTAAAATAAATTCAATTTGGGCCTGTTGCCAAAATAAAACAACACCTGTAAAAGGTTTTTCGAAGAAAGTTCTTTTTTTTTTCATATAAACAGAAATTTTACAGGTTAGAGCAATTCCTCAAAAAAAAAACGAGTAACCAATTTAATCGACCATTTTTGATTTGGCTGAAACTTTGCATAGACGTTCCTATAGGCAAAAGATGCCATTTTGTACTATTGGTTGAATTTTTTGGATCACGACTCATTTTTGAGAAGCAATTGAAATACTACTAGGTATACAGCCCTAGGGTTGTATGAAATGGTGATGTGGGACTAACTGTAGTTAGAAAGATTTTTAGTTACAAATGAATCTGCAGACAGCTACAGTTCGTTTGTCCTGTGATTTAGTATTTTTTTATACGCAGACTCCCCATAAATTTTCTTTTTAGAAATATATTGAACAATACTCGAAAGAACTTCGATTACACTTAACGATGTTGTGTAGTGTTTCTTTGTGCGAACAAAATTTTTTTAACAAGGCACAAGCGTGTCGTTGTTATTGAAGAAGCACCAAGAATTTCTCGCAATGCGTCTGAATCAGAATTAACTCTATTTCCTCATAAACCAAATCCAACATTATTTACGTTATCATAAAACATGTTTTTGTCTTTTTAAACTCTGATCAAATTAAATTTATTATATGAACCTTATTATAAAAATGATTTAGAAGCCGTTACATAGGTTCACTCATAGGGAAACTTAAGGAGATAAGTTGAACAAAATTATCATCAAGTTCCAAGAAAAATCATAACAATCAATAATTACAAGGGAGTTAAAGTTCGAAATGATTAATTTCTGTTTTTTGTTTGACAAGTTTTTATCATCTGCGAACAATTACATTCACTGTATTACGAAGACAGCTAATATACGTAAGAATATTATTTGTTAAGTTGAAAACAAAAATAGATCATCTAACAATGTTGAAATGTGAAAAAAGATTCTGAATTGATTCTAGTGAATCGACAAAATATTTAGAAGCATTCGCTGGCTCACAAGCTTATATAAATTTGTATTATCAGAAATCTACTCTTTCGATCGCGATCATTTGGTGAATATCGAAGATAAAATGCAAAAAAAAATCTTATGACCGTTGCAAAAATGCTCAATTCTGGTTAAGTAGTTTATGTTTTTTTGGGGTAACCATATTTATGAGATAAACTTTTAATCACTATCAATGCAGCAGCATTGCAGTTTTTCCTTGATTTTACGGAAATAGAATTCGTGTACCACTGCAATCATAGACGACGAGAGACCAGCGGCGTCTTGCTCTACATAATATGTATTTTATACTGTACGGTATTGTTGCTTTTACCAGCATGTTTTCTTTCAAGACATCAGTTTTTATTGCGCTCTGACAGCAGGTTTTGAAATTGTTCAAGTAAAAGGCTTGTTTCAAAACTTTTCGAGAAATCTTTACCTTCGAGACTTCAAATTAGTCTAAGTTCATGGAAGCAAACTTAAATTGACCTGTTGGGACGGGGAAACTTTGACCATTTTTTTTATATTGATACAGAGAATATCACAGGGAATGGTTGGTGTCCATTCACATCGTCTGTGCTAGGAATGCTTGCGTGTGATTGGTCAATTGTTCGCGTAAATTTTCTTGTAACTTTTTATCAATTTTCACAGTTGAGCAGTGAAATAATAATGATGACTAGCGTATTATAAAATTGTTACACATTTTATCTATCCAACAATATACTGGTTATTGTTATCCATCACGTGGTTATGCTGTTATTATCGTTTGAAATCTGACGTAACATTTGCCAGTTGCGTTTCATATTTTACAGAATGCATCTCAGTATAGAAAACAAAGACGTAGTCCCACGTCAAAATGCTATTTTGGGAAGGTGTTATGATAGCAAATATTTTTAGGTCCAAAACGGTTCGTTTGACCGGTGTGACGTCTTCGGCAAAGTTGTAGTTAGTAATTTTATCTTTCCGAAGAAATCATACACACTAAGAAAAAAACATTTATTTTTTGGAAAAAAGTTAAAAGAAAATTTAAAAATTATTTATCTAAAAAAGCTTATTTTTAAAATACAGGTCGGGCTCGATTATATGGAGTTTTGAAAACCATTTCGCTCTGGATAATCGAGCCGTTTCTTTTTAAATTTTCAATATCTTTCATATAGAACAGTGAGTTTTCTATTATAATATATTGTACACAATACATGTGCCGACGAAAAATATTAAAAATTGTCTTTAGACTGTTTGTCGGCGTTTGTTATACATATTGTATATACGTAATAATAAGCTATGTTATATGAATCATCTCGAAGATGTAAAAACTAAATAAAAAAAAACTAATACTACCATTAGAAAGACAGTCTTCGAGAGATTAGAGGAAATATTTTACAGAAAATTTAAAGTCGTTATTGATTTCGCTTGATAAGTTTTGGTTCAATAATCCGGGAGTAACCGGAACACAATCGGGACAGTCCTGCTTGTTGTTCTAAGTACTGCGTTGATCATGGCCATTATATTATAGAAATATGTTTCGGCCCTCAATCCGAAACCGGTTGACCTGTAGCGGTAGTCCTCATCGGCAGCAAAAAACCATAAAACGTTGCTTTTGGGGGTTGTTGAGTAAGAATTGGTTGAAAAAACGACGAGAAAACTGCCAAAAACGAACTGCCTAAACAAAATAGGGCTTGTACCGTTACAATTTTGAACGATTCCGAACCTCCCAATGACTTGGAAGACAAAAATATGGTATAGAAATACAGAAAAAATACTCCGGATAATCGAACCATTTTCCCCGGATAATCAAGCCCCGAATAATCGAGTCCCCGGATAATCGAGTCCGACCTGTATCTAATTTTTTTTATTAAAAATACAAAAGAATACATTGTGTAGCATTGTGTAGCAATGCAATTGGTCCGATCTAGAAGGAATCAGTAAAAAAAGTTATGATTTTTTGAAAAAAGTTTTTTTTTTTTTTTTTTATTCTCGCTTATTTTCCGTCGGTCTAGTTCCGCCACTGTTGTGGCCAATCACCGACGCCCAGGGAGGCGACTCCACACCCAGGACCCTAACTCACGACCCGTTTATTAACGGACCGGCGCCAACGGCTTTACTTCCTCATGCGGTGGAAGGCGTGATCCCAGAGATTTTTCGCCTCAGAAAATCTCCCGGTGTCGGCTAGGATTGAATCTAGACCAGTTGGGTTGGTTGTGAGTGGATCACGCCACCTCACAACCATCGACACCTATGTCGGCGGTGGGATTCGAACCCAGGCGTCGAGCGTGGTTGGCGGAGACGTTACCAACCACACTAGGCCCCCGCTAGAAAAAAGTTTTTTTTGTTATATTTTCGTTTTGGGTGACATATTGTTTTTTTTTTTTTAAGGACAAAATTGATATCTACAACTCTGCCGAAGACACTATGCCAATCATTCAAACCGTTTTGGCTGTAGAAATATTTTTAACTTTCAACAGAGTAGAGATGGTCGGGATTCGGGTTTTCAAACCGGAAACCCGAACCCGACCCGTACCCGTCGGGTTCGGGTTGGGTTTGGGTGTGAAAATTTTGAAAAGTGTCGGGTACGGGTCGGGTTCGGGTTAGGTTGAAAAAAAAAATGTTCCGGTTCGGGTCTATGAAATCACGGGTTCGGGTTTCAAAATGTCGGGCTCGGGTCGGGTTCGGGTTTCACAGAAAGAAAATTTTCGGGATCGGGTCGGGCTCGGGTTTGAGCAAAAAAAAATATCGGGTTCGGGTTTCAACCAAAAAAAATTGGGCTCTGAAAAACATCAAATCTGACCATCTCTACAATAGAGCACTCTATGAGGAATTAAAAATATTTTTACAGTCAAAACGGCTTGTTTGATTGGCATATTCTCTTTGGCAAAGTTGTAGATAATAATGTCGTTTTTTCATAGAAAAATGTACCCTGTTTCCTTGATTTCTCCATGATTAGATTTTTTAAAAATGAGCTTTGGTAGATGATTAATTTTTAATTTATCTTTTAACTTTTTTTCAAAAAATATATAATTTTTTCTTAGAGTTTATGTTTTTATTTTCAAAGCTTGCAGTTGCTGGGAAACGACTTGACGAGTCACTCCCAATACCGTAGCACACTGTTTCTGCATTCGGCATGGATCCTATTCCAGTAGTTCCTCCAAGCAGCCGTCAACACCGGAGTTGCCGTCTGTAAAGCGACAGTACCAATCACAACACGTTGTTTCACTTAAAGCAGCTTTTCCGTATTTTTTTTCAACTCTCGATGCGCTTTAGTCGTCATTTTCTTCAAATGAAATAACAAAAGTAACTCTTCCCACAAATCATACGAATCCACAATGGAATTGCTAACTTTGCACTTTTAGATATGTCACAATCGAACATCACTCACTGCTGGCACCATCTTTTAGCAAATATCGAGAAGTTAGTTACGCACCACATATATAAATTGTTGTAACTTCTAAGCATCATTTGTAGCAAATTTCCCCACAGAGACTTTTGGTTTTAAGCCCTGTGCTCCTCAAACTACTCCTATTAGCATAGCATAGCATATTTGATCGCCCGTGTGTTGCCCGTGATTGACCAGAATCAGCTCGAATTGCACAAAGAACCGTCAAAATGGTGCCTAAGAGTAGCAAGCCATTCTCAATGTACAATTCCTGGTGATCTTTCTTTTCACTGGTCAATAACGAAGCTGACCACGCCCAATGCAGATCAATAGAGGAAGGGATATCGGGAGTGTTAGTTCAATACTTGTTGATACTAGAGACCGAGGAATCCTCTGCATCATCCACAAGTATCAAAGGAAGGAATTAGTGTTAGTGGAAAGGAATTGATCTGGATCCATCGAGGTTTATGGTGCGATCTTTTCTACACAAATCAAACTACTACTATTTCAATACAAAAACTGAAAATGATTGCTGAAAACTAAAAGTGGGTAAAACGAGAATAATTACACAAGAAAATTTCTTGTGAATATGCGTATTATCAAATCTTAGCAAAATCTGTTGAAATTCAAGTAAATTAAAAAAACTATCCATGGGTAACTCATTACCAGATTGCCAAACATAGTTTAAATCATTGCCTGTGGAACAAATGTTTATAATAGTGAAAAAAGTTCAGGTTATAACTCTATAACCTGAGTTACCTTTGTAATTTATTAATTATGAGAATTTTGGTGCCCCTAGCGAAGATAACTTTTCTAGAGATCAAATGAGTTTTTCCGTAAGCAAACGTAGAAGTGACGAACCCGGCAAGCAAATACTCTGCAGCCTTTTGATACCCTTTTTGTATTCACTAATTAAGTCTTGCCTCGATTAAGTCTAAAATAGTTTCTAAATTTTAAAAAATCAGAAGAAAGTATTGGGTCAAATTGTCCCATCTTTGAAACAATTGCATGTCAGTACCACTGAATATATTTTCTGATTTGCTGTTAATTTTTATCGAGAATTTAAGCATCTATACAAAGATCACAGGAAGGATATGTATGTTGGCAGGGAAAAATACGTCGGATCAGGATTCACCTCAATACATACATAAAGCTCTTACCCGTCTCTAGCTATTTCCGGTTTCTACTCTGCTCAGTCGATTGCTTAGTGCAGTACAATGCGCTCTTGTATATTTGGTACCGGATTTGACTAACAGACAGGTGTGTGTGTATGCATGTGTGTAGCATATCTCAGTCAAATGCAAAATATTATGAGTTGGAGATCCGATTTAAACCACTATACCATAGAAAGGCTGTTGGGGCCACGCACAAATGTGTATGGTTATATTGTTGGTGCTACGCACAAGTATGTCTATGGTTTGTCTAGTGAATATCAGGAGTGTATTACATTTACAGTTTAAAAGTAGATAAAATGCACACAAGCACGGAAAATAATATATTTGTCTAAGTCAATCGAAAACATGAAACTTAAAACTTATGGTCCATATTTAAAACTTGTCTATGTGCAACCGTGATACCCGTGGTTCTGTGGTTAGCGATGTCGATCGGCTAGCTCTCCCACACGGGTACGATTCCCGATCCGGTCGAGGAACTTTTCGAGCTGGAAATTTTCTCGACTCAGCACTGGGGCACGGTATACCGATGTACTTACCCTACACATGTAAAATGTGCCAAAAACAATATCGATAATCTGGTTGATTGAAACCGCTATTAGGCCCACAAGCTAGCGAGCGATATTGTTGCTATCAGCAACCGTATTTTTCAAATGCATGAGGAAAGTCATCAGATTAAATTTTCAATGAAAGTTGCAATTCATCATTCTATAAAATTTTACGGAATCACACATCCATAAAGGGGAGCTGCGTAGTGGTAAGGCTTTAGAGTCCGCTTTGTCAAGCGGATGGTTGTGGGTTTGAATCTTACACTGAATTCTGTAATCCTTTGGTGTGGCCTCCTTCCAACAAAACAAATCCCTCTCGTAATAAAACTGGCCAGAAGGACGCCCAACGAAACTTCTCGCCCTAGCATAACACCCATAATGCATCGCGCAGTACCTAATTGAATTCGGTTTGTTCGCAAGTTCGGTAAAGCCTTCCGCCACGCTCTAGTGAATCGAACGCTCGCGCGCCCTCATGAATCTATCCGGGCAGCGATTTATCAAAGAGCAGTGATCTTTTCTTGTGCGCACTGCGGAGTACCTGTGTCGGTATGATGTGGCTGTCGTTTTTTTTTTCTTCCCCACTTTCTGCTTCGACAATCGTGATCAGCCAAGTCGAAAATAAAACAGAACATTACTGTGCTATTATGTTGCTTATATTGTGGTTTCAGTGCACTGCCTCTTTTGATGAGCCACCACACCGCTGCTTTGAATTCTAAGCGCTCTGGGGGCTCAGAGGGCCTAGTGAAGCCGCCACTCTTCAAATCTTCACTCGGTTCAAAAGATACTCGTACCTCTACATACTAGGGGCTCGTGATTAGTCTCGTAATCGGCGGTTTTGTGCGCGTTGTTTTGTTTCTCTTCTGTTATTTTTATGATGACTTTTATAAGACCATGAGCTGCGGATGCTCTTTACCGCTTGACGGATGATGGTGCAACATTCTGGTTTGCTTGGAGGGTTTTTTCGCTCGTTCTCTCTCTCTCTCGGATGGGAGGGGGTCATTAAGGCATCTACTTTGCGATTCATGAAGCATTAGCGAGCAAGCCCCAAGGCAACTGTCGGTGCGGGCGGCTAGGCAACAACCAGTCACTGGAACTCTATGGGACCCCAAAACTTGGTTTTGTCGCGCACACGACCACGAGACAGTTGGGCATTGAACCTATTGTTGCCGGCTGCTTGCGGTTCTTGCGTCGTTGAGAGGGGTTCGCTGCCATCGAAAAACGTGACATGGGAGGAGTAAAGTCTTTATCGCGGAGGGAAAAAAATGTAGGCTATGGAGAGTAGCAGCGAGCTGCTGCTGGACTAATTTTCGTATGTTTGTGAATAATGTGCCTCTGGGCGGGCCGCGTGATATGGATAAGACGGAGTCCGGCGAAGCGTGGCGAAAGACACACCACGTGTGGCTCGAATTGCTTCCCTATTCCAACCAGACCAGACCAGTATTCTATTGCGCTCGTTGCGTCCGTTTGCGGCTTGAGCCGCAGACCGAAACAAAAATATTAATTATCCATCTACATGGGGATATTTCCGTTAGCTTCGGCCGGACTGGACTTGATGAGATGTATGGATATATGAAGAAACATGGCTGGTGGCGATGGAAATTGTTTTCAACACCAGAGCGTCCCATTTCCGCACCTGGCTGGCAGTGGGTGCGGTACTCTTTTTTTTCTTCTATCTTCTTCGACAATTGAGTTTGCCCACTTCAGTGTACAGGGAAAGCGGAAAAAGCGGTTCTTTTTATTGATTGAATTGAAAGATTTCAATTGTAATGAGGGAAACGGGTTTACGGAGACGGTTGACTTGTCTTCAGAGGAATCGAAAAGGCAAGGTCTACTTTCTTTGTTGGTGTATTAGCCTGCTTTAGATAACAATCGAAAATCGCTGAATTGCGCTTTTTAAGACCGGAAAAGGATCAAAACAAATTTGAATAATCTTGCTAATTGACCTTTATAAATCACCAGAACGACAGAACAAAAAAAAATTATTACAAAGTTGGGTAAAGCGTTAATAGAAAGAGGACGATAAATTTTACAATCTAAAATTTTAAATGATTGATATGATTTTAAATTCGATCAAACATTTGTATAAACAAACACAGAAAAAAACTGATAGTCAATTCATTCTGATTTTTTTTTTTTCACATAAAATTTATTTTACACGGCACAAAATTCATTCTGATTAAACCTAGAATGGCTGCAAAATCATTTGAAAGATCAGAAAAAAAAACAGAAAACACTTTGTACTCAAACCGTTGAAGATCACTTTGAAGGTCACAAGAGACAAGGAGGAAATTGAAAACAGTTCCGGTTGAGCTAGACATAACAAAAAGTTTGAAAAAAGAGCCAAACTGGAAAATGCCTTAAACAAGTACAAAAAAAGAAAAAGTATAAAAATGATAAACCAAAACATTAAAAGTAAAAAAAATTGATAGAAAATTACGAAAAAAATACAGTTGAAAAAATGAAAAAACAATTGATTCATTAAGTACTACATTTACTCACTAAAGGTCTATGAATTGAACTAACAAAAGTTGGTCTTCTTGCATACCGGCGTTTACGTGAATAAAAATAATAAAGAATAACATTTTTTTATGCGTAAGTTACTCAAAGGTATTATTATTGGACTCATATCATTTGTGCCTCGTTTACGTCGTTATCCGCGCTCATAACGTGGGATGCAACGGGTGTAACACGAGTAGCACACCAGGAACAATAGTTCGCCCCTGGGACTGAGTTTATTGAGAGTGTCGCTCAGGGCACAGGTCACCTACTTTTGTAGTTACTTTTTATGCTTAATTGCACTCGAGCTCCGAACATTACCCAAGCCCCAAGCCTGGACCGGTTTCGTTTCCCAAACCAATTTAAAGTGATCCACACGTACCTACCTTCAGAGAGCCTGCGAGATTTCTGTAGTACTTGTGTACTATTTAAGCCCCCGTCCGTCGTCGCTCGCGATTGCGACGAGCTGCGAACAAACAAAGCTTGTCCGTGTAAACTACCGTTTGCAATTCAAGTCAGCAAAACTATGAACAACCTGGGCTGGGACACTCTTCAAGCGGAGAGGAGAAGGGGTAATGCTCACATCATGCGCGCACAATAAGCTGATGTTGCTGTTCAAAAACACAAGAGGCTTCTCGTTTACCCGCGTGTACAAAAGTCAAGTGCAGCTCGAGAAATTGCTCCTGTCACACACTCGTAATAATCGGCCGGTGCAAGCAAAGGCAACTCAACCGAACCGAATAGCGTGCTAAAGTTAATTACCAGCTCGATATGCTGACAAGTTTGCTGTTATGTCGAGTCGAGGTACCTACCAAGGTGTTCCGAAATGGAAACTCTCTGTGTCTGTCTTTCGTTGCTCGACTTGTGTTGTATGTGTTCTATTTTCCGACCAGGGCGCTGCAGCTTCGAAGCTAACGAATCAGGACGCGGAACCTTACACGATAGGTCAAGACCACCTTGAGATGCATTGCGATTGGAGTCACTATATTCTCAGATAGATTTTTACGGACGGGAAATTAATCATCAAACGCAAAGTGCTTCGTCTGGATCCGGCACCGGGTCTTTGAGGTGGCTGCTGGTGCAAGTCGGCCGTGTACTCTTTGTACAAGTTGTCAAGCTCGGCGGAATACACACCCCGACTGTCAGCGAAACTGAGGCGGACGACGACAACGGGTGGGATTCGGTCTCGACTGATTCTTGTACTCTATTTCATAAATCACATTCATTATTAAATGTCTTGTTTGTGGTGGAGAGACAGATAAAACGCAGTCACAGCACACGGGTTAACCGAATGGTGACAGAATCGGGCGAAAGGATAAGCGAGCGGTTCTCGAACGGGTCATGATGAATGGTAATTGAGTTTTAATTATGGTAGAGTCGTAGAACGAGAAAAATGGCTGACATTCCTTTGGGAAGGACAAGGTAAGGGGCTTCGGTGTCTGTAGAAACACGATAAACCAAGGTAACCGCTCTGTGTTCTCACCAGGAATATGTTGTTTTGTCTGAATTCAAACATTGGACAGGTGGATTCTGTTTTCTGCAACCTTGTTTAATATGCGGAAAAATCTCGAAGAAATCTAGAGTGGAGTCAGAAGTAACAATGACAGGAAGGCACACCCAGTTGAATGCCAGTAGAATTCAATGATCATGATCATGTCTTTTTGATCAAGATTACAAATATCTACTGTGATAAGCAGTCTATATTTTACTTTTCCGTCAAATAGTTTGTCTATTTCCGCAACAAGTTAGAAGAGTAAGGGGAAAAAATCATGGACACAACGTTCACGTCCACGTCCAAAAAGAGACGTCATAATTAAGGCAAATAGTGCGTCAAAAATTTGTGACACACCTCTTGGCGCTGTTTCTCCAGTACTCGGCTATTGATTGATGGTACGACAAAGAAACCTTGTGATATATCGTGGGTGTTAATTGTTGGTGAAATATCTGCAAATCTACACCAACAACAATATCGCACGCTTAACCTTGGGGCTAATAGCGGTCTCGATCAACTAGATTAGTTGAGTGAATTCGTTATCGATATTATTTTTTGGCACATTTTTTTTGTAGGATAAGTACAACGATACACCGTGCCCCAGTGCTGAGTCGAGAAAATGTCCAGCTCGAAAAGATCCTCGACTCGATCGAGAATCGGACCCGATATCACAATCGTGTGCGAGAGCTAGCCGACCGACATCGCCAACCACAGAGCCACGAGGATCATAAATCTACACCAACCTCTGCTGAAATAAGAATTTTCAGAATCGAACAGAACTTGACTCCCTTACGAGATAACAACTATTATTTACCATTAAAAACTACTAAAAAAATGTACACTCAAACATTCATTCTCACGATTTTTCTATTGAGTAATCAGAAACTTCATGGTTCATCATGGTTAACATTTATTTTATAAATTGCAATAACCATTCTCAAGTATATGCAAATATTTTTTACAAGAACAGATTTAAATAAACTCAGGCTATTCGACGAATTTCATAATTTCGGGACGACAGCGACATCTTAAGACTCGAGTTTGTATAATTTGACAACTTACGTCGAAAATAGATTCGAAACTCTATTAAATTTGCACATATCGTCGGTATCCTGCAACATTGGCTTTTGGAGGCAAACCATGCCAAATGCTATTAAGTTTCATCTCACGAAACCTTGTTTAAAACGCGATTTTCTTGAAATTATGCGATTTGTGACATTTGTGTATGAACCAAGATACAACACCCACACACCCACACATACACACACATACACACACATACACACGTACACACATATACACACATACACCCACATACACACATACACACACATACACACATACACACATATACACACATACACACATACACACATACACACACATACACACATACACACACATACACACATACACACACATACACACATACACAGGCACTTACCACGATTTGTTCAAAATCACGCGATTTTTTGACGTAGGACTACGTCTAACCGTTCTATATCGAGATACATTCTGTGGAAACTAAAACCAAGGTGTAACGTTGGAATGAAAGATTTGAAACGGATAACTGATGTATGAATCACGATAATCAATATGTCGTTGGATTGATAAAATGATGGACAATTTTTTGATTCTTTAGTTATCATTGTCACTTCATTGTTAAACAGTGAAAATTAAATAAAAGCTTCAAGGTCGAATTTTCACAAACAATGTACCAATCACATGCGAGCACGCCTGGCACAGACTTCATGAGTAGACACCAATTGCCTGCTGTGATTGCCTATACTGCTTATAATCGCATATCAGTCCCATCTGGAAAATCATCAAGTTGAGAAAACAGCGCTTGAAGATATTTTTCTTGTTGTGGATATCTCTCCTGTTTGGGGTGGGTTATTCTAATTTTTTCGTCATGTCGTAATGAAATAGACCTCAATCATAACTTCTTCATTGAAGAATTGCCTTTGTCGTGAAAATTACAATGAAAAATAAGGTAGAGAGTGATATGCGATTGTTTAGGCCATCGAGTAGCAAAATAATCGCATACCAGTGTCACTTTCAACCAGTCGGTGAACTACTCCATATTTTTCTCAAGTATTTTAGTATGGGCAGACGTTTATGGCCGCAATATTCTGCATGGAGAATGGCGGAAACATCCACCAATTACTTACCCCGACTTTAAGATCGTCGTTGAAAAAGCAAAATATAAGGTTGAAGTCTTGGATATGCTACTGAATAATATCCTTTCTTATGTCTTCACGTCTTCAGTGTTTCGCAATACTTGCTGAATCAAATTATTCCGCATTAGCCCGTGTATTTAGCATTTTGGAAACGTGGTATTGAGAAAAAGAAGTTTCCAATATCATTACAACAGTGACTTGACGAAAGACGACGGCGATGAGAAGAGGTACAAGCTGTTTTTAGCTAAGCAACTAAAAACTTCTGAGTTCTGACAATTTCAACTTGAATAATTGTTTTAAGTGAGCAGATAATCCACAGGAAATTAGCCCGTTACAGAAAGCAGCATTGCTCGAGGCTATTATCCCTCTGATTGACGAATAACCTTTCGGGAACGAACTTTTAGAAAAAGTTGCAGTTTCAGTGTGTACTTAAAATTATCTTTCGTGTAGAATTTATTTGAGATAACCTTGCAATTAATAATTATTTCATGGTTTTTTAACAGTAAAAAGCTTAAAAAACAACACCAAGTATTTATTATATGATTGTAGAAAAAAATTTGGCCATACTCAGGAAAAACATTTGGTGGGACTGATATGTGATTATTTTCAAGATGGGACAATTCGACCTCACATTTTTTTCTGAGTTTTTTCAAATAAAACATACTTTTTTGTTTCCTTAATCGATAGTAGAGCAAGAAATAGATGGAATCTGATATTTAACTCAAAAACGATGAAAATCCATATGGGACTGGTATGCGTTTATAGGCAGTATATATCAGTGGCAAAAAAAATTTAACAGAATCTCCCCGTCCCAATAGGTCAACTAATATTTGTTTCTATGATCCTAGAACATTTTGATGTCTTGAAAGTGAAGCTTTTTCGTGAAGCTTGAAGGTTCATAACAACCTCCTCTATCAGACAATTGAACGATCTGCTGTTAGAATATTATTAAAACTGATGTCGTGAATGAAAACATGCTGGCACTGGCAACAGTACTGCACCGAACCATGTATGAATATAGCGCTGGTTGCTCGTCGTTAGTGCAGTAAAACTCGACCTCCATTTGCGTGCAGCCAAGCGAAGTGTAAACTACATTGCTGCTGTCGACGTACATTTGTGTGTGTTAGACTAACGCGTAGATATCGTGTTGTGACCTGGAACACAATCGAATTGCCGTTTGAATTGTCATCTTCTTCTTCTGGTTTCGTATAGTAGCAAATATCAAAATTCAATTTGATCATTCGGGTGCCACAAAATACGCTGCGCCGCCGAGGACCACAAAATTCTGTACGTGTCGGTAGAAGCAAATAGCAGGGTAAATAAATTTGGTGCATTGTACAGATAAAATGCGTTGTTTATTTTTGAACTCTACACTCTGTTTTTTTTTAGATTTATTTAAATAACAAAATATAGAGTATTTAAAAGAAAATAGAATTCTTCAAAATTTCTGGTTTATTTCTGAAGAGAACAGACATATGATTTTCAAATATGACATCTTCGTTGTTTTGACGTGGGACTACGTCTTTCTTCACTATACTAAGGTACCTACTGGAAAACTGGATTGTACATGTAACGTTTTTGGTTGGCGGAATGGAAGATTTTAGATGCTAATAGCGCTCAAACAACTGTTCCGATTTCAATAGTTAATATACCGTTTGAAAGCTAAAATATACAAGATTTATATAACATGATAATTTTAGTTACCATTTTTTTATTACTCCGTGAAAATTGCGGGAAAGTTTGAAGGTCGAATATCCACATACATTTTTCATACGATTCCCTAACGCAGACTTCAAAAACATAGACGAAATGATTTCACGCATTCAGTCATTGGCTAGCAATGCCAGCCAATTGGCATCGCATTCATCACCCAACGTAAGCGACGAAGAAAGAAAGCAGAGATGCTTCCACGTGATTGGTTCTTCCCCCAATCACCCAAGTTTCCCACACTGAGTGACGATATAAAAGGACATTCCGTGTTGAGAGAAGCTCATTCATCATTCATTCATTATTCATCGCTCAAAGGATTCAGACGTCTAACAGCGATTTTCGTAGTGGAAAAATTTACTGCGTTATAATTTTGTTAATTTGAAATATTCAGTTTTCGGCGAAAAGCAGAGTTTATTACTGGAAACACAGAGTTATTTTGTTTTCTGGAGCATCGCAACGCAATAATATTTTGGCCTAAGGGCCATGGCAACGGAACATTACCCCTCCCCCGTGGGGGGAAATGGAAATGCCAGATTACCTGACTGGATGGATCCGAATAAGGAACACGGCAAACTCACTATTTTATCAATGATACCAACTGAGGGACGTTTTCCTGACAATCCATTTATCATCGGCCGCTCTTTAGAACGAGCTGCTGGAGGAAAATTGGACGACTGCTATACAGAAGACAAAGGAACAAAATACGTGTTGAAAGTGCGCAGTGAGGAAAAAGCTAAACGTTTAATAGCGTTAAAGGAACTAATTGATAAAACCCAAGTAGAGATAAAATTACACCCTAATCTAAATATCGTGAAATGTGTGGTCAGCTGCGTAGAGGCAATAAATCTATCGGAAGAGGTATTAATTACTGAGCTCAAAGATCAAGGTATTTCGCAAGTGCAACGCATTACCCGGTCGGATGGGAATCGAAGAGTCAACACTCCAATGTTGATTTTGACAGTTAGCGGCACGGTAATCCCGAAGTTCATAATGTTTGGCTTCCTTCGAGTGCGTACCCGTATTTATTTCCCATCACCAATGATCTGTTTTAGGTGCCTTGAATATGGCCATACTAAAGCGCGCTGCAAAGGGCAGGAACGTTGTCGGAACTGCTCGGAAATTCACCCAGTTAACCCGGTAGAAGGTTGCCCGTTTGTTACAAAATGCCTACACTGTAAAGAGGGACATATCACATTGAGCAACTTTTGCAAATTTTTTATTAAAGAAAAGGACATAATCAAGATAAAATGTAGCTCCGGTGTATCATTCAAGGAAGCCAGATTAGAATACGAACGGTCTCATGGTCCTAAATCGTATGCCAACATTTCTAATGTGCAACAAAGACTCGATCTTCACAAAACTGATAATCTGGAAGAAATATTGAAAGAAAAGGAGAATACTATCAAACAGCTAATGAAAACGATTTCGGAACTATCCAGTAGATTGGACGAATTGGAAAAAGGAAAAACCCAGAAAAAGAAACACAAACGCGAAACAAAGAAAAAAACTATGGAAACAGATATGGAAACTGACTCTAGCCAACATAACACAGATATAAGTAAGGTAAGCGGAACTTCCTCCAATATCATTGTTCAAAATATGGAAAGCTCAAAAACTCACAAGCGACATTTCACAACCGAAATAGAACCCCCATCTTTTAAGAAACCCCCAGGGGATTACAGCAAAATTGACAGTATTCACAATTCTAAAAATTTCAATATAGTAACCAATCCTATCAACAGCCTTCAATCCACTCAAGAAAAACAAAACTCGCAACCCCAAGCCTTCTGTCGATCCGAATATTCTGGCCTTACAATGGAATTTACACGGGTTAAGAGCAAAATTACCCGAGTTACAACTTCTGATTACCGAATACAATCCCCTAGTCATTGCTCTCCAAGAAACCCTTATTCCGGAATCAAACTCTTCCATCGACTATATCAAAAATTACAAACTGTACATCCATGAAAATTCTTGCAACCCTCTAAAAACTGGTGTTGGAATAGCCATTAAATCTGATACCCCACATCGCCGAGTCCAGATCTCATCACAACTGCAAGCAATAGCACTAGAAATCGATAATCCAATCAAAGCCACCATTGTCTCTATATATATATCCCAATCTTACAACGATATAGACCAGCTTAAGAAATTACTTAAACAATTATTGGATCAATTTTCGTCTCCAGTCTTTTTTCTGGGGGACTTTAACAGCCACTCTATTACCTGGGGTAGCCATCGATATGATGCTAGAGGTCGTGCTATAGAGAGTTTCATTGAGGAACAGAACCTCGTTTTACTAAATGACGGAAGTCATACTAGAATTAACCCGCTTAATGGTAACACCAGCCCGATCGATCTCTCCATCGTTGCCTGGAATTTTGCCAATAATTTAACATGGAAGGTTCACGACGACTGCTGTGGTAGTGACCACATGCCTATAGTTGTCAGGTTTAACAGAGATAAACCAAGCGATTCTGTTCGACCTAGATGGAAGTATGAACTGGCAAACTGGCCCGAATACCAACAAGAAATCAAAACACTATTCTCTACCAATCCTCCTTCCTCCCCAGACAAATTCTCCTTAATGATATTTGAAATAGCTCTCAAACATATCCCCAGAACAAGTGGCAAACTTGGGAAAAAAGCGGTACATTGGTGGAACCCGGAAGTTAAAAAAGCAATTAAATTAAGGCGCAAGAAATTGAGGGCTCTTCAAAAAATCCCAAGAGAAGAAAGGGTAAACTCGGACACCTTCACCGAATTCAAAAATGCTAGAAACTCAGCCAGACTTATAGTGAACAAAGCTAAAACGGACAGTTGGAACCAATTCATAGAATCGATAAACCTCGGAACTACTTCTAAAGAATTATGGAATAACGTTAATCGTTTAAAAGGCGCTCGTGGCAGGACCCCTATCAATATTAAGATTAACGATCAAATATCATCCGACCCCTTAATTAACGCAGAACATTTAGCTAACCATTTCGCCCTTGCCTCATCTTCCACTAACTACAATAAGAATTTCCTTACTAGTAAAAATGTAATTGAATCGAACCCACCTTGCTTTGATACTGATGCCAACTTGGAATATAATAATGATTTCAGTTTATTAGAACTTGATTGGGCTTTCAGCAAGTTAAAAGGCTTCTCGGCCGGTCCTGACGAAATCGGATATCCTCTCTTCAAAAACCTGCCAATTATCGGTAAAACCATATTATTATCAATATATAACAAAATTTGGACAACAGGCAATATTCCAACGGATTGGAAAACAGGCTTCATTGTTCCAATCCCTAAACCAGATAAGGACAGATCCATCGCAGACAATTACAGACCCATTACACTGTTAAATTGCATTGGCAAAGTTCTTGAGAAGATGGTTAACCGACGTTTGCTCCATGAATTAGAGTCCCATGGCCTGCTCGACAATAGACAATTTGCCTTTCGCCCCGACAAAGGTGTTGACGACTATTTTACTGAATTAGAAGCCATTATAGAGGAACATCGCGAACGAAAGATGCATGGTGATATTGTCTCATTAGACCTTGCTAAAGCCTACGATCGAGCATGGCGTTTTCCTATTCTTAAATCATTAGAAGAATGGGGAATTAAGGGCCGCATGAGTCTTATCATTGCAAACTTCCTTACGGATAGAAAATCCAGAGTAATTATAGGAAACACACAATCAGAAACTAAAACACTTGAAAATGGAATACCTCAAGGCTCCGTTCTATCTCCGACACTCTTCCTTATCTGCATGCAATCAATATTTGAAATCATTCCTCATAATGTACATATTCTCTTATATGCTGACGATATAACTTTGATATCCTTCCACAACTTCAAATCAATAGCCCGAAAGCAAATGCAATCAGCAGTCAATTTGGTCTCTCTTTGGGCTGACGAAAGAGGTTTTACTATTGCTCCCAACAAATCTCAACTTTTACACATCAGTTGCAACCGACAAAAAATGAAAAAACTTCCTATTTTAAAAATTAAACAAATCTCCATCCCTACAAAACCAAGCCTCAAATTACTTGGTATTCATCTTGACCGCCTCCTCAACTTCAAAACACATGCTGAAGCTATCCGAAAGGATACCGTTAAAAAAATGCGAGTAGTTACAATTATTGGCCAGAATACCTTGTGGCCACAGAACAACGATCATCAGAATCTTAAATGCATGGTTGCTTCCCAAAATATTCTACGGAATAGGCTTTTATAGTCTTGGTGGTGATACAGTTACTGAAAAAATCCGCCCATTATACAACAAGGCATTCCGTTTAGCATCCGGACTATTCGTCACAAGTCCAACTTAAGCAGTTATGGCAGAATGTGGTCAACTTCCCTATGAATATTACCTATTAGAATGCCTGGTAAGAAAATCAATACGCTGGCTGAGCATTACCAGCCGCGATGAGGTCCCACTTGTAGTCAGAACAAACAGTCTCATGGAATCCATGAATAAATGCAAAATCCCACCAATAGCAGTATTACCTAGATCAAAAAATCGTCCATGGAACACTCATGCCCCCACCATAGACCTATCCCTCTCAAATCTAATCAAAGCTGGCGATACTCCTTCAATAGTCCAAAAACATTTCCATCAACTGATTTCCGATAAATATAAAAATTACCAACACATTTTCACAGATGGCTCAGTTAAAGACGAAAAAGTCGGCTATGGCATATTCTCCAAATCACCAAACCTCAACTTAAATGCTTCCCTCCCACCAATCTGTTCTATCTACAGCGCGGAGGCCTTTGCACTTTTGAAAACATGTAACATTGTACCGGACTCTCCGAAACTTACAGTTATCTTCAGTGATTCAGCCAGTTGTCTCACTGCTATGCGATCTAATGTGAATAAACACCCTTGGGTAATTGAAACTGAACTCAAAGCTCTGCAAAAAAATATCAATTTCTGCTGGATCCCCGGTCACTCTGGGATAACTGGTAACGAAGAGGCAGATAAACTTGCTGGTTTTGGTCGCGATAAAGAAAGTGAGGTTACACCCATTCCACCCTCTGACGCCATCAGATGGGCAAACACTATAACCCGTAACAGCTGGGACATTGATTGGTTCCGAAACAGAACATGTATCCTCCGAAAAGTAAAAAACTCCACCACCCGTTGGCCAGACAACAAAAATCCTAGAACTCGTCGAATATTATCCAGAATCCGTATCGGGCATACCCGCCTTACTCATAGCTTTTTAATAGATAAATCTGATCCACCAACCTGCATAACATGCGGACTTCCCCTAAATATTAGTCACATTTTGTTGGATTGTAGAGCTTTCCATACCGAACGCATATCGAACAATTTCAGTAATAGTTTGGAGGAAGTTGTCTCACCACCTTACGAGAAACAACTAATAAATTTCCTAAAAGAATCTAATCTGTACGACAAAATTTAATACAAAGTTACAATAACCATAGGGACGAATGACCGTCACGGTTAAAATCCCTATAAAAAAAAAAAAAAAAAAAAAAAAAAAAGAGAAGCTCATTCCCTGGCCGACCGTCAAAGCGAACAGTTCGGCTTCCCTTCGATCTGAGTTGGACCCCACCAGTGGTAATCTAATTCAGATATCGTTGTTGGAATACAGCCCGAAACTGGACGTGATCGGCACTGGGGACCATTGGAAGCCGTTGGAAGGGACCATTGGAAGACTTGGAAGCCGTTTGGATGCTGCCGATAGTAATTTGTGTAGGTATAGTGTGTCGTATACCAAGTGTGTGTGCCTGAGTAGCGTTAGCGTGTGTGTGAGTGTGTGAGTAGCGTGTGTATGTGTGTGTGAGTGTGTGAGTAGCGTGTGTATGTGTGTGTGTGAGTAGCGTGTGTGTGAGTAGCGTGTGTGTGAGTAGCGTGTGTGTGAGTAGCGTGTGTGTGAGTAGCGTGTGTGTGAGTAACGTGTGTGTGAGTAGCGTGTGTGTGAGTAGCGTGTGTGTGAGTAGCGTGTGTGTGAGTAGCGTGTTTGTGAGTAGCGTGTGTGTAAGTAGCGTGTGTGTGAGTAGCGTGTGTGTGTGTGTGTGTGTGTGTGTGTGTGTGTGTGTGTGTGTGTGTGAGTAGCGTGTGTGTTTGTGTGTGTGAGTAGCATGTGTGTGTGTGTATGTGTGTGTGTGTGTGTGTGTGTGAGTGTGTGAGTAGCGTGTGTGTTTTTTTTTTCATGGATTGTTGTGTATGGTATTTTGGTGTGTGTTATATACTATGGCTATGGCAGAATTAAATCTTTACACTCACAATAGTCCCACGTCAAGCCTACGTTTGTGCACTCAAGCACATACCCTTTAACTTTTTTGGTATCTTGAAACTGATTTAATTTTTTTCTGATTCTGTTTACCGATTTAATGTTTAAATTGACCTCAATTGAATGTTAACATGTTTATAAAATTTTATGTCGATTTTAAATTTTCTGTGAATATGCATTTTCGACTAAAAACTATAATTCTTCATCGTAGTTTTTTCCACGAACTTGTAACTGCTGGAACAAATTTTCATGTGACATCTTTGCCGCTTTGTGATCGATGAGTAAGCTATCTTTCACAAGACAAATAAATATAGAGGGAGGTTCAATTTCTACTAAATCGAACTAAATTTAGATCTGTATAGAAGGTTGCCTTTTTGCGTATTGAAGAAAATTAACTATTTCAGAATGAAAGGTATTCATCAATATTAAAGAGAACATTTTTTCTTCTAAACTAGAGTGCTGAAAATAAATAATTAAAAAACTGACCTCGTTCGATTTTGGCCACGCCAGTTTTTTTTCTGTTACCAAAATTGAACCATGCCCAAAAATAAATGGTTTGGGAACATACTCAAATGACGTAGCATTTTTTTCATGATTTTCAGACACCCCCTTCTCCCTCGTAGCATTTGGTCACAAAAATTTAGACCCCCCTGAAAAAACGTAGCATTCCATTACTTCCCTCCCCCCTCCGGTTCTGAGAGAATCGTACAAAAATACAAGTGGTAACATAAATACAAAAAAAAATTACTTGAAAAAAACAATTCACCATGTCTAATTCAATTTATTTAACACTCATACACTTTTGACAGTATTTAATATGACGTTAATTCCGGCCTGGACTAATGCTTTCTGCTTCGAAGGGTTTGTGTATTGCTACGAGAAGGAAAGATGTTTATGCAACTTCGCGTGATCTATATAAAAACCTAATCCCTGCGCTTACCAGCTTTAAAAATAAACTTGTATGTTGTAATTTTCACTGTTAAAAGCCACATAGAAACAACGATTTTTGTTTTCAAAACAGATTGTGTGTTTGGAAATCCAAGCGATTGTTTATATAGCAAAGCTTTCAGAAGGTTCCAGAATGCCACAGATAAAACGATTTTGACAGCTCTCCCTGGAAAACTTTGTGCAATGTTTTAGTGTATTTTTAGTATACATTTTTCCTGTAAAAAAAATCGGTTTTCAAAATAAATGCTACGTCGATTTTAATCCAACCCCTCCCCTCCCCTTTGTCACAGATTGTCACAAAACGATGATATTCCCCCTCCCCCCATGAATGCTACGTCATTTAAGTATGGTCCCTTATCTTTTCATGACTTTTCTACTTTTCAAGTGGCCTGACGACCTAGTTACTTGATATTTCCACCCAAGTAATTGGAGGCATAGTACTGCTTTGATCATGATCATTATATTACCGAAACATGAAACATGTTCCGGTCATATCTCAAGAACTGTTTTACCGACTCCGATCATCCACTTCGGCAACATAAACAACCAAAATACCTTTCTTTTGGAGGATGTTAAGCTTAAATTGGTTGAAAAAATCAAGAAACCTAAAAAATGTGACTAAACATAACCGCTCGTTGTACCAAAAACGAACCGTGCCAAAAGTAAAACGAGCTCAAATCGAACAGAGCCTCAAAAGTAAATATAAAACTATTGCAGTCCTACGTCATCTATGCAGTCGTGTCTTGGATACCACCCCCCTACTTTTTTTTGCTGTATGGACTTCCTCACTGCGACCAGAATCGTTGATCTATTATGAGATATGCCCGGGTGTCTGCTGTATCCCGCACTTCCATTATTAGCAATACCGCTCGCTTTTGAGAAGTGGCTTGCTTATTATTATTTGTTATCAGTGCTTGTGTTAAATTTGCTACCCTCCATTTTACACGCTTACTGTTCTCCTATACCGAGCCTCGTTCCTCCTGCCAAATATCATTAATTATAATTCCCTGGATAAGTTTCGTCGTGCGTCCTTCTGGCCAGTTTTATTGATAAGAGGGACTTATATTTGTTAAGAGGAAGTCACGCAAAGGTTTTGTAGATTTCAGCATAAAGGAAGGGTAACTGGTGGGGAGCCTGAGAATAAACTCCATTGAATGGCCTGATTCTACTAAGATTCGAACCCACGACCAGCCGCTTGACAAAGCTTACTTTGTAACCTTGGGGCTACGCAGTTCACAAATTTTAGTTTGTGTTTTCCAGGCATAAGATTGGAGATCTCAGCCGCGACGTTGGATGATAACTTCTGGTTCCATTTGGAGAAAGTCATATTTTTCGAACGATTTTTTCAACATCAGTTACTATTTAGTTTTGATGGTCAATAATTTATCATTTTCAATACAATTCTTTATTGCTACTTTAGTATATGCAAAAGCTTGAGAACCTAGGAGTCGTGGAAGCATCACAGTTATTATAATTTAATTCGAGCTTTGAAAAAAAATTCAGAAATTCGAATTCAGAACCACAATTAACCAGACTTAGAAACGGAACCTAAACAAGAGGAATAGTTGCTAGTAAGGAAACCAATTTACTAGACAAATTGTGTTGCAAAAGCGATGCAATAATTATTTGCATTTATGAATACTTAACAATATGTCTCATCAACTTTGTTCTCGCCATTAAATTCGAATTAGCTCCTAAGTGTCATTAAATCTTTAGTCAGGCCACTTCGACTGAACAGGAAACTGAAGTCATTAAAAATATATATGTCATGACCAATCGTTAAAAAAATAAGTGGCGGCTAATATTCATATCACCATAAAAACCAACCGAGAAGATGATCCTCACAATCGCCGATCACTCATCGAATCGCGACAAGAACCGGCTTGGTATGTAAAATTTCAATTTTCCGGTTCCTAACGGATTCGGTGTTTTTGACAGCAGGGCAAACATTGCGGTCCCAGTAGGTGTGAACCCGCTAGTTCCCACGTCGATTCCCTGCGCGAATCGCGGCTCCCCGTATGTACATGAGCAGCACACGTAAAAATTCTCACAAACAGCAGATAGCTAACGGTGTCGCCTGCGCGACGGTGTGGAATATGATTGAATGAGAAATTCGCTCCGAGTTCCAATCCATCTGCGCCCCGTGACACTCTGCAGCATTCAGAATCGTGATGTGATTTTATTATCCGTTCGAGGTTTTTTTTTGCTCTTCGCTATTGCGACAATGAGAATGTCGAAGACCGGCAAGGGCAAGAGTCTGGTCGCGACCATCGTCGGTCGGATCATCATCAAATCCGGAGCGGCTGCGAATTCAAAGCATGATGACTCAACAACAGGCGTCCATTTGGAACATACAAGATGAACATCAATTACCCGACCACATTTGTATTGAAAAGAAAAAAAAATGAAGTTATAAATTTTACCCATTTAACTTAAGCGACGAACCCCAAATTCAATCCTCACAACGTAAAAGTATGCCACACATACACTGATACTCTTCGTTATTCCAGAATCTCACCACAATCGGTGAGATTCCCAGGAACGGTAAGCGTCGCGCCGTTCGTCAGCGTCGTCCGCATGCTACTGCTAAGTATGCATCTGGCGTTACGAATCAAAAGCAAATTGATTGATTGTCATCGTCATCGTCGTATAGCATCATCGTTGGCTGGCTGTCGCGGCCGGCTGTTGCTGCACCTTTCCCCGCTGGATTATTTTGCACATTCTGGGAGCCACCAATCGACGACGTCTAGGGCTATATTCTTGCAAACTGCGACCCGCCACCACTCCTCTCGCCATCCAACCGCGCGAGTAACATTAATGTGTCAATCTATCGCCAACAAGTGACGAGGGGGGCTTGGGAGCGCACGTACATATACAACACCATCCGGATACCAGTGGCACATTGTTCGAAGCACACACACCCACGGCAGGAGGAACCCTTCAACCTCGAAAGGTGAAACCGAAATCACAACAATGAATGCACACGCGACGCAGGAAGTGTCGATATTTAGTAATTTCCTCTTTCCTTTCTGTGCACCCGGTGAGTTATTCTTTGTTACGGGTTTGGGATTGCGATTGACAGATGGTTTTCTTTTTGTGTGCGTTTCTGCTCTCGTGTGCGTTTTTGTGGGAGGAAATATCGAATGGTTGAAATTAAAGCTTGCGTTATTTAGCGCAAGGTTCATGGTTCATGTGTCAAATTCCGATGTGTTATTTATTTCTTATCAAGACTTTTTGACTTTTAGATTTTAAATTTTAGTTTTAAGATTTGAGATTTTTAACTTCCAATTTTAGTTTATGAGCTTTGAACTTTTAAGTTCTCTAAGCTTTCATTTTCATATTTCACTCTTTATCGCATTGTGCATAACCTTATCTTGAGGTGCGATAAACAGTGTACAATTTGATCGCAACATCAACACGTTTACGATGCACAGTGGACTTTCTAATTCATTCATTATTTTTAAATGTTCCAATCTTTCTATTGCATAAAACACTAATTATAAGATTGCAGTATCGCTCGCAAAAGTCATAAGCTATTAAGCCATTCATCGATTTCCACAAAGTCATTCAACATATGCCTGCCCCATTACTCGCAATGAATATTACTAGCAAACTCGTTACACTAGACTTTAGAGGTGAACTGAAATCAATAACATGAAACCATTTTAATCTACTGGACATAATTAAAGCAATAATTGGCAATAAAGTAACTATAAATTGCGAATAAATAATTTTTATTTGCCTAATAATGATACTGTATGAGACGATGAGGATATGCCTGAGGTTATTTGCAATTTCGTTAGCAGAATTTCGCTTAGAAATAAGAGTAACAAGCTCGATCCACAAAACGATCTAGTGCGTATTATTTTATCACTTTTTACTAATTTTCTTACCATTTCCAACAGCCGTTAGCGCCAACTGCAGTCCATTAGCCATTAACTTTCCTGCTGTGAATATTTGGTTGCGAAATCTCATATCTCATGATCTCTGTTTCACACACAGCTAACAGCTAAATCGGTTTTGGGGAAGACTGAACTTTCAGTTTCGCTGCAGCGAACGATAAAAGGCATGCCACCCTGCAGGTGGCAGCCCGCCCCTTATGGTGCTGGAATTGATTTTCCGATAACAATTCAAATTGGAAATCAATCGGCTTCTGGCTGATCCATCAATCACTAGCGGCCCGAAGCATACACGCACCATTCAGAGCGGTCAGCCCGTCGTGGTAAGTCAGTTGGCCATTCAGCCACGAACCCGCCTAAGTGCTCGCACTTCTCAAGTGAACAGTCGAAGGAGGAAGAAGAAGAAGAAAATCACTCTATAACAGCATTGTACTCCAGTTAAACACAGTCGGACTGCACTCGCAGCAAAGGAAAGTGAAAAAAACATTAATGAAAATGAAATGAAACTAATAAATATCTAGTCGGCTTTTGCTCCCGCGAGGGTTCGCGCACTTTGTGGCCAAGGGAGGAAAGAACTGAACAGTAAATGGACCAGTTTTATATTCGTTTTAATGTCACATTTTACTCCGTCGTAGTCCTTTTTACCCCCGTCAACTCCATGATAAAGGAACCGCGCAAAAACGAGGGCAACCGGTTCGGTTTGCTGCGGCCCGAGATCAGTCTCTAACCCGGGGGGCCTTTTGCGGTGCTATGAAGATTGCGTAAAAAAAACACAAAACATGAGTAAAATCCCATCCGAAAGGAAATGTGCGCGCGTGTACATTTTGCAGGTTACGTTTTTTTTTATTCCGCATGCTCTATAAAGTGAAATATTACCTGGCCTTTTAGGTGGCACGAGCGCCAACTGAATCATGCACCGCACACCAAGAGTTATCTCATAGCTTCCAGTCAAGCCAGCCCGCGATAGATGAAGAACGATTTGCTGGTGGGGAGTGTGCAGCAGGTTGATGCCAAACGGCCAAACCCTGGCCCCCGGGAGGCTGGATGCGATTGAGAGAGTGCGAGCTAGATCGTCACGTCGTTCATTATATGAACCGCGTCCAACTCAACGGCCGAAGGGTTCTGCGGTGGAAACCAAACGGAGCGAGCTTACGGTGGCTGCTGTGCGCCACCATGTCAAGCGGAGATTAATGAAAATAATCTTAACTGCCTTTTGCACAGCCAAGCCAACGGAATCGGTTGAGTTTGCGTCGAGAGCATTCACCGGCTGACTGTCTGGGATTTTATTTGACATAATGAAGTTAATTTGAATTGAAGTCTGCGGTGACCGGTTTGGCATTTTTCCCATAGTTTATTGCACACCGATTGGGACATTTGATTTGCGCGCCAACGTTTCTCAATTGCTTAGGGATTAGGGGCAGCGGGGTTGTAAATTGCATCCCAGGTAATAAAATATTACATTAATTATTTATTTATGGATGGAGGATGCCTTGAGAGCGCCGGCATGCTGAAAAGGGCATCGTTCGCGAAAACCTTGTGCTGAAAACACTTCATTCTTAGGGTTTTTAATGTGGAAACCTTAATTATACTTGCAACAAAAATGCTTAACATGACAAAAATGACAGAGCTTAGTAAAATAACATAAATAACAAATATGGCATAAATGACATGAATGACGAAAACGACAAAAATGATATAAAATTACTGAATGACAAAAACAGCATAAGTGACAAAAATGACATGAATCACTTGTGTGCCGAGAACGACAAAAATAACAAAAACGAAAAAAAAGATATAAATCACACTGAACGTCAAAAATTACAAGAATCAGAATTACAACAGTCACTGAAATGATAGACGAAAACAACAAAAAAATAGAAAACAGGTAGAATATTTGATTTTCGTCAGTTTAAAAAGTCAAAATTCGTGATGTTATTCTTATCATTGTCTTCTACTCTCAATATTATTAATTTCATTAAAAGAAAAGTTACCAAAAGTAAAACAAAGCTTTCGATCGTATTTATTTTACTTTTACAGTTACATTCTAGCCGCTCTATTTGCGTGCTCGTACCTGATTGTTTGGTTTTCTTTGTCTAAAAGAAAGTGAAAAAAAAGCTTATGAAACTACACTCGCTTCCTCTAATTTGATTGTTATGAATTGGAAGTAAACGTCCTTCATTACGCCGTCGTTCAAAGTATGAGTGAAGCCCTGATACCAATAGGTTCTCAAAGGCGAATTATTACTAATGAAGTCATTTCTGTAAGTGTGTAAGATGCGCTCTTCTATACACGATTGTCGAGGGGTAAAATAAATTATATGAGAACCTAAATAAATCAAGAGGAGTTGAGCAAATTAAGCTGTATCCGGTCAACAACACAAACGACTTGAAGAAGCCGTCGAATACTATATATCACTTAAATATCAGAAAAAAAAAACAAAAAACATAAAAAGATCCATTTATATGAGACAAATTTTGAGAGTAAAATTAGAAAAACTAGCTGACCCGGCAAACTTCGTCTAGCCCATTTTTGTGTAAAATTTAATAATTTTAAACATCCCAAATTTATTGATTCTTTGCGATTTGTTTATAGTCTGCAAATGCACGATGAATCGGCCATATCGGGATATGATCAAAGTCAAAAGGCAAATCGTCTGAAATGATTGGTTTTATCGAAATGCTCGACTTTTGGCTTCTGTACATCACCTTTATTCTGAAAATATCCATATTGAGTGGTATTCGATCATTTTCAGCTGTTTTTCTGGCATCGATCTGATTTCAGAAATACCCATATTGGGTGGTATTCAGTAATTTTGTTGTTTTCCAGAAACTGAAAGTGGTCATCTTTGAATTCAAAATAGTGTCCAGGGTCAATGCCTGGCTTCTATGCATCATCTTGATTACGGAAATATCCATATTAACCCTCTAATGCCCAAATTAATTTTTAGACGGACTTCGAAAAAATCACTATGAAGCCTCATAAACATTTTTGAGTCCTCATTGAAGCTTTTTAGAGGTTTGACTGAAGAACGTCCAAAGGCGCCACTGAGCACTACAGGTTTAAGTAATATTCGGCCTTTTTCGGCGGTTTTTCCGAACCCAGAAGTGGCCATCTTGGATATCAAAATGACGTTTGGAGACAATTTCTAGCCCCTGAGCGTCATTCTGATTTAAGAAACACTTATATTAGGTGTTATTTGGGGTCATTTTCGGCTGTTTTACAGACACCGGAAGTCGCCATCTTAGAATTCAAAATGTTGTCTGAGGTCGACTTGTGGCTTCCGTGCACCATTACGATTCCGGAAATACCTGGAAGTTTCCATCTTGAATTTAAATATGGTGTCTGGAGTCGAGTTTTGACTCCTGTGTACGACCCGATCATTGTAAGCTTCCAGAGTACGGAGGAGTATCAAACCACCATCGAAATTTATGTTTGATTTGTATAAGATCCCTCCCATCCAGAAGTGGGAGGGATGTTGAACCCCCATTAAAATATTTTCTGCCCCCAAAAACCTGCACATGCTAAATTTGGTTCCATTTACTCGATTAGTTCTGGAGTTGTGAAATAAATTGAGTTTCATTTGTAGAAAACCCCATTCTCCCAGAAGAAGGAGGGATGTCAAACTATAATGGACATATTTTTTACCCCCAAAAATATTCACCTGCCAAATTTGGTTCCATTTACTTGGTTATTTCGCGAGTTTAATTTGTATTGAACCCCTTCCTTCCAGAAGAGGAAGGAGTGTCGAACCATTAAAGACATATTTGTTACATCTAAAAACATTCACATAGCAAATTTGGTTGTATTTGCTTGATTGGATTTCGAGCTGTGCGAAATTTGTGGTTTGTTTGTATGGGACCCCTCCCTAATAAAAAAGAGAGGGGTGTTAAACTATTAGAGGCATATTTGTTTTCCCTAAAAATATTAACCTGCCGAATTTTTGGTTCCATTTACTTGGTTAGTCCTGGAGATGTGCAGAAATTTCTGTTTCATTTGTATGGGACCCCTCCTTTCCAGAGAAGGGAGGGGTCTCGAACTATCTAAGTCATATTTGTTCGGCCCCCAAAATCTCTATATACGAAATTTCACGCCGATCAGTTCAGTGGTTTCCAAGCCTATATGGATCAGACAGACAGAGCTGCATTTTCATTTGTTTAGATAGTTCAACTGATTACCGTGACGGTAACCACCAGTCGAGTGTACTCCTATTTGTATTTAATTTCCGGTGGTAGGTTTTTAGGGATGATTTGAAAATAACTGTCGAGAGTCACCTGTTTTAAATTGCTGTCATATTATTGTTGTTCATTGCGCCTTCTGCGATCTCATTTCTTCGTTATATGGAAATTCTACTTTCGTACCATTTTCCTTTATATTCTCCTAGTTTTCTCGCCGTAACAATTTTCCTTGAACAAAGACGAACACAACGAAACAAAGCCAGCTCAAATCGGACACTCCGTTGTATAGTTATGGGCGGTCGCACATATATGTAACTTTATTTTATATATAAGATTTACGACGAAATTGAGTACAGAAAACGGAATGCAATGCAAAAAACAGTTCAGCTGGAACGAGATGAACTAAAAACTCAATTAAAACAAGACTAAAACATTGAAATTATTATATGAATAACGAAACAGATAGTAAAGGGTAATGTAAGTTAAAATAATAACGGGAGCCGTATATTTGTCCAATAACTTACTCGAGTTTACTCTCATGTTTCACATTATCATATTTTCTACAACCCCCGAATTAGTTTTATTCTAACTTTTCGATATTTTCCCTGTCGTAGTTTTTGAATGAGCACCAAGAATTTCACCCGAACCATCAAAAGGAGAATCAATTCTATTTCACAAAATCCAAAAGCTTAATTAAGCTTTCATCTTGGTAGTGATAAACGAAGGTATCTTGTATTAGTCTGATCAATTGCATTAATTAAGACTGGTTTATTATATGAATCTTACTTTCCTATAAAGGACCACCCGTCAGATTAACTCAAGTTATGCGAAAATTCAAGGGATTTTAAGAAAACTTCCTTTTGGATATATCCTATCCAGCAAATCTACATCGCATTTGTGAATTTCGATTTATGTTAAGAGAAATTGAGTTAATCCTACTGGTGGTCCACTATGGGTTAATGAAGCAAAAGGGTCAACTATAGGTTAATTTACCCTGTAATTAGAATTTACAGATATTTCTTGTGACTCTGATGCAGATTGGCTGGATAAGATGTTTTCCGAAAGTTTTCTAAAAAATCCCTCGAATTTTCGCATGAATTGAGTTAATCTGTGAGTTTCCTATAGTAGACCATCCGCCAGATTAGCTTCCTTTACGCGAAAACTCGAAGGATTTTCAAAAAACATCAATCGGAAAACATCTTATCCAGCCAATCTGCATCAGAATCACGAGAAGCATTCATGAATTCCGAATTCATGTTAAGAGAAATTGGGTTATTCTGATGAGTGGTCCACTTTAAAAAAAGGGTCCACTATAGGTAAGTTTACCCTACACATTTTAAAACGAAAATAATGTCAGATTCCAGAACAGCGTTTCAAAATTATTTAAAAACCATGTAGACAAATTAACCTACAATCGATTCTTAACATATAGTGAACCGCTCGTAAGATTTACTCAATTTCTCTCAACCTGAATCGGGATTGATAAATAAATCCCGTAACTATGATGCAGATTGTCGGGATGAGATGTTTCCCGATGGAAGTTTTCTAATAAACCCGCGAGCTTTCGCATAAATTGAGTTAATCTGACGGGCGGTCCACTAAAGAAGGTGGTACATCCAAGCAAATTTTGCCCTGAAAAATGAATATTTTATTTTCCTGATAAATGAACAATGTTTCTTCCCGTTTGCTGGTATACAAAAATTTTTCAGGCATGATCAATTTTATTTGCTAGAGCCATAAAAGCGTAGTAACATTTTTCTCATATAGGATAAATTAACTTATAGAAGGCCCCTTTTCTACAGTGGAACACTCATCAGATTGAGATGTCTCCCTATGAAAATTTTTGAAAATCCGTCGAGTTTCCACAAGAATTGAATTAATTGAATTGAAAGGGGTCCACTAAAGGTTAATCTACCCTATGTAATACATAAAAAAGTTTGAATAATACCTCTCGTCAGGAATAGAGTAAATCAACCATTAGGGGACCACCAGCCAGATTAACTCAATTCATGCGTTATTTGTAGGGATGTTCAGAATACTTTCATCGGGAAATATTTTATCATGTCAATCTGCATCACAAACATTTATAAACTCCGATTTATGTTGAATTAAGCTGACTAATCCATTCTACACATTTTTATACAAAAAAGTCCAATTCCGGTGCAGTGTTCAAAAAATTATATAAAAACCATCATGTTGGTAAATTGACCTATGGTGGACCACTCGTTTGATAGATTTAATTTCTCTCAACAAAAATCGGAATTTGTTAACCCGTAAAGACCCGGGACGGAACTTGTTTTTTGAAAATGCTCGTTCTCAGCACTGGAACGGCCGATTTGAAAAAACTTGGAATTTTATTCAAGTGGAATAGTTGCTCTAAGTTTTGGTTTAGGTGCCACTCCTCTGGACCCCTCCCCGTTTTTGTAAGACGCAATTATGTCTGTTTTTTTTTAATTTTTCAAACAGATTAGGCAAACACTGGGAATTTTCATACGTATCAATTGCTTCATGTATCAAATCATGTCAGGTAGAAGTAAAAAATCACAAAACTACGTAATTTTATAAAAATTCAAGCAACAAAACCGTCTTTAAAATTTCAAGCTCTACATTTTTGAGGTAACGTCTCCTGAATCCATACGCGATGAAATATTTATTTTAGCATGCAAACATTTTGAGAAAAACGAGTTTAAATTCACTAAAGTACGAGTTCTTATAAGAACTTGCTTTTCTCCAAATCTGTGCATGCTAGAATAAATCTTTCACCATCTTTCGATTCAGAAGACGTTACTCTAGAAACATAGAGCTTGAAAATTGGAGAGCTAAGTTGAAAACTACCGTGGGAGACTGATAAAATCAGGTTTCCATGGAAATATGTACTTTAGTGAATTTTAACTCGTTTTTCTCAAAATGTTTGCATGCTCAAATGAATATTTCATCGCGTATGGATTCAGGAGGCCTTACCTCAAAAATGTGTTTCTCGTGACTTTGATGCATATTGGCTGGATGAGATGTTTTCCGATGGGAGATTTCTGCGAACCCCTCGAGTTTTCGCATAAATTGAGTTATCTATCTAATCTGGCGGGTGGTGCACTATAGGAGAGGAGTCCACTTTAGGTTAATTTACCGTATTTTCTTTAACTAGAGCCTTTTTTTTTGCTTGGATATCTTTTGTATGGAGTCGCGCCACTGTTGGTTGGCAGCGGCAATGTAGGGTTAATTGACCTACCCCTTTCCTGTAGTGGTTCACTTGTTGAAATTACTAAATTTCTCTTAACATCATATCGGAATTTAGGAATGTTTCTCGTGATTCTGATGCAGATTAACAGGATAAGATGAAGATCCCAATGAAAGTTTTCTAAAAAAAACCCTCGAATTTTCGCATTAATTAAAAGATCTGGCGAATATAGGAAAGAGTTAACTATAGGTTTATTTACCCTAGATCGTTAACTTGTTTGATAAAACGGGTTGTTCTAAATTTCTCGTAAAAGCTTTACATTCGAGACATCAAAATAGTCTACGCGTAAGCGATTATTGGTTGACTAATTGGGACGGGGATATCCTGTCAACAGTGATCTAGAGGATGTCACAACCGAAAGACTCATGAAGACTGTGTTAATTGTTGGTGGAAGTTTTACCGTGAAACATTTTATCACTTTCATCATGTGGTTATTTACGTAGTTATTGCTGTTAAAATGCTTTTGAGGCCAATGCCATAAAAGGTCAAAAAACCGAAATCATCCAAATTGAGCTCAGAATAGTGAAAGAACGCTTCATAAGGTAAAAAAGGCCAAAAACCAATTGTTCCCAAAAAATGCTCTAAATCTAGAAAAGACACAATAAGAATACTTTTTCAAAACGGGTGGCAAAAAACACATCTAAATGTCCAAAATTTATCCCAAATTGGAGGCTCAAAATTTATCCCAATTGGGGGCTCAAATTCGACGATCGTTCATTTCGTAGTTGCCCCTCCATGATGGATCTGAGCTACAAAAAGAACCACATTTCGAATAATTTTGGGATTCATTCACCATTTTTCAGGTAAAACAATTCAATAACTTCTGCTTTTGCATAGATCGATAAAGGCGCCGGCTTCGTTCACCCGATCGGTTGAAGAAGTAAGGAATGAAGTGTTGTTGGAGACCAAGCTCACCTCTGCATCTCCAACGACTGTGATGGAGAGGAAATGGTACCATATTTGTCACCGTGGTAAGTGAAGGAGTTTTATACTTTTACTCTTTTTTCTACGTTTACTCAGCTTTCTCAGCCGTAGGCCATATTGAAAGTATGTGTAATTTTCATAATTTAGACCATCAAAACATCAAATGTAAGCATACAATGTGCCTGAGCACCCTATTTGACCCCATCAAAAATCTATGAAAGAGTTTGCGGAAAATTTGCGTTTAGGTAGAAAGAGATGATTGAAAAGGTTTAAATTTTTGAATGACTTATCAACTGGATTCTTTGTATATCATAACAATTTGGTCCAAAACACATTCAGGAATTATTTCTGTTTTTCGTAAAAATATGAGATTTCCCTTAGTTCACGTAGTTTATAAACAGTCCATTGTCATTACAACACTTTTCTTATATAACAAAACCATTTACAGTAGAAAATCATTAATTTGACGTCAAAAAAATAATTTTTGGCTGCAAATCTCAAATTTCCGATCATTCAGGGATGGGTCAAAGTGGAAGGTAGGGCGAGAATGTGTGCAAAACTCATAGTAAAGATAAGTAACTCAAATTTTTGAGGCCAGAAAAGCTAAAAAATATTTCTGATTTATGCTTTGAAAGCAAAAACAAATGAACTTAAAATTTTTTTCCAGTTCTGAAGAAATGGACAATATAATATGATCACAAATTTTGCTAAAAATGTATGTTTCTTAAAACAAAAAAAGAAATTAATCCCAAATTTAACTTAGTATCGGAATAAAGTTATGAAGAACCGGTACAGAAAACTGTGCCAGCTCAGAATGGTAACAAAAAATACAGCTAAAAAGGCTAAGATGAAGAAGTTATTTCCAACTTTACCTCAAAATAGCTAACAAACGCTCAGGAAGACCAATAAAAAATCTACAACTAAGCTCAGGTTGGCGTAAAAACGGCAGAAGGCTAAACACGATCTCAAATTAAGAAAAATATATTTCTTAAGGCCGACCCAGGAAATGATCCCAAATTTTGCCCTGAATGGCGAAAAACGCTAAACAAGGCTAGCAATTCAAAACACTACAAAAGCTACATAAGAAAAGCACAGAAGAAAAACGAAGCCAAAATTCAACACGCGATTGGGAAAACGCCTCTCAACACCAGAACAAGCCTAAAATGAATCCAAACTAATATAAGGCAAGAGAAACGAAAAACGTTTCATGAGACCATAGAAGATACAAAACTGAAACGATCCCGAATCAAGCTCAGAATGGCGAAAAAAGGCTTTTTGAGATCTGAGAAAGTCAAATTAAGCCCAGGTTGTCAGAAAAAGGCGTCTTCAAGGCCAGAAAAAGTCACAAAAATGATCTTTAAGGTAGAAATGCTTCTGCATGTAAATCTGTGAAAAGACGATTTTTAATACCAGAAAAAGCCTAAATTACCCCATATTAAACTCATAATCAGAGCTGCGGAAAGTCAATATCATACTACTGACATTACGCCAAAATGATGCAACACCAGAATCAGCCAACTACGATGCATGGTTCATTACAAAAGAGTTTGCGATGTTACAATGATTCTCTTAGCGTCAACTCTCACTCTCATTTTTTTCTTGCTATCTTTCTCGATCATTCGGGTATGGCTGTACTGAGATTGAACCAGCAGAAATATCAAGTTCATTTTGACAGCATGATGTTATGAGGATAGCAAACATAAAATCAATGATTTTTCTTCAATTGATATGTATGATATTAATATATGGTCGGCATGCGATCAGACCGAACTAAGCGCCGTTTTCTCAGATTGAGTTATTGACACCCAGTGGATATGAGAAGTAATAATCTATCTATTATGAAGAAACGAAATCGTTTGAGCATTTGATAACGATATTATAACAAAAATTCTCTGTAACAGCTTGTACACAGCAATTGCGGCGGTAAATGTTTTTCGACGCTTGGTTCGGTTTGGCTGCACGCCGACTAAAAGCATTGTCAATAAACAACTATTACTTCGTTTTGTAACTGAGCGTATTTTAGTTTGGTACATTTTGAATCTGTATGATCATTCATTTTTATTCTCAGTAGAAAATATGCTTCTTCATAACACCAATTGTAATAAAAAGAATTCTATTAATATTTTTCGAATGATCTCATATCTGAAAAATAATATTGCATTTTTATTTGTTTTTTGACAGCATGAGTTTATTAATTTGATTCTTGAATATTGTGCTTGTTGTAGGTAAAACTAAAGACAGTGTTAGTTCGCGGCAAAAAATGAATCGCTGGTGGCAAAACAGAGAACTTTTAAATATGTATGGGTATGTATATTTATATACAGATCCTGTTAAATGTTGGCACGGTTCAACTTTGAAACTGTTCAATTTTGGTTCGGAACGGTTTTGCTTTTCTCCTAGTTTTCAATCATATTTTCTTTTAACGAAGAGGATGGCCGGAGTTAATCGACTGGTTTCGGATATATGGCCGGAATATGTTTCAGTAACATGGTAACGATGATCAAAGCAGTGCTTAGAAGTGCTCAAAATCCTACCATGCCTCTCATTGAAAAATGTAAAAATGCGGACCTGTTCCGGTTGTGTTCCGAGTACTCGGAGTTGTTGTGCCAGCCCATCAAGCGACACCTATAACCACTGGTTTGAAATTATAAACCTAGCTCATTGGTTGCCATATCTTGAGTTGGGATCGTCACAGACCGCAAAGCAGATCAATTTTAAAAAATCCTGATAGCAACAAACTTCAAGCTAGCACTGACATAATCACGCTACTGAAACGATTTTTGATATTCCAAAAATCACCTTGATTTGCATTGCACTGATATTTCCGAGTGAACTATGTATATTCACGACGATTGACAATGAGAAGCCGAAAATGGCAACAAGAGAGACAAGGTATTGAATCACTTGTCGGATCTCCACGCTTACTGTGATGGTTGCTGGCTATTTATTAGAGAAAGAAACGAGTGCGATGATATTTTCTCTCTCGTCAGGGTCAGCATGTTGCTTGGATTAATCGCAGCTCTGCTCATAATGCAAAAAGAAAAACGTGAACAATTCGATTTGTAAGCTTTTTTTCGCAGAGGCTTGCGGTGATCCTGATAGAGACTCAGCGGGTCAACCGAAATCAAAAAACTCATATTATTTCATTAGTTTAGAAGTGTGTCGTGTCCTTGAACGATCGCTTTTATGAGTATTTTGTTCACAGTGCAAACGGGAACGTTTTTCCCAAAAAATGCACGTTTTGAGCGCTGAAAATTGCATTAATTTTTTTTGCGGCAAAATGTAACTGTGAATTTAAAAAAAATTAAAAAAAAAAATAATAAGAAAATCGGTTCAGTAATTTTCCCGCAATCAGTATCACGGCAGTCATTTTTCATAAAAACACTATTCCGAGATAATCGCGTTTGAAGTTTCAAGTTTAGCTTATGCGGCCGTAGCGAGGCGTATTGCAAATCGCTCTCACTTACTCCCTTTTGCTCAGATCTTTATGAAAATTTGTAAAAATGTTCTCAAGATGTTCAAGTAGTAGTTCAAGATAATGTAATAAAAAATATTTCGATTTTTTTGAAAACTAAAGAGGTATATAACCCCTTAATACACAGAGGAAATAGATAAATATTGGTGCTTATTACGGGAGTCACTAGCGCTCTGTGGGTGTGTAGCAGAACCATTGGTAAAAACAGGGGTTTAAAACCCAGGATGATACACTGGTTGTATCAAAAAATAATTATACCAAGACTCACCTATGCCTCGCTAGTGTGGTGGCCAAAAACTAATGAAACGGCCGCTCAAACAATGTTAGGCAAACTACAAAGGCTAGCTTGCGTATCAATTTGCGGAGCTATGAGAAGTACTCTCGACGAAATCTTTGAAAGAAATTTGTCATTTCCTTCCACTTGATCAAACGGTGCAACTGGAGGCGGTGAAGAGAGCCCTAAGGCTGAACCGTCACAAAAACTTTCTAGACGAAAATCTAACAGGTCACATCAAAATACTGAAAAATTTTCATATAAACGAACTTATAGTGAGAAACGAAGACTGGCTGGAAAATAAGCCAAATTTCGACACTCGCTATAAAATCATTGAGACCGAACGGGAATCTTGGGAAACAGAAGGTCCAGCACCGGAGCTGGCATCACCGGGCCAGGAATAAATGAATATATCTCTATGGGAAACTGGCCAACAGTTTTTCAAGCTGAAATATACGCAATCATGGAATGTGCATACATCTGTCTAAAGAGAAATTACAGACACGCAAATATCTGTATCTTCTCCGACAGTCAGGCAGCACTCAAAGTGCTTAAAGCACCCATTTGCAAATCAAAACTAGTGTGGGAATGCATTCTTTCACTTCGCCAGCTAGCACAAAAAAAACAGGTTTTACTATACTGGGTACCAGGACACTGCGGAATTGAAGGCAATGAAAAAGCCGACTTACTAGTAAGACAAGGCTCTTCTGAAAATTTTATAGGACCAGAACCCTTCTGTGGCGTCTCATCAAGAGCTTTAAAAATAGAACTATATGAGTGGGAGAGGATGGTCATAAGTAAAAATTGGAATGCTGTATCTGGTTTACGGCAATCAAAAAAATTTATAAAACCAAACTACTCAAAAACCATGACGCTACTTAGGCTCAATAAAAAAGACCTTAGTACGATAACAGAACTTTTCACTGGTCACTGTCCGAGTAAGTACCATCTAAAGAAGATGGGTAAACTCAATGACGAAAAATGCCGCTTCTGCGGACTTGAGAAGAAACCTCTGAACACCTACTTTGCGAATGCATAGTATTAATACAACGCAGACTGCGTATCCTCGGTAAAGGATTCCTAAGTCCTTCCGAAATCTGGAACGAAAGCCCTTCTCAGATATTACACTTCATTCGAATTGTGATACCTGACTGGGATACACGTGCAAATCAAAATTGGACATCAACTCAATAATAGTTATGCGCCGAAATTGAATGCACCTAGATTAAGGCGGAGCATACTACAATAGATCTACTAGTTACCAATGGTCGCAGTGGTTCAGTCTCCTACAGGAAAAAAAACGGGAGTCACTTCACGGTGAAATCACAGTGAAGTGAACAAAATCCTATTACGGGACTCACATAAGTGAGAAAAACGTCGCAAAGTGACATCTGCCGCGAAATCTGGGTTATCATGAGTGTCATATCAGTGAAGTGAGAACGGAAAAAGCGACGATTCGCGTAGAATTATTTCACGACCATTTTGAACGGTGAAATGATTCCATGAAGATGCCATAAGTCTTAAAGTTGATTGATTTGTGATCTAATGGTAAATATTGGATTTATTGAATTTGATCCGTGCCTTAAAGCGGTCAAATTTTCTTTTTTTTGCCAGGAAATTTTCGATACCGAAAAATTAATTTTTTTTTATCCCGAATGTTTTAGAAATGCAGAACACGTCAAGATCTGGTGTTATCTAAAAAACGGAAAAAAACGACTTTCTGGGACTTGTAGATTTTTGAGCTGGGAAACAATCTCATTTCACTTGTCCTATTCTCAATTTCACTTCACTGTCAATCTTACCCCACGGAGGTGATTTTTGTCACCTCACTTTAGGTGGAATCGGGAATAGGACTAAAACGGTGAAGTGAGCGTGAGAGTGAAATATATTTCACCGTGAAGTGACTCCCGTTATAAGCACCATTATACCATATTTCGACGAAAATAAAACAAAACCTAGAAAATAACCAAAATGACAAAAATAAAAATGGAATGACGGTTTACACAAAGCGAAGTTCGGATAAAATTGAACGAAGTTTTGCAAGAAAAAAAAAATAATTCAACAATGAGATGAAGCATTTTTCTTATGAACCACTCTCTGCGATATATATTGAACTTTCTTTTATATCATGGGTTAGCCAATTAGCCAATATTATCACTGGCTTGTATAGGTTTCAGCTGATTGTGCCTTTGACCAAATTCATAGTAAAAGGGAATTATTATTTCAAGAGGAAGTCAGCAAGATGTTGCAGGATTCAGCATGCAAAAAAGGTTAGCCTGAAAATAAACCCATGCTTTAGTCCGTTGGCATCGAACGGCTTGGGATTTAACCTACGTCCACCGGTATGTCAAAGCGGATTCTGTAACCTTGCTACGGTAAAGCACCTCAAGAAAAACTTGAATAATAAAACTTCAAAAGTCGAAGATTGATTAAAAATCGCAGACAATGTTTGACCAAATAAAAATAAATAATAAAGTGATCCACAACGCCTAAACAAGTGGAATGATGAACTTTGAAATATCGTGCAAACTTTTCCAACAGTTTAAATCTTCATATTTTCCGCTGCATTAACCAATCACCCCCGCTTCTCGATTTTAATTTTAACCAAATTAAAGCAACTTCGCAATCGCAACAACAGCTGGCTGTGAAAGTTGACTTAATTTTTTGCACCGACTCCGCTCTGCTGTATGTGGCAGGCGGGGGTGTGATAATTTCGATGTGTTTACCTTTTCCGAACGTCCGAACGGCAGAGACGCGCTTGCGGTCTTAATTTTACGGACGACTCGCTTCCGACGTCCGTGGCTATTTTCACCGCGGTGAAATTTTCCTTTCGCACTTTTCCCCTAATTACAATAATCGCATATGCTACCGAAAAGTGTTACAAGTTCAATTCGTTGCTTTTTGTTTTCTGTTTTTTTTTTTTTATTTGTTATTATTGTTGTGTGAGCCTGCGCCAACTTAGATTCGAGTCGAACTTTCTTCTTCGCTACGGAGCGCGGAAAAATTGCCTTCTATCACGTCATTACGCCTACCAGCTTGAGAAACGGTTAAGAATTATCGTAGCCTGCTTTTCGCGCACCCGAAAACCGCTTGCATTTTTATAGCCGTAAATAAATAATAGATTGATGATGGTGAGTTGAGAGTGCTGCGAATTATTCGAGCCGTTCTTCAATGCTTCTACGCAGGGTGAACTCTATGCTGATACTTTTTCTTTCGATACGTTAGATTAATTTGGGCTTCTTTTTTTCTCCACTTCATTGTTTCCCGCAATTGAACGGCTGTTGTGCGGATTTTTCCACCAACATTGTGCGCGTCCCGCATACTTTAGATTCTTCGGAACCACTTTGGAATTTACCTGAATAATACGATTGAAAAAAAAAAATACTGGTAACGCCTTGCAGCTCGGTTTTAATCGTTTTTTTTTATTGTTATTATTATTGTTTCTCTTCGTCATTTGGCCCTACTCGAGGTTTGACTAACTGAAAGGAAGAATATTACGCTAGCGTCTATTGTGATTATGATAGACAGAGATGTTTCCACTGCGTACAAGTGCCATAGCACACATAAATAAAACAAAGCAAAGCACGGCAGTACCATAAAAAAATTAAAACACCTCTTAGCTGTGATGATATTGGTCGACAAAACAGTACAATGGAACCGCCAAAGAAACAGAGGAGAGAAGAATAAAACAACCAAAATAAGTAGCTGACTATTTTCGCACCATCAAAATTTAAATAAAGAAGTTGAAACATCGGCATTAAATGGTTTTACCATCAGTTCTCAGTGTGGGGCACTGGGGAAAAGAGCGAGTAAAAAATCTACTTTTTCCGATAAGATTACATAGAATGACTAAAATGGTTGAGGAAACAGACTCCACATCTAGGAACGAAAAAGTTGTGGAGGGCCCATTCAAGTTAACCTTGAGATATTTTAAACTGCGTTTCCATTGTTTAGGAACATTATTTTGCCAATTTGCATTCGCACTGCGATTATAATTATTTGATGTAGTTCAAGAGAATGGTAAAATATGGAGTCACCAACAACTAATGGATAGAAACACACTCATGTTTTTTAAAGACTGGTAATTTCTCCCCAGTTATCGTTATAAATCTTCTGTCGGGCACCAGAGGAGATTTTATCTCACTCCTCTTTTGAGTGTTGAATCTAGATTTATGGTAAATTTAATCATTTCAAGACAAATTTTGTTCTTCGTTCAGGCTTATACAATTTTCAGGAAACAACACGTTCAAAAAAACGTTATGATCAATTGCATTTCGTATTTCCAAAAAAAGTAAGGAAGAAAGAATCTATCAAAAATATACAAAGGTAGCAAAATCATTTAGATATCACATTTTCATTTTCAAACAATAAATTAACAAAGTAATGATCGAAATTTTATATAGAGAAACATTACAGTTCACTTACCGATAATGTGGATTATATTTTTCCTTAACAGATTAACTTCCTAAATCCCTTATTATCCACAGGGTGCATAACTAAAATAAACAGTTTTCTAACACAATTTAAACTCGCTATATTTCACAATGAAAGCACACTGCCGTCCGTCATTCAACCCGACACCGGCCACTGTCACGTTTTGGTCGTTTCGGCTGCCAAATCTAAACAACAACACTAACAACCATTATAATCATTTAGCGGCTGGCCGCCCTTACTTTTCTTCTCCGTTGATTTGAGTAGATCGAACTTTAAAAAAACAACAACACAAATCCAAGTCATTCATAGCATACTTCGATGCTCGCAACGGTGTAGCATCCCCTCGTAACCGTCGTCGCACCAAGCAAAAGGCAAAGTGGTGCCAACCGTAAATGTAGCACCTTTTCCAGACGGCGATCTGAAGTCTCACTTTTTTTTCTTTCACTCTACTTAGCGACGTTCAACGCCAAAACTAAACCGTCTTCACTCACTGAAAGCACCCAGCAGCACGCGCGTTCCGGAATAAGTAATTAGCCTGGAGACGGGGGCGTAAAACTCTGTCCAAATTCGAACGGGTTCGATTCCAATCAGTCAGAGGCACTTACGACGCATCACACACTCCACTGTCAAGATAGTCCACCACTCCAGCGGCTAGCCACTCGACTGAACTCCCCCAGGCATAGCCGAAAAAAAAACAAAAAAAAAATGGTTCTGCCAGGACACGGAACAGGTGCGCACCGGTCAGTTGATAATTTGTTGCTAAGAAAATGCGCGCGCACGCGTGAATTGTTCGTTTGGGGGTGCAAGAGACCGCAATCCAACCGTTTCTGTACGTGCTATACGAAGCAGTTCGGAACCAACACTGAACCCGCACCCGTGAAGCCAAAACCGTCTAAGCCTATTCTATGCTGTGCCGCCTGTTGTTACCATGGTTAAGCCACTTGAGTGGAACCACCAACACCAACACCATCATCAGCAGGCATCAGCAGTAGCAGCAACAGCCGTTTTTGTTCAGTGCTCACCGTCTACAAGGAATGCCAAGTGGCCTCTCGTAAGACGGCGCTCAAAAAGCTCCTCGTAGGTCGACTCTCTTTCTCTCTCAGACAGCCATATGTTCAATGCTCTGCTTAACACTTCTACTAGGCTCTGCTCTGCATGGCCTACTGGCTAGCGGCGCTCGAGCACATGTTGTATGTTTATGCTTTTTTTTTCAGTGGAGTTTTACGTTTTTGGCGAGTTCCATATTGACCCCATGCGTACAGCTTTTTTGTTTGCTTCGACGCTAGTTTATAATTACATGCAAATCGACGATCAGAGTTGTGCAAAAATGTTACAAGATAAAAAGAGTGTGTATTTAAGTAACGAGCCTGAAAATAATACAGATCAGATGAACTGATATAACCGAAATGAATTACAAGGATGGCGAAAATGACAATAATGATAAATTGATATCAAATTCAAAAACTAAAGGAACAAATAAAAATTACAGAAAGGACAAAAATTGCAAATACGACAAAAGTGACAAAGAATGGCCAAAATGACGAAACAATACACAAAAGGCAAAAGGCTATTAATAACAAAGATGACGAAAATGGCTCCAAAGACAAACATGATTAAAATGTTATAAATGACACGATTAACAGTAATGACAACAATGGCCAAATTTTAAAATATTACTCAAATGACAAACATAAATCAAACACTAAATGGTCGGCGTGCGACCAGACCGAACCAAGCGCTAAAAACTTTAATTCGAGTAATCGGCGATCAAAGTTTAACCACCCCGTATGTTTCCTGCAAACTGCTGCAAAGATATTGTTTGCAATTTTGTTATAATACCATTATAAACTGTTCAAATGATTTCGTTTTATCATGAAAGATAGATCATCAAATTTAACATCCACTGGTGTTAAAAACTCAATTTTAAACAAAAATAGCGCTTGGTTCGGTCTGGTCGCATGCCGACCAAATAGGGGAACTGCTCCATTATTCATCTCAGCCCGTATATTCATCTCATTCAACATGTAAACACAATTGAAAACAGGGAAAAACGCATATTTTCTTCTTAAACCAATCTGCTAATCCATGGAATGGATTCTTCTTAGTTCACTTTCTCATATAAACCTTCTCTATAAACCTCTATAAACCTCAAAAACTCACTTAAAAGCTCTAAATTTGATATAATAATCAGGCATCTGCACTCGAAAACTCATTTATTTCAATCACCTACCTCAGAAAACAAAATCCGCGCATTGTTCTGTACGGCTACAACGGAACTCGTTCAGCAGCCAACCAAAGTTTTTCTCATCACTAGCGGACCATTTTTTATTTTAATCACTAAACAAAATCACTCACTACACTAAGAATACTATGATCTTTGAAACGTTCACCTCAAATTTCCAAAAACCAGCTTGAATTAGCAGCGATATATGAGATGAAATTCTACAATTCCTGAATTTCAACTGTATGTATTTTCATCTGTTTCCACTGCCTTGAAGAAAATAAAAAGTTGGCAAATCGGTTTCTGTTAAGGGACCATACTTAAATGACGTAGCATTTAGGGGGGGAGGGGGGATATCATCATCTTGTGACAAGCTCTGACAAGGGGGGAGGGGGGGTTGTAGTGAAATCGACGTAGCATTTTTTTTAAAGACTGATTTTTTTTTGCAGGAAAAATGTATACTAAAAATACACTAAAACATTGCACAAAGTATTGCAGCGAGATCTGCAGAAATGTTTTTATGTGTGCCATACTGAAATCTCCTAAAAGCTCTGCTACATAAACAATCACTTGGATTTCCAAACACACAATCTGTTTTGAATACAAAAATCGTTGCTTTTTTGTAGCTTTAAATGTGTTTCTGTGTTTTCTGCAGACATAGATCATACTACACACTTAGATATTATCATCGAGTACGGTAAAATAAATTACCGAGTTTTCAACAGCTGAGATCTCGGTAAAAATCTTTGTATTTATTTATTTATATATTTATCTCGGCAATACATCAAAACACCGAGATTCTGTAAAAGCAAAAATCAAAAACCTGTCAAACTTTAACGAGATTCTCGGTAATGTTTCGCCGAGCTACTCTGGAATTCGAACTGTCAAATTATTACGAGAACTTCGGTAAAATTCACTGAGGCACGTATTTTGCGATTTTTTTAGATAACCCAGAATATGATTAAAACGATTAAATATACAAATTAATTTATTGATTACTAAGTCAACTGATTAAAATAAATACAGAATTATTAAAAACTGGAGTTTCATTGCATCCAAGAAATAAACAAATATCTACCACTCTGTAACTTCCATCCTGCGAAGAGAGTTGATAACCTGCGAAATTGAGTGAAGAAAGATTTAACCTTTTTCTTCGCAGCAAAAAAACAAGCTCTGAGAAAAAATAGTGTATACTCACTCAATATTTCAGTTAATCAGATCATTGCAGATTTTTTTATAAAATAATAATCAGTCGCAAAATCTGCTCCTTTTTTTCTAAACCCGGACACGAAAAAACTGTTAGTGTGTGTCCTGAAACACGCGTTATTCTGACAGCTCAGTTTCCAGGAATCTCGTTAAGAGTTAAGACGAAATCCCGGTTAAATAATGTCAGGTTTCCGTGATTCGGTTTTTTAGTTTACTGAACTCGAAAGTTTTCGGGTTTACGGATTTTTTCGGTAAATTTACGATATTGCGGTGAACATGTTGAGTTTCCGATTTCTCAGTGATTTTTTTACCGAACAACCGTAAACTAAAATATTTTCAAGTAGTTCGGTATTTTACTTTACCGAGGAAGCATTACGCAGTTAAGTGTGTAAGTTGTTTAAACATTTTTACTCCTTATACCAAAACACAAGCCCTTCGAAGCAAAAGATGCAGTCACGAGTCTATAAGTTGTAAATAAATTGAATTGAACACAACTTTTTTTTCAAGTATTTTTTTGTATGTATGTTACTACTGTCAGGTTTCTATTACGCGGGAGATACGTACCTCGTAAAAAAACCGCGTAAAAAACCACGTTAATTCGAAAATCCGCGTAAGGAAACGCGCTAATTCAGGAATCCTCGTAAAAAACCGCGTTAATTCAAGAATCCGCGTAAAAAAATCACGTTAATTCAAAAATTCGCGTAAAATTAACCAGCAAGAAGGGCTTTGAAAAAAACTGAGACGCTCTAGAACTAGTTTTTAAAATTGTTTTAAAATTGACTAAGTCTTCTACTAGATAAACACTTGAACGTTTCTGGTTTCAAACCCACGTTGTTTCGAAAATTCGCGAAAAAGTTTTTGAATTAGCGTGGTATCGCGTAAAAAAACCGCGTTAATTCAAAAATCCGCGTAAAAAAAAACCTAGTAAAAATGTCCGCGTATGAAAAAATGCGTAAAAAAACCTGACTACTTGTATTTTTGTACGTTTTTTCAGAAGCGAAAAGGGGGGGAGGGAGGTAATCGAATGCTACGTTTTTTTTCAGGGGGGGGGGTTAGTTTTTGTGACCAAATGCTACGAGGGGGGAGGGAGGGGGCTTAAAAATCATGAAAAAAATGCTACGTCATTTAAGTATGTTTCCTAATACGAACAAATCATTACTGAAAATGTTGAATTATTCCGACATAATTGATATAAATGGACAGCACTGCAGTGGTTACCTAGGCTACCATATTTGCACGTAAACAACTACATATCTAGGTAACCTACTACGACGGGCTGCGGCTACATTCATTCATGATAATGTGATTCATTCATGATTAACAGTGCATTGCAGTGTGATGAATATGGGGGCGTCGTGAGATGAATAATTGAGCAGTGATTTAAGTTTTGAGATGGATATGGAAGCGCTGTGCAAAATGGTTTGTAGCTAAGTTTTGTAGCTAAGTTTACTAAATATACAATACTGAACGATTCTAAAAGAGCACGTGAGAGTATTTTGTTTATTTGTTCAATGATTTAATGAAAATATGTTGTTTAGTCAGTGCATTCTTCCTGAATATCGGCTTAATGAGATGAATAATGGAGCAGTTCCCCTGTAAAACAAACAGCTGAAACGACGAAAATAGCAAAAATGAAAATGAAGATGTATGTATGACTGGCATGGAAAACAATAAAAATGATGAGGGGCCATCCACATACCACGTGGACATATTTTTAACAATTTTTACCCCTCCCCCCTGGGACAAATGCCCATATAAACTCTTTTTTTTTGTAAGGACCGTGGACATTACACAACCCCCACCCCTCTCCCCAAGCTGTTCACGTGGTATGTGGATGGCCCCTAACATAAAACGAAAAAAGTTTATAATTAAATTATCAACCTAAATTTTTCTGTTATAAAAGTTTTATTTTGAACTTTTACACGATGCACAATAATAAAGTACCAAAAAATTAATAAAACTGCCATATATAATAGACAATTTTAAAATATGAGCTTGAGCTTGACCGACCATGCATTTAGTAGTGTTGGATCTAACCTAATGTAGTTGTACAGAGAACTACACTGTAAGATAATGAAATGTGATTAATTTATTATCTTCAATGTACAAAAATTCAGTAGCTTTTTATAGATCGATAACGGCGCGGCAACGTCCTTACGGTCGGGTTAGGCGAAGAAGGATTACAATCATTGTCAGATATTACAATCATTGTCAGACCGATTTCAATTCTGCATCTCTACCTACTGTTGGGGAAAGGAAATCTACTCCTTTGATACCGTGGTATGTGGTGGATTTTTATTATTTTGCTCTTCCCCTGACGCTTATTTATAACTCTATTTCTCTTCTATGCCGAAACTCGTTAGTTACCCTGCAAATAAAATAAGCATAAAAATTTGAAAATACTAGGAGAAAGGCAAATAATAATGACAAAAGTAACAGAAACAACAATAATGAACCAGACGCCCATTTAACAACAAAACACTGATTGAAAAATCCATTTCAGTTTTAAGTTAGACTTAACTTCAGCTCGTAGTCGGTAGTGATGATATAAAATTTGGTTTCAGTTTTTAAGTTATTAGATATAATTGGCGCCGTTGAACATTAAATTGTATTTGTGCCGTGTTGAATAAATGATATGTAAAAAGACAATAATGAATCAAATGAGAAATTGAAAGAAAAGGTCAAAACTCCCAAAAATTACGAAAGAAGTATAATAATACAAATAAATAAAAATAACTTGAACACAAAAATTGCTACACAGCGAAAAAAACGCGTAAATTTGCGTGTGCTTTGATGCACATTAAAGAAGCATTGGAAACCATATAATATTCTGTGTTGTATTATTTTCACGTGTTCAATGTTAATGAATATAATATACAATTGAATGCATATAACTATTTATATCTTCAACCGTTAACCGACAATTTCAACACACGTAAGTACTCGCCAGGGTACCTGGGTACCCACCAAAATGAAATGCTTCTTATTTCTTCATTTCTTGGCCGATTTTCGATCTTGACCCGTCAAAAGATTGGAAATTTTGTCTGATTTCAGTATACTGAACCTAAATGGCCATTTGTCCACCTATGATTCCAGTGAAATCGGGTTTTCGGGACCATGTTCCAGATCGGGAATCTGCTCCGAAATGGCCATTTCGAACAACTTACTAGATGGACTCAAAATGAAAGAAAATCAACTCCTGGATGATTTCATGGATTTTGATACCAATGTTGTTCGGTTTTATTAACAATTGTGCTAATTTGTCTCACCGGAACATGCTCCTGAAGATCCAAATTTACAGAAACCAGATGTGATCACAAGTTCATATCAGTTCCGAAATTTTCCAATCTTTTGACAGGTCAGGATCGAAAATCGTACAAGAAACGAAGAATCAAGAAGCATTTCATTTTGTGGATACCCGGGTACCCTGCCGAGTACTTTATGGGGTAAAAAAATTCAAAGCCCCCTCAACCGACCTCCCCTGCTCTAAACAGTTTGATGATAAAAAATGGTTTATTCCCACTAGTTAGGAGCATTCCATAAGTTCCAGCTCAATGGTGCAGGCGAGAGAGGTTGAGTGTAAATCCATCCAAAACAACTATTATTCCTTTCACTCGAAAAAGGAAATACACTAAGGTCGTTTTTTACGCGGGGGATGCGTTCCAAATGCCCGCGTAAAAATATTTTCAATATTTAAAATTTTGCTTTTTTTTCAAGCTAGGCTAGGTAAAATCCAAAGATTGGCCTGTGCATCGATTTGTGGAGCTATGAGAAGCACTCCATCAAAAGCCCTATATGCAATACTTCACCTTCTTCCACTTCATCAGGTGGTTCAACTAAAAGCGGAAAAAAGTGCTCTAAGGCTAAATCGACAGTACAACCTAAAAGAAGGAGTTCTGACAGGACAACGGAGAATACTAAAAGATTGCTAAATGAATAATCTAATAAAAAGTAAGAAGGATTGGCTGGAGAGGAAACCAAATTTCGAAATTCCTTACAGAATATTAGAGATAGAACGAGAAAATTGGCAACAAGGAAGACCCAAAATTCGGGACGGTTCACTTTGCTTCTACACAGACGGTTCTAAAATGAATGGTTCCGCGGGTGCAGGATTCACAGGACCAAGAATTAATAAATTTTTCCCATGGGACACTGGCCAACAGTATTCCAGGCGGAAATATACGCGATAATAGAATGCACGAAAACGTGTCTGAAAAGAAATTATCGACACGCAAATATTTGCATTCTCTGTGATTATCAGGCAGCACTTAAAGCCCTGAATTCTCCTTTCTGCCACTTCAAACTAGTGTGGGAATACATCCTGTCGATCCGAAAGTTAGCTATGAAAAACAAGGTTAACTTATGCTGGGTTCCTGATCATTGTGGAATCGAAGGGAATGAGAATGCCGACTTACTAGCCAGACAAGGGTCATCCACTAACTTTGTTGGCCCAGAACCTTTCTGTGGAGTGTCCCCGAGCGCTCTAAAAGCTGAACTCGGTGAACGAAAGAAAGCACCCATCAAAGCAAACTGGGATGTCATAAGCGGATTACGACAATCGAAAAGATTCATAGAGCCAAATCGCGGGAAGAGCTCCGTGCTGCTCAGGTTAAATAAGAAAGCCCTGAGGACATTCACTTATTCCAGGGCACTGTCCGAATAAGTATCATCTCAAGAAGATTGGCAAACTTGATGATGATAAATGTCGCCTGTGTGGCATCGGAAGCGAAACTTCAGAACATCTACTCTGCGAATGCCGAGTATTAATACAACGCAGATTGCGTATCTTCGGTAAGGGACACATAGAACCTACCGAAATTTGGACTGACTTACATGGTTCCAAACGACCATGTAATGTGCATTATTCACGATGTAAAATTGTGTATGTTTTTCACATCATGTGTTGTGTGATTACATTTGTATCAATTGTAAATGTCATTTTTTTTTGAAACTATGAAGAATTAAATTACAATAATTACAATTACAAAATTTACGAAAATGTTCAGAAACAGTTGGTCAGAATTGACGAAAATGATGAATACAAAATTTCAAAATACTATAATACGAAATAGCTTCATTAACATATCAGGAATGCAAAAAACAGTAAAAATGAAGAATAATTCCGAAATGAAAATATAAATAAATATAATACAAATAAAGATAATTAATCCTCCACCAAAAATAAAACAAAGAATGACAAAAACACAAAAATGAATAAAGATGCTAAATGTCAAAAAGGAAAAAAGGAAAAATTGATAAAAAGAGATACCAACGTACAGTGGTCCATAAAAGTAAAAAGTGGAACTTAATTCTAATGCACCTTTCACTTTCATACTAGAGCTTAATGGTGTCTTCGGAACAATTGCGTGTATGAATGACTCATACAATCTCAAATTGTCAAAAGTTAGGAAAAGTTTACGATATTAAAAGAACAATAAACAAACTTTTTTGTGTTGAGAAATAGTGAAAATAAACCAAACTTGTAGAAAATTTAAAAATATTAAAATTCCAGTCATCTCTGAGAAAATCGAGTGAGGTTGAAAATTTGCACATACACACATACACAGAAAATGGTCAGCTCATAAAATTGAGTCGAGTGGTATATGCCATTCGACCGTTTGGAGCACTTTTATACCTTCGGTTTTGCCAATGATAGTTATACCTTCCTTGAAGAAAGGCAAGAATTAGTGAATGATATAAACTCATCGGAAAACATTAATATTTATAACTTTTGCACAACATGTTTATTTATTGTAAAAATCATCGATGGTTCTGAAGACAGCATGTTCATTTGATACCTGTTTTGTTCCAATCGGTTGTGTAGTTTCTGAGATAATGAAGTTTCGTGATAACATTTCGTTACATAAAAGACAACGTTACAGTCCGATTATAATTAAATTTAATAGGGTATTATGAGATAACTAGATCTTTCATTTGCAACTTATTTCGTTAAAATCGGTCCAGCCATCTCTGAGAAAAGTGGGTGAGTTCAAGCAGTCTCAGGATAATGTTTCTTTTCAAGGCCTGATTTCATATTATTATACATAAAGAACAAAGTTAAAGTCCAATTACTATGAAATTCAATAGGGTCTTATGGGGCAGCTAGACCTTCCATATGACACTAATTTTGTGAAAATCGGTCTTGCCATCTCTGAGAAAAGTGAGTGAGATTAAACAGTCTTCGAAACACGTTTTTTTGCAAAACTTTTGAACTACATGTTCAAACACTAAGAAGGTAATTTACAAATGGTTCAAAAAACAAGCCCGTTCTTTTGATACCAATTTTGTTAAAATCGGATGTGTAGTTACTGAGATATTGAAGTTTTGTGAACTTCTAACTTCAGCAGAGCCTGACAAAGTCATTTTCGATTGATAATTATCAGGTTATAATGACGCTTTGACCCGTCGCTTTCAATTGAAAAGCTTTTGTATCATTTTCGAACACTTCGGGAGTCACATGACACCCAATCGAAAGCTCTTGCTGTGATTCTGACAACTGAAGGGCTTGAAATTGATACAAAGGCTTTTTAATTGAAAGTGGAGATTATCACCATCAGTTTCATATGACGATTCTCAATTGAAAATGACAATGAGCGCTGACGTATACAGGAGGCTTCCATACAGCACTTCACGCATATATAGGAAAGAGAAAGAAAATATTGATCGGAACTTGCGTAACGCATTTATTGGATGCCATTGCCGTTCTAACACTTCTAACTACGGCTTGCGGTAACAGAAAACGGCCATCAAACGACGCGATGCGGTGCTAATTTCAATTGAGACGCTGAAGGAAAGGAAAGAGTCTCTCTCTCCGTCACTCTCTCCGTCGATTGAAATAGTCATTAGTTTCATTCGAAACGATCCGAAGAACAACAGACGGGAAAGAGAGAAAGAAGAGATTCCTTGACAGTAGCCGAAAGGAATTGATTCCTTTCGGCTACTGTCAACGAATCTCTTTTTTTAAACTGTACGAATCGAAATGACAGCGCGAGTATATCAGTTTCATTGTTTTGTTCCGAAAATGTAGAGCCCTGATCTCCAGTGGATACAAAGTTATAAAGTATTTTAAATAAAAGTTACCTGGAATTCAGATCTTTTTATCTAACTTTGGCTCGTTGCATTTAACAAGCTGCAAGAATTATTGGAGCATACAAAACACACGTTTTTGTCGAAAATCAAAAATTTGCAGAATTTCTCCTATCGATGAACTGGACAAAGATGTGTCGAAATCTTTCAGTACTTTTATCTTTCCACTGTGATAATGTGGTATCACATGAGCAATTGAGGTTGACAACGACAAGTAAGCTCCCTCTGACCCCCTGCCTCCTGATCCTTCAGGCCAAACTTTTTTCCTCGGCCTAGACTCTACCCAAACGGATCGACGGCACCGGTAGTCGTTTACTTTCGGCAGGGTCCTTGATCAAAATCGTTGAATATAATACAGATTTCAAAGGACCCGTGACGTTATGCTAAAGTTTCTAAAATTAAACCAAAAAAATTGCGGGTTTTGATTAAAAATCTCGGGCAGACCAACAGAATTCCTACCCTCGCGTGACATTGGAGTTAACGGCGTTGTGACCGACCGTCTGTCAATCGAATGCCTTTTGAAGAATGCTGTTGGCAGTTTCAAGAACAGCAGCCTTCCCTGGGTAAAAGTATTTGACTGCAAGCGATTGTGGTCGGTATCACTCGCAGAGTCACTTTTGCCGGATCTGCGTTATCCAGCTATGTCTCGATCCACCGGGATCCTGTGCGGCTGTATGTACTTCGAGTAACGAACTGCGTTCACTGTAAACAGTTAGGCCACACAGCCGCCCACTTTTGCAATAAAGCACGGTGCGGTAAGTGCGTGGAGACAGCATGATTTTCTGACAGGCTCGATGTACATACAGCGCAAGGATAAGTCGAAGCGATCTCTAAAGTAGCGTTCCAAGCGTTCTTAAGCTGACATCCTGAAAATGGCTACGACCACTTCTACTTTTATATCAAACTCATTTGATCTCTTGTCATATGACGAAACCGACTCTGATCATCCACCAGCGAGAACATTTTGTAACAATCTCGGTGAGTCTAGAAAGAAGAATAATCCTTACGCTCCTAAACTTCCACACCTTTTATGGAGGAGTACATCTAGGGTTTAAGAAGTGCCATTCTTTCTATCGTTAAACTCCCCTCGATTCCAAATGACAATAACTGCTCTTTGATTTGATAGAACTTCCCCTTTGCCACGTTTGATTTTGGGAGACTTTAACTACCTTCTAAATATAACCACTTCCCGAAGTATATCCGGACACTGTTCCTGAGCAAAACTTTCCTGTTAGTGATGTCTTGGCGAGTCTTGACCTTCCCTACATTGTTCTGCCTGAATTCCATCCATGCCCCGATCAAGTCTCACTCCCTTCCGTCTATATCCAACTTAACGGCAAGAACACGTTTGGATCCCGGATATGGAGCCCGAGGAATTCTATCTCCCAGTTCGCGTCCTGGCCAAGCAGATATGCCACATACGCTGCTCATTATGTATAGCTGTTGAAAAAACACTTAGCCGCCCCCAACAACCAATTACTGATTTAAAGCACATATTAGTTTTACTTTCAGATTTAGCTTAAGCTCGTAGTCGGCAGCGAGAATAAAAAATTTGCTCTCAGTTTATAAGGCTCCGTAAAACATTATTCTGTATTGTGCCGTGTCAAATAAAACTTGTGAAAAAAAATCACAGGAAGGTTGTATGCAAAGCCACGACCGCAAGGTTGAAGTAGAATACTTTTACAAGAAAGATAACCCGGCTGCTTGCGTGTCAGTCATTTTTTCTAGTAAATAAACGTTGACCGTTCATTGGCAGTATTGTAATTTCTTTTTGTTTGATATTTTGAATGAAGTTCATTGAATATTTTTAAATTTTGTGCAAATGAGAAGTTGAAGTGCTGCCGAATTGTAATATGCACATTTAATACGACATCATTAAACGGAAACGGAACAAAGGCTACGGTTATGCAGAACGCGAATGCCGGCTCGATGCGATTCGCCTTACCGTGGTGAAATGTACAGCTCTTTTTAAGGCGAAGTAGAGCTATACATTTCGACACATTTCGTCTTGCCGAATCGCATCGCGCCGTTATTTGCGTACTGCATAACCGTAGCCAAACACTAAGCGACGCAAACACGTAATAATAGTCAGAGTATGCATGTAGATGAAGATAATTAACTTTGGATTATAGCGCAAAACGAGAAAATATTAACTCTTCAAATATTTATTTGTGTTCTTCAAATTTCAGTAGTTCAATTTAATATCCGATGAAATGTCTGTTTATTAACTGATGAAGCACTTATATAGGCCAAATGATGCATTCCCAATTTACTAGGTCCATAACTCTGCCGACCGTGCTTGGTAAAGCAATCGTATAACGACCAATCAGAGGTCGAAATTTGTGTTTTGACAAGGCTTGAGAATTTTCAATAGTACAATAGTTCGAATAATAAAATTGCAATTCCATGCATTTGGTAGGAATCTTAGAAGATTTACTAATCGATTGCTGCAAAAACGAAGGAAATCCATCGAAAATTAACCGATTTATTAGCATTTGAAATTGGACATATTTCTACCTTTTTTCTGTTTTAGATTTTCTTTTCACATCCCTATATAGCCGAACTTCCCGAGAGAAGTATTCTACTTCAAAACCGCGCTGCTCCTTAGACGTGGTGACCAACCACAGGGCTAGTGCTTCTGCTAAGAAAGGACGACTACTGTCGTCGCTGTCTAGAACTATTATGAGCGGCTCCGGCTGAAACAGGCTCTTATATAGGGATGAAAATAGGAATGAATAATTTTACGTACGTGGTGGAATGATAAAACTTGAAAAATATGTGTGACTTCATTCCGGCTCAGAGCGATCATTTGATAAGCTCCACCTTTTTTTCAGTTTCTAAAGTTTTTCCTCAGTTTCGTAGCACGGATGCACAAAAATGATTTCTTGTCGAGCCGGACCGATAGCACTCTCATTGAAGCAACAACATAACATGTTTTGTGTCGTGTTGTGCAGCTTCGTTGAAGAAAATGTTCCCGTCCCCGTGTCGCATGTAAGCAGATTATTGCGTTCAGCAGACAGTAGATAGTGTATCCAGCGAATAAACACCGATGATGCTCTCACACACGCAACGGTTTTAACCCGTATCTTATTGCGGTTAGTAACATCAAGCGATTTCGTTTGCTCGCTGTTGCGTGTTGCATCATGTTGCAACTTGGCAGCTGGGAGACGACGAAATTCTGTTTACGCTGATTGATTGAATCGTCTTCATATTAGCTCTGCCACTGGAGCCACTGCACACGCTTCGCACTGCGCAAATATCTCGATCCCTTTTGTTCTCAAACAGTAAACGACAACATGTATCAAACCCTCGACAATCGTGTGTACAGAAGCGCAACAAATACATATACAAAAATACAAATATGACATCACTAGTATTAATTTGCTCGAACAACGTATGGCGTCAGAATTCTACTTATACTTTAAATAGCGGAATAACGAAGAACGTTTATTTGCAATTCATAGCAATGAAACTAGATGAAACGAGTATAGTTTTACAAGCTTTCTTTATCTCTCTGCTACTGACGAACTAAACCAAATTCTGGCCACAATGGAAATGGCTTGACCAAAACGGAACTATAAGAGTGGCTTTTTTACAATCAAATTTAGAAGCTCCGTTGAACTATTTGTGTCTTTTTTTAATTTTTCCAATGAGATAAAAAGTAGAAAAGTATGCTAGAAAAATAATAAATGAAATTAGACAGCTTACTAAAGGAGGATGACTCTTTAAAATATGACAAACGGCATAGACTGACGAGAATTGGTAATTTACCCTAATCATAATTTTTTCGTAGTTACTGATATTTTTAAGGAATTCCCGAAATGCGGCAGTATGCGGTGGTAGTATAGGAGAAAGCCATCGGTCCTCCCATGGTTGCATTCCGTCCCGTTTCACGTTAAACTCGCTGTGCCCTAATTAAACAGTTGTTTGGTTAAAATCATCTCTTAGTTGAAAAGCATTCCTTCCAACTAATAAAAATAATAAAAATTAGATAAGCAAAGTGATTACTAAATTCTTCATGGAATTCATTCAAAAATTGTACATTGTTACTAGTCAAGCTTCATTATTATTGATTTATCTTTTAGCACTGAGCAAAATAATAGAACAATAAATTTTATACTCGACTTTACTCAACCAGTATTTGACCTATTTTAAATAAATTTAATCCTCGCTATTACCCAAACAGTATATCCAGTGTATATGATGATCAATTAAGTTAATTTATTATATTGTTACTACTTTCAGCACTTCAAGGACCAACTGAACTCGACTTAGCCCCGATGACAACTCCGTTGCTCATCTCTGCCATGCTTCCCAGAATCGGAGAAAACCAGAAAGACTTGCTCGCCCGAATGGGCGATGAAATGTGCGCCGGTTGTCACTGCTGCTGCTGCTGCAGTTGATTGCGAATTGCCATTATCGGTGTGCGATCTATCGGGTGGAATGAGTCCGGCAGAAGAGTGCGAGTACATTTACGAGTTATTCGCGCTGCGACCAGCAGCGATAAAATCTAGGATCGCAGTCAGGTGTTATGGCTGCATAAAAGCGTACTATTAGTTATCACCGAATTCATTCCGACTGTTCCATTGACTGCAACATTGTATCGGGGTTGATATATGGCAATTGCTACTGCCTTTATTGGACATTGAATCTCCGGGCGCTGGTCGTCGCGATCAGCGGGCGCGGTTTGTTTACACTGTTTATTGCCGACATCAATCGAAGTCAGTTGCGGGTGTTGTTTTTTATCGCTCAGTCCTGGCTCGGTTTTGCGTGAGAATGTGGAGTCATGTTATTAACAGAGCCACTAATTGCTCGGAGCGAAGAAGAGGAGAAGCATAGCACAAGAGCCCTGTTCGAATTGAAGGGTGCTCAGCGGAAGTTGATGCGATAACATGGAACGAAGGCGAAGTTAATAAAAAAAAAAGGTCAAATTCACGCTCCCTGAGCAAGTGCTACGTTTCTCATTCAACCGGTTTGAACTCGAAATTATTAAAGGGAATCGAAAGGGAAATTAAAAACAAAAACACAGCTTGCACAAGTGCCTAGCCTTTTCCTGGCTTGGTAGAAAGCAGGAGGTGGTTTTGATAGCCTAGTCTCGACTAGTTGAGCTGGAAGGGAGATTGTCGAGTGACTGTTAGACAGATACTACGGCGTGGAGAGCGTGGGCTGTTCAGGTGTTCATAGAACCGCGAGTCCGTGCCGCGCTGGCAAGCAGGAAGTTTTCCTCATTGTGCTGATATTGCCACATATACCGTAATAAAGGCGTGCATAAAATGTCAGATAATTTGTGGCTGATACGCCTCGCTCTATTAATCGAGGCCTTAGCTCTGATTCAATGGCTTCGATTAATGTTGCAGTGGGGATTAAATGACTAGTTTTGAAATTGGCTGTTTACAGTTCATGTATGGAAAGGTAGCAATGAATCGGCAAGGACTTGTTTGCTTATGTTCAGCCGGACAAAAGAGGAAATCGCTCAATTCGTTGCTTATCCAATTAATATGCCACCAACGACCAGCCGAGCCATGCGACATTCCAATCAGTAAGCGACTTGTTTAAAAATAAATAAGTACAGTAATTTAAATTCACTCCCGACGCTAATATCACTTGATTAACCTTCTCCGTTCGTGCGAAAGCATTCGGTTGCATCAGTCACTCCATTCATGACTGCATACCTTCAGCTACATTTATTAAACTCGTCTCACCCTCTTCGTAACATCATTCCATTTTTTTCGTTTTCTTTTTCATGCTTAATCGAAACTTCTCTCAACCTTTTTTCCCTCGCTATTCCACCTTGTAGGGCACACAATTGACTACTTGACAATACCACGCTCACCTGAGAGTCGAGTCTAATTTAAACAAAAAAGCTTTTTTCGCTCATCGAATGTGAACTTCACTGCACGCTCACCGCTCACTTAACGCACACACAAACCACAACGCGGGTTCTTTCGTTTTTCGTGGCCCGCTCGAAACGCGCACTGCACGTGTCTGGCGCACGCAGAGAGCAAATCGTGACTTACGTGACTGTTCCAGAGCAACAGATTGCTGCTGCCGTGTTTCATCATAATTTCATAAATAATTCACTATTTGCGTTTTTACACGCGAATAATGTCTTAATTTAATGCATTTTCCTTCGGTTGACCGTGTCGACATGATCGCGCTGACAGCCAAGCAGTGGCATGACGGTGGTGGACACTGGATACGGCGACAATGCCGGCAACGCTCAAAGTGTTTCTCTTTTTTGTTTTGATTTTATCAATTTGCTACAGCAATCGGTTGAATTAGTTAGTTCGGTCGATTGGCTGAACCGAATCCGAAACCAAGCCGATCTGAGTGGGCAGCGGTATCACTTGGCGTGGAGAAAATTACCCCAATCACCAGCGGCTTTCTCTTGTAGTTTTTCCTTGGGAACGCTCCGTCCGAGATCGCGCGGAAAGTTCAGTTCCTGCCGCAAGGCTAACTCTTTTGTTGTGATTGTTGAATGAAAGAAGAAAACCGATAACCGATTGAGTTGAGAATAATTGGAAAATTGTGTACGAGTTTGTATGGCCTCACCTAACGCAAGACCGCCAGTTAATTTCTATATTATAGAAGTAAATATTGCTAATGGTATCAATATGATTAGTCTGGTTCTGGTGATTGATTATAAGACCTTGAAGCTAGAAGTATATCAGCATGTTATACATAAGGCGTATAGTGCACGGAATATTTAAGGAACAACCGAAACGATGTTATAAATTGTAATAATAGCTGTCAACCAAGTTTATATTACGACACTTCGAATATTAAGCCTTGGAGTCGGCCGTGAGGCTACGATGTATAATGCAAAGATTCTAAAGACTAAAAAACTCTTTGTCTGTATCTTTGACATTATCTTTGACCCTATCCAATAGCTTTTATGGGAAGTTTCGTTGGCAAAGTTAATAAATTCTTAATTTTCCATTAATGTTATTATCACAGTTGTGCTAGCTAAACAACAAGTTTCTTGATTTGATTGATATATTTTAATGTTCGCCTAATGAGTTCATTAGGCAGACAGTATGTGAAGTAGAGAAAGAACGAAAAATAAGCGAACTGGAAATATATAACCGATTTGGAAAAATATACAGCATTCCGACGGGACTTGAACCCGTAAAATTAAGCCGAGGAATGGGATGAATTTGACCAGTGGGTTAAAATTGATTACTTAAAATTTTGGAATACAAAGTATTGATCAAAAGATACTGATTTTACAACATTTACGATAATCATGTACCTGTTAAACTTAACTTTGGAGTCCTCGAGGTAGTTTTAAACATGTTTTAAAATTTCTCCAACTTTCTCAAAACACAATGAAACTTGTTTAAACAAATCAGGGATTCACGATTCAGGGTAAATCACGTTAAATTTTGAGAACTAAGCAAAGTTTGATGATAATAGTGCAAGTACCTACTTTCTGATCTTATTCTTGACCTCATGCAACAAACTGAATTGGAATCGGTCGAACGATGATAAAATGAGAGCAGAATTAGTAAATGTTCATTCGTGAGCCCCTATGAACTTTTTTTGTTTCAGTTTTAAAAAGGCTTGTGATTGATAGTTTTCAGTTCAAAAATCAACATTAACTATGTACGTATCGTACAATAGCACATTTCCAATAAAATGCATAGATTTCAAGAGTGATCAATTTCATCCCGATTGATTTCGTTGGAACTTAGAGAATTCTCGGATTTGTTTAATAAAGTAAACTAAAGAAATTTCACCCATAGCACTATCGGTTTCAAAGGCACATACCAGAGCTAATTTTAAATATTTTTGTTCCTCGGAAAAAATGACATAAACCAAGTTATTCCGAAAATATTTGCAAAAGTAATCAACTTCAATCAACTGAGTCGAGTGATATACGACATTTGGCGCTCTGGGGCACTTTTATACCTCTAGTTTTTGCAGTGAATTCTATGCCGTTTTACATTGAAATAAATTCACTTTTTTTAAATTTTCAGTTATTTTGAACAAATTTCAATATACTTTCCGGTTAGTTTCCTAACCCACTACTACAGGTACTAAAAGTATAGTCGCATTTTATTTTTCGCACTTTTTGACTCTTTTGGGCACAATCTTTCTTATGACACTCATAAAAAACTCTGACATTTTTGACGTGAGACTACGTCTGTGTTTTCTATACTGGTATGCATTCTGTAAAATTGGAAATCGATAAAAAGTGTCAAGGACAAATTTACACGGTCAATGAACCAATCACATGCGAGCATTCCTACCACAGACGACATGAATAGACACCAACTATTTCCTGTGATATTCTCTGTATCAATATCCAAAAAAAAAAAATGACAGAGTCTCCCCGTCCCAATAGGTCAATTCATTTTTGTTTCCTAGACCAATTTGATGTCTCGAAGGTAAAGCATTTTCGAAAAGTTTGAAACAACCCTTTTTTTTGAACAATTACTAAATGTTGTTTGAACAAAAAAAAACACCACTGGCACAACATCACCATCGTTTAAAATCTGTCAACGTGGTATGTGGATGGCCCCTATTCTATTCAACATAATTGACTTTTTTTGACATATTTTGACTTTCTGACATATTTTGACATACTCCTTGACATACATTTCTGACATTTTATGACATTTTACATGTTTTGACACTTTCTGGCATTTTAAATATTTGACAGTTTTGAATACTTGTTGACATTTTTACCCCTTATTATTGTTGACATTTTCATGACACTTTTTGACCCTTCTAGACATTGTTAGCACTTTTAGACATTTTTTCGTCCTGACATTTATGACATCCACTAAAGTTTCTGTCTTTTTAGATTCTTTTTGACATATTTAACTATTTGACATTTTGATATATCTACACTCTTTTTGACATTTTATATGCTTTTTGACATTTTTGACTTTGCTTGACAAATATGTCAATGATAAATACTTTCTGACATTTTTTTAATATTTTTGACAGTTTATGACATTTTCTAACACTTCTTAACATAGTTTACATTCTATAATTTTTTACACTTTTTCAACTTTTTGTAATTTTTACACTTTTTGATATTTTTTGTTACTGTTTTAAGGTGTAACCTCATTGAATCCAAAAATGGCCGACTTCGAGTTACCACTTCGAATTTTCGAAAGCACAAGACTCGGAAATAGTTAATGCATTCCCTGTGGAAATGCTGTTTTATGTTTGCTGTGGTGAAGCAAACATAAAATAGAATTTTCATAGGGAACGCAATGAGTATTTCCGAGTCTTGTGCTTTTGAAAATTCGAAGTGGTGACTCGAAGTCGGCCATTTTTGGATTCATTTTGAGGTTTCACCTTAACACTATTTCAAAGTTTTGGACTCCTTTGGATACTTTTGAATTCCTTTTTTGGCGCTTTTCAATATATTTTGACACTTTATAGCACATTTTGAATTTCATTATACTTATTAACATTTCTTGCATTTTTATACTGTTGTTTTCTTTTTCTGTTTTTTTGGGCACTTTGGATATTTTTAACATTTTATGACATGTTTTGACACTTCTTAACAATCTTTGACACTTTTTGACATTGCTTATATTATTGACATATTTGCCATTTTTTATGCTTTCTAACATTTTCCTACCCCTCTTTGACAGTTTTTGACACTTTTTGTCATAATTTAACACTCCTTGATATACATACATATCTTTTACGCATTTTGACACTTCCTGACATTTTTTCATTTTTTTTGACAATTTTTGAAACTTTTTTGATGCATTGACCATTTTTGACAATTCTGACATTATTGACATATTTCAACCCTTCTTGACACTTTTCGTCAGTTTTAACACTTCTTGACATTCATCAACATTTTTGACATCTGGTACATTTTTGACATTTCTACTTTTTAAACATTTTGACACTCTGAATTTTTTTACACTTTGTGGCAATTTTTGACATTTCTCACACATATGACATTTTGGACTTTTTTGACATTTTTCACACTTTTTTAAACTTTTTGGCACTTTTTGACATTTTTGACTCTTCTTGAACCTTTTTGGGTTGTTTTGACTTTTACGACACTCTTTCTGATTGATGGACGGCACTTTTCAGACGTTACAGACGTGAGGTCGTTCAGAGGACCGAACGTTAACTCGGATCACTATCTCGTAGTAGCCAAAATCCGCACCCGGCTGTCCAACGTGTTGAAATCCAAGGCAACGATGAGGATGCAGTTGAACATCCAGCGGCTATCAACTGAAGGAGTGGCTGCAGAGTACTCGCAGAAGGTTGATGGACGGATTGAGGAAAGAGTTGAAGGGAACCTGAATGAACAGTGGAGGCACATCCACAGTTCGATCAGCACTACAGCGCGAGAAGTGTTGGGTACAACTGCGGCAGCTGCATCCAATGAGTGGTTTGACGCTTAGTGCCAGCGAGTGACGGAGGAGAAGAACCGCACCAGGGGTCACATGTTGGCCACGGCTGTGACTCGTCAGAGCATGGGTAAATATCGAGTTTTTTTTTTGTATGCCTGAAGGGCATTGGGTAGAAAGCGCCACTGCGACAGGAATGTTTGTCTTTTGTGGCTGGTCCCGATTACTTTACACAGATTACAAGATGCTCGAACTCATTGATGGAGTTGAGCTAGTTGGTTGTAAGCCTGTGCCCCAATCCGGAACTACATGGTTGATGAAACCTGTGACCGTTTTGGGATTGGTGCTCCATACCTGGTATGGAGTTGAGAGGTAACTTCCAAAGAAGTTAAACCTCGATGAAGCAAGAGCCCCGCAAAAGCAAAGCAAATGCGCTGAGCTCTCATGCTCAGCGTTGCAAAAGCGACAATAGTCGGTTAGGACTTTGCCGATTTTCTTTAAATGATAAAGAGCAGGACAGTGTCCAGTGAGAAGTCCCGTGATGATGCGTAGTTCACTACGAGTTAAACTAAGTAGCCGTTTGGTAACCGTAGGGTTAGGGTAGATAAACTGTTTAGCTTGCCTGCAACCCTGCGCATGTTGCCATTGAGATGCTATCTTTAGCTTTTCCCATGTACTTAGTTCGCCATTAATGGCGGATGTGGAAGTACCCAAAGACGGTTCCGGTCCAATGAATTGCTGAGCAGATCCTTGTCTTGCGAGGCTGTCGGCATGTTCATTTCCCTCGATTCCGCAGTGACCGGGTACCCAAAGTAGCATAACTTTGTTGAGGCGGGAGAGTTGCCTGAGTGTTGCGATGCACTCCCAGACTAGTCTGGAGACACATGTAGCAGACTTTAATGTCTTTAGTGCCGCCTGACTATCCGAAAAGATTCCGATTTTCGCATGTCTATATTTGCGGTGTAGACATGTTATAGCACAGATATATATTGCAGCCTTAGTGCGCCAAGCTCTGCTTCCTTCTTCACATGGAGATGTAGAGGAAGTAAGCAAAGCAAGGGCTCCAAGGCTGCTGTCAGTGTTGTGCGCAGGGCACTGGTAACTGAGAGACAGGCCAATCATTGGACTTTGGTAAGTTTCGCCTGAGCTGTCTTTTCATTTACTTTAGGCCACCATGCGAGAGCTGCGTAGGTTATGCGTGGCCGAGCAATGGTGATGTAGGACCAGAGCGCTAATTGTGGTTTTAGCCCCCAGGTCTTGCCAAACAGTGTACTGCAAGCCCAGATGGCTGAAGTTGCCTTCTTGATAGCGTAGTCTAGGTGGGCAGTCCAGTTCAGCTTCTTATCCAGAATGATTCCAAGATATTTGGTCTCATTGCTGAAACATAGTCTTACCCCATTCAGTAGCGGAGGAATGATTGTGTGCATTCTTCGCTTGGTAAATGGTATAATGACCGTTTTTGCGGGGTTAATGTTCAGCCCTTCTTCTGAGCACCACTGAGAGGTGGTGTTAAGTGCCGTTTGCATACGACTAAATAGAGTTGCATCACATTTTCCCCGAACAATAAGGACTATATCATCAGCATATCCAATGACTTCGAAGCCCAGCTGTGATAGCTTGGTTAGGAGAACGTCTACCACCAGTGACCATAGCAGTGGAGAGAGAACTCCTCCTTGAGGACACCCTTTCACTGCCCCTACTGTGACAGACGTATCCCCCAATGCAGCTGTGATCTTCCTGCTCGAAAGCATTGCTTGGATCCAGCTCATTGTAGTATCGTCGACTCTTTTTTTTTGTAGAGCCGTGTAAATTGATGCAAAGGACGTGTTAGCGAAAGCTCCCTCAATATCAAGAAAAGCGCAGACCGCTGTCTCTTTGTATTTCAAGGACTTCTCGATCTTCGTCACTAGGCAATGCAAAGCGGTTTCAGTAGATTTACCCTGTTGATAAGCATATTGATGCTTGTGTAAGGGTAACTCCTTCAGAAACTCACTGCGGATGTAGTTGTCCGAAATTTTCTCCATCAACTTGAGAAGAGTTGACGTCAGACTTATAGGTCTGAAAGCTTTGGGCAATGTTTTGTCTTTTTTGCCCGGCTTTGGTATAAACACCACCTTAACGTTCCGCCAGTTGACCGGGATATGTCCCATAGTAAAGCCGGCTCGAAAGAGACTGATGAGTTCGGACATAACGACTCCGTCCGATTTTTGTAGAAAGATTGGTAGAATGCCATCCGGTCCTGGTGACTTCATAGGCTCAAAAGAGCTTAGTGCCCAGTTGATAGAAGTCTCCGTGAAAATTCTACGAGCGAGCGCTGCGGAGTCACGTGACGTTATGCGTCTGGATTCGAGGCTCTGTAACTCTTCGACGTTCGAACCGGAGATTGCTGTCGATCCAGGAAAGTGAATGTTCATAAGAACATCCAGCGTTTCCTTGGTGGTGACAGTCAGACTACCATCTTCTTTTTTCAACTGCCCAAGACCATTCGTGTGATCTTTGGACATCGCTTTTTGCAGTCGCGTTGCCTCAGGTAGAGTCTGAATGTCTTCACAGAATCGAATTCTAGATCTCCTTTTGGCTTTGCTTAGCTCAGCGTTGTATTTTGTAAGGGATGCTCTATAGGCTTCCCAGTTGGACGTGATTTTAGCCCTGTTGAACAAGCGTCTAGCTTCCCGACGAAGGTTGCTGAGAGTTTCATTCCACCAGGGCACATCACGGCAGACTGTTCGATTTGTTAACGGACAGTTTGACATTAAAGCTTCCGTGATCCTGTGCTGTAGGTCACTTGCTGCGATGTCCAGTTCACCTGGAGTTCGAATATTTTGGTGGCAGGATGTTCTCGAATTGACCAAATGTTCCTTAAAAGAGTTCCAGTTGGTTTTCTTAGGATTCCTGAAATGTTCTCTTCTCAGAGGAGTAGCCTCGACGTCAAATCTGATGTGTCTATGGTCTGATAAACTGGGTTCATCAGAGACATGCCAGTTCTTGACTTTCTCCGTTATCGAGGCGCTACATAGAGTGAGATCTAGGACCTCTTGTCTAATTGCATTACTGAAAGTTGGCTCGTTTCCCACATTGCATACATTACCATTGTTAGAAGTAAGGTATTCAAGTAGGTACTCACCTCGAGTGTTGACATCCGAGCTGCCCCAGACTGTGTGATGCGCGTTGGCATCGCAGCCGACGATAAGTGGCTTGTTGATGCTTCGGCAGTATCGCACATATGCTGCGACTTCGGATGGCGGTATATCGTCCTCGTCCCCCGGGAAGTAAGCGGAGGCAACAACCACTTCTTGAGTGCCGTTGGTTGTCGGGACTTCCACCGCAATGGCAACCAAATCCCGTTGGATGAACTCTGTAATGGGAACAAATTTAATGTTTCTGTTCAGCAGAATTGCAGTCCTGGGATTTGACTGTTGATTATAATAGACCAACTTACTGTTTGTGTTGGCTAAGCCAAGGATCCTGGTGTCGTGGACCCATGGTTCCTGGATCAGCGCCACAGATAGCTGATCCTTGGTGAACCTCCGGCAAAGAACACCAGAGGCGCCCTTTGCGTGATGGAGGTTCACCTGAACGCAGCGTATGCTGCTCATTTTGTTGGCAGCGCGTCCTTCGTCGGATCTGGTTGAGATCCGATTGGCGGACGGTTGCCATCAGCGGTGACGCTGGGATGGGTAGTCTGCATACCCTCAGCAACAGGCTCCCGTTGCAGCAGACAGTAGGCGACAGAAGTGCTACTCTCACGTTTAGGCGGCGGAATTTGGCCCTGAGGGTCGCGACTGTTCAGATGCTCACGCTTACTCCTCTTTCGATTTTTCGGCGGAACCTTCTTCGCTATCGCGGGAGTGCGTCGAGCAGGTGGTAGCGGTACACTCCCTGAGGGAGTCTCCGAACGTACCGTTCCTGCCTTCGCACCAGAACCTTTCGCGCCTGTGTTTGAGGACTTTCTGCCAACCTGCCGCATGCGTGCTTTGCCGTACTTGTAGTTCAGCAGGAAACTCTGTGCCGCTATGAGGTTAGCAGACTGTTGGTCCAGCTCCACCATCAATTCGACAGTCTTTCCAGTAACGTTGCGATGACATACTCGCCATGCACGTGTGGAGAAACCGTCGTTCTGATTTTGGAGAAGACGGAGAATTCTCTCATTTGTGGTGTCCACACTGTCCTGGAAGTACCCTACAAATTTTAGGGCCTTCGGCAGGTCCTTCGTGCGAAAGACACTAAGGTGTGCTCCCTCCCACGGTATGAGAGAAGACGCCGTGGTCTCCAGCCATCTAACTGTGTCGTTGTCGGCACAGTCAAGTTGTAGGGTACCGTTTTCTAGGCGGCAGCTCTTAAACTTGGGCCTGATGGCCGGTGACTCCTGGTCCGCAATGCAGTCCAGAATGGCATCTCGAACAGTTTTTAACTGTTCAGGGGTAAGTAGGGAGGCTGGATAGTCTATCGTTGTGATAGACAGGCTCGTGGCCTCCAGCATCTCCCTATATGTTACCCCTGACGTTTGTCCCGTTGACGTTGTCAATCGGCTGTGTCTCCGGATCGGGAAGACTGTCCGTCGGGCTCTCTTCTTTCCCGCTTGGCGAACCGAGGATTAGTGATGAAACTGAAGGTCCTCCGTCCAGCGATTCGCTGTCGTGGTTGAAATCCATCTCCAGTTCCATCTCCTCAGTTCTGCCTGTAGCGTGCAGCCTTGTGGGGCTGCACGCCATGGAGTGTGTTGGCTCCATTTGTTCCGACAGGTTGAGGTTGCCGGGGCCCTTTTTTGAAAATTTGTTAAACTCCAGTTTTTAGTCCCACGAGTTTGCCACGAAAGAAGGGGTCATCTGCGTGTCACGATAGCCTAACGCAGAAGGCTAGGTTACTGTGGAAGGGCGCCAGGTATTCCACAGGCTCCGTTAGCGGCTGGGAATTTATTAACTTATGGACGCACCATCTGTTCATAGACTTCAGGGCAGCGCACGATTCAGTTAAGAGAAATGAGTTATGACGGATTGTGATCGAACATGGCTTCCCAACAAAGTTGATTAGGCTGATACGTGCCACCCTTGAAGGTTCTACATCAAGCGTCAGGATAGCCGGTGAGATATCGGACTCGTTCGTGACGTTGGATGGTTTGAAGCAGGGTGACGGGCTGTCGAACTTATTGTTCAACATCGCATTGGAAGGTGCTATACGGAGGGCTGGTGTGCAGAGTAGCGGCACCATCATTATGAAGTCGCACATGCTTCTCGGTTTTGCGGACGATATCGACATCATTGGTATCAACCGTAGAGCTGTGGAAGAAGCCTTCGGACCTCTCAGGAGGAAAGCTGCGAGATTAGGGCTTGTCATAAACTCTGCCAAAACGAAATACATGGTGGCTGGCAGAGTGCGTGGTAGTCCGTCGGAGGTTGGTGCTGCGGTGGTGCTAGATGTGGAAACATTTGAAGTAGTCGACGAATTTATTTACCTGGGAGCATTAGTGACATGTAACAACGAGGTTAGGGGCGAGATAAAGAGGCGGATAGCAGCCGCAAACAGGGCCTTCTACGGACTACGTAACCAGCTAAGGTCCCGCAGTCTGCAAACCGTACTGAACTTGCACTCTATAAAACACTGATTCTTCCGGTGGCTCTCTACGGCCATGAATCATGGACGCTGAAAGAGGCTGATCGGCGAGCTCTTGGTGTTTTTGAGCGTAGGATTTTGCGTTCAATACTTGGCGGCAAACTAGAAAATGGTGTTTGGCGCAGACGCATGAACCATGAAGTGTACCAGGCATACAAATCGGCAGATATAGTCAAGCGAATAAAACACGGCAGGCTTCAGTGGGCTGGGCATGTAGCGAGAATGCCGGATGAGCGTCAAGCGAAGGCTATATTTAGCAGGAATCCCGTTAGAGGTTATCGACTTCGAGGTAGACCCCGCACTCGTTGGATATGTGCTGTCGACGAGAATGAACGCGAAATAGGTGTTAGGGGCGATTGGAGGATAACAGCCCAAGACCGAGGGACATGGCGACATATTCTGGATTCGGCACGATATCGGATCGATAATCGGTCTGTCGCCTTAAAAGTAAAGTAAGTAAGATATATATGACATTTTCGACAGTTTTTGACCAGAGCTGCGAATTTTCACTGTCAGCAACAGAATATCAGATGAAATTGAAGGCTGTGAATATCGATGTCAGCACGAAAGATCTAGAAATGAAATTACTTTTAGATTCAATCGGTTGACAGTGGTAATACTGACTACTGCGATTTCGCACGCGCTGTGTTGTTTCAGCGATGTTCATTAGGCTGGGACACGGTTATATGGGAAAAAAGCGATGGTGTTATTTTTTCGCTCCCATGCACTTTTCGTGCTCCTTATGGATCCTATAACTACTGTGTAATTTTTCAGATCGATCGGTGAAACGCCCGATTTGCGGCCGATTTTTAAAGTATCCATACGATTTTATATGGGAAAATTCACTTTTTCAAAACCTATTCTCTATAAATTCCCAGTTGGGTCCTAAAAATATATCGATACATGATAATTGTAGGAAATTTTCCTAGGAAAAACTCTTCTGAAGACCGTAAGGCGCTACGATGCTTGTAGAAACAGCTATTCACCCCAAACTGATTGAATGTCTGACGGACGGCTCACCATTGAATTTTACTAGCAATACTGCTGCAGCATGCTGGAGCATTCTATGCGCAGTTGGAGAGTGAAATGACCGCTGCCCAAAACATGATGTCAAGATCATCATCGGTGATTACAACGCTCAGGTTGGCCAGGAGGAGGAGTACAGACCGGTGATTGGACGATTCAGTGCACACCAGCTGACGAATGAAAATGGCCTCAGACTAATCGACTTCGCCACCTCCAAGAACATGGCCATACGTAGCACCTTCTTTCAGCATAGCCTCCACCATAGACTCACCTGGAGATCACCGAATAGAACAGAAGAACAAATCGACCACGTTTTGATAGATGGTCGGCACTTCTCGGACATTATCGATGTCAGATCACATCGAAGCGCTAACATCGATTCGGATCACTACCTAGTGATGGTTAAGATACGCCAAAAACTATCCGTTGTGAATAACATACGGTACCGTCGCCCGCCACGGTATAATCTCGAGCGACTGAAGCAACACGACATCGCAACACAGTACGCGTCATCGCTCGAAGCTGCACTGCCAAAAGAGGGAGAGCTTGAAGAAGCCCCTCTAGGGGATCGCTGGAATGCCGTGAAAACAGCTATCAGCAGTGCTGCGGAGGAAGTCCTGGGACACGTGCAACCGAATCGACGTAACGAGTGGTTTGACGAAGAATGTCGGCAGATTTTGGACGAGAAGAACGCAGCGCGGACAATAATGCTGCGTAGAGCCACCCGTCAGAGTGTGGAGCGATATAGACTGAAACGGAGGCAGCAAATCCAACTCTTCGAGCAAAAAAAGCGTCGCCAGGAAGAGGAGGAATGTGAAGAAATCGAGCAGCTGCACCGCACACACGAAACACGAAAGTTCTACCAAAAACTCAACGGATCTCGCGGAGGCTTTGTCCCACGAGCCGAAATGTGTAGGGATAAGAATGGAGGCATTTTGACGGATGATCGTGAGGTGATCGAGAGGTGGAAGCAGCACTACGATGAACACCTGAATGGCGTGCAAGCAGGAGACGACAACAGGAGCGGAGAAGACGTGGTCGGTGCAACGAACGACGAAGATGTGCCACCCCCCACAATAAGCGAAGTTAAGGATGCGATCCGGCAGCTCAAGAACAACAAAGCGGCCGGTAAAGACGGCATCGGAGCTGAGCTTATTAAGATGGGCCCCGACAAACTGGCTAGCTCGCTGCATCGGCTGATCGTCGAGATCTGGGAAACAGAACAGCTACCGGAGGAGTGGAAAGAAGGGGTTATCTGCCCCATATACAAAAAGGGCAACAAACTAGACTGCGAGAACTATCGAGCGATCACAGTCCTGAATGCCGCCTACAAAGTGTTTTCCCAGGTCATCTTCCAACGCCTGTCACCATTAGCCAGCAAGTTTGTAGGAAGCTATCAGGCCGGCTTCATGGAAGGACGGTCTACAACTGACCAAATCTTTACACTGCGGCAGATCCTCCAAAAGTGCCGTGAGTTTAGAGTCCCTACACACCATCTTTTCGTCGATTTTAAAGCCACATACGATTCAATAAACCGACAAGAGCTATGGAAAATTCTAGACGAAAACGGCTTCCCGGGGAAGCTGACAAGACTGATTGAGGCTACGATGGAGGATGTGAAGTGTTGTGTGAGAATTTCGGGTGGAACGTCGGACCCATTCGAGTCTCACAGGGGGCTCCGACAAGGTGATGGTCTCTCCTGCTTATTAACGTCGCGCTAGAGGGTGTTATGAGACGAGCGGGGTTTGACATGCGTGGCACGATTTTCAACAGATCAGGTCAATTTATTTGCTTTGCGGATGACGTGGATATTGTCGGCAGAAAATTTGAGACGGTGGCAGACCAGCATACCCGACTGAAACGTGAAGCACATAGGATCGGACTGAAAATTAATACGTCAAAAACTAAGTATATGCTTGCAGGTGGGTCCGAGCACGACAGGGCACGCCTAGGCAATACGGTAACAATCGACGGGGATGAGTTCGAGGCGGTCGACGAGTTTGTGTACCTCGGCTCTCTGGTAACTGAGAACTGTTCGCACCAAGTGTATCCTGTACAAAACGCTAATAAGACCGGTCGTTCTCTACGGGCATGAGACGTGGACAATGCTCGAGGAGGACTTTCGAGCACTCGGAGTTTTTGAACGTCGGGTGCTAAGAACCATCTTTGGCGGTGTGCAGGAGAACGGAGTGTGGAGTCGTAGCATAAACCACGGGCATGCGCGCCTCTACGGTGAACCCAGTATTCAGAAAGCGGCTAAAGCTGGAAGGATACGCTAGGCAGGGCATGTAGCTAGAATGCCGGATAGCTACCCTGCAAAATTGGTGTTCGCTTCAAATCCGGCGGGAACGAGAAGGCGAGGGGCGCAACGAGCGAGATGGGTGGACCAGATGGAGCACGATCTGCAAAGTACCGGGTGCCCGCGGAACTGGAGGCAGGCAGCCATGGACCGAGTGAATTGGCGGAACCACGTTATGCAGGCCATGTCTTAGGACGTACGGCCATCTAAGTAAGTAAGTAAGTAAGCATTTTGAAACTTTTAGATTTTTTTACAGTTTAGGGCACTTGTTGACACTCTATGACGCTTTTCAACCCTTTTAATATATCTGACATTTTATATTCTTTTTGACATATTTGATATTTTTTGACACCCTCTGACACTTTTGGACATATGTTATATTGTTGCCATGTTTGACATTTTTGACACTTTTTCAACCAGGCTTGGTATTCTTTTCGATATGTGAAATCAGCAAAGTTAATATTCACCGTTTACCTCTTGTCCAGTATGAGCGCTGCGTGTAACAATTTTTTGCACTACACTTATCTCGGTTTTGTGCTGTGTTTCTGCTGCTCGCAGATAAACTAACAGACTTGTTGCTACCACCACAGCTGAGTGAATCAAGAGTGGTGAATCACTCTAGTGTAATCCTGAAACATATTCGATGTCACACCTGACGGGCAGCTGGATTTATTTTGTTCAGTTCCGAGATGCAAAGGAAACAACGCAATTTACTGTCCTACCTAGGTGCTTCCCTCATTTGATATTGCTTAAGAGACACTCAGTAAAAGCACTGCAGTGAGCTCTGTTGTGTAGTTATCGAGCGTATTGTCCTTTCGTGAGAGAATGATACCAGTTTATTATATCTCTGGAGAGGCATGTCAAATTCTCTTGCGGTGTTTTTTTTGCATGTTCCTCATGTCGTTTTCGTTTTCGCGGTGTAGCTACACTTTTTCCGTGCTATACTTTGCAGCTTCGATTAAAACATTTTCAGTGTCATTGCATTGGTATACGTAATAATGGGATAGCTGTCAATTCGTTTTGTTTTGGTCATTATCGCATTCATCATTTTGTCTCGTTTCCATTTCATATGTGCATCTCGCAAATGTGCTGAGAAAAAATTACCTGACACTTTACCACGTGAAACGAAAACCAATACAAACCAGTTTTGACACATACGTGTGAATGTGTTGGTGACTTCCTACAGTACACTCTGCTTTTTTCGGGTGTCGTCAGGGACAGAAAAAGTGTAGGGAGAGACAGAAAAAGGGTAGTCCGAAAAGTCAAATGGAACATTTTCGGTGTCAAACATGTCGTTAGAGTGTAGCTACACCGCGAAAACGAAAACGACATCAGATACGCAACATTCGCTGCTCTCTTCAAGCAAGTGAATTCTCTGTAGTAGAGATGTTACGCACCCGCTAATGCGGAGCATCCGCATGAAAATTGACATCCGCATTCGCATCCGCATCCGCATCATATTATGCAGATTTTGAAAAAAAAAAAAAACAAATATCGTTTTAAAAATTTTCCTTGGTGCATTTACTGCTCGCTTAAATAACTTTTGCACTGGGGAGGGAGTCCCAAAAAAATCGATGTTGAAAAAGTCATAGTGCTCAGCCCTAAATTGAAAGATAATGTTATTTATAGCATTTTTGTAGAAAATTTCGACTTTATAAAATGTCGTTTTCAGGTTGCCCAAACGTGATTTATGAAAAAATGGCTTTTTCAAGCAATTATGTTGCAATTATTTGACTCACAGAGTCCATTGAACATCGTAAAAAAGTTATTTTTTCTCATTATTTTCAGATTTAAAACACATATAAAAAAAATTTTTGATCAAGAACTGAAGTTTTTACTGCTAAGCGGGATTCAAGACGAAAATTCACATATTAAAAGATCCTTGATATCTTATCGGGGGGCTGAGATATTGGCGTTTTTACATGTGATGGAAAACTATGCATTTTGTCAAAATACCACTATTTCCATTGCAGAGTGTTTTATTTTGCCGTTTGTGCGTATAATTTCCTAAATAGTGACTCAAATGTTGATTATAGCCATGAGGTATATTTGGAGAAGTTTCAGGATATTCAAAAATGCATCTTTTAATGTAGAAAGATGGGTGATCAATCCACCAATGAGTGAGATAGAAAAATTTACTTTTAATCAAAATGAGATAGAAGCAAGGTGTTTTCGACAAAGTTTTAGGTTATCTCAAAACAATAAACTTTATCGAAGACATTATGTTTCTATCTCCTACATATTACGAGCGACATTGAATTTCAAATAGCAACACTACAGAGATCAGTTGTCTTAAAATAATGAACACACGTCGTTGGAGTAGCCTTTTTTTTTTTGAAATACAAAATAAAAAGTTATGGTCTAATGGCTCAGATTTTTGTACAGATTTTTTTTTTCGGGAATAGTACAGATGAAAATGACTGATGAATCATAGGAGGTTCATACTTCATGTATTACTTTTGGTACGCAAATAAAATCAACATTTTGTCTGTTTCATTTGTACATAGTTCGAATACTGGTTTATGAGGTTCGCTTATTCTATTTAACATAACTTTTGACAGAAAATGATGATGAGGCAGATGAGAATACAATTTTTTTATATAAAAATAACAAAAAGGCAAAATATAATTTGCATTTCATCAATTTCATTCACCAATTTTGTTTACTTTCATGTTTTCAAGTTAAATTCAACACTATTCATCCATTCTATTACCAGCTAATTCATTTTAGAAAGCATTACTTACACTTTTATAAGAAAACAATCAAACAATCTATTTCGGTTGTGCTCTGCTTCCCTCCGATACTTGGCAAACCCTTCACCAAATCGATCCAGTACGGGTTTCACACGAAACTGCTGCGGCTGCTCGACGAACTCCCTGCTACTCCTCATTTCCTCACTTTTCTCCAGCTCAGTTCATTCCCTAAACCACACCTGCGCCATTCTACCCGTCGAGCTGCGCACTGTTATTTATATTCGGCATGAAGCGTACAAATTCCGCTCGTTATGCTCGAATTATCAAAATGTAATTGTTGCAGCAGTTGGAAAGGCAACCAACAACAGAAGCGATCAAAATGGAACAATCCACTCTTGGAGGCGCAAAATAGAGCAGTCAGACGGCCAGACGGCGTCCATAGCGCACCACACGGACGCACGGAGAAACCCGGGCGGAAAGCACCGGTGCATAATAATGGCCGCAGCGCAGTTGAGTGAAGTTTTCTTAGCATAGATCTTTGCGGTGGCCGGTCGATGGTGGCCGTAGTCGGTGTTCCGTGAGACAGACTTTGCGGGCACCGAGCGCGTGGGTAACCAAGCAAATCGCCGCTGCACGCTGCCGGTCGTTTCGTCCCGAAAGACAGCATTTTCGACCGGAAACAAAATAAATAAACTTTAATTGAGAAAAAAAAGCCAATGTCACGAGCGGTTTGCTCGTTTCGACTTCCGAAATACCCTAGCAATAATCGGTGACAAACTGAGGCGAGAACTCTGAACGCAAGACGGACGGAAGACCTCGAGCGGGGGTAATAAAAAAGGTAAACATATTCGATGACGTGTTCCTGCAATGAGTCATTCTGTCATGGATTGCAAACGAGTTCAAACGGCGTGGAACAAACGAAAATATGTCATACGGAGAAAAAGAGGAGAGAAAAGTAGCCTGCGTAGATGGATTAGTCCTACATGACTCAGGAAATTAAATCGTGGAATATTTTAAATTAACAGAATCCAGGTAGTCCAGTGCCATGCGCAGAACGTGCTTTGCGATTGTAAATTCCTACCTTCTCAATTATTTTGAGCACCAATTTCGACCGTGCGCCTAGTTAAATCGTTATCCATGTAAAATTGCCCCAACAGGAAGCGGTAATTTCCGGACCCTCGTCGAAACGTATTGTTTTAAGCAATTTGGCGCGTATTGCGCAGTCTGTCTGTTTTTTGGTTTCGTTCACCTTTAAACCTTTCCTCCTGGATCGGTAAGTCACCCTCAAGCGGCAGCCAATTCGGTGAGAATTAGCAATCGCTTTTTTGAATAAATTCGGCGAGAGATTAGCCGGACGCCGTGCCGAGCACAAAATTGCGATTGGTTTTGCGCGGTTGGCCTCTGACCGGTTGCCACATCCGTCGTTTGTCGTGCATCGTTTCATCTGATCCGTTGTCTGATGATGATGCCGTTTCGCATCGGTCGTATAGAGAGAGATTGTGGTGTGTTAATCGTTCGGAAGGTGAGTTCATTGATTTTAACTGTATCTTCTCTGATCCGGTAGATGTGGATTCGGAAGAAGTTTGCCAGATCTGCTATTGGTCGAGTGTCACAAAAGGGAGAAGAAGAATGTGGCGAGCAGAAAAGAAACTGTCGCTTTTCCCATACTCTTTTTTATGATCATTCAAGACAGGCTGCTGGTGCCAACAATGATGTTCCAACATAGAGCATTCAGATTGGCAATAACATCGGCGAAGGCGCTGGTAGTGGGGACAGTCGACATACACTCGTTTGCAATTATTCAAATCCATCTATGAAAGTACTTTCTTCTTCTGCCGGACCGGTCTCTGGCGGTCCAAATCGAGGTGCGGTACAAGCCAAGTTCGGTCACAGACGGAGCTTTTTATGGGACTTGACAAGCCGGTAAAGTGAATGTCAACGACTCGACTGCCCGGAGTGCGCCTCACAGTCACAACACGAGGTTGACGATGATGCTGATGATGATGGTATTGATGATTATGATGGCAGAGATGACGTAGCCATTTCGTGTCTGCCAGTTATGGGCGCTCGCTCCCTGGAGGTTATGAAATTTGTTATGGGATCTGGTCTGAGTGTGACGCGTTTAATGGTTTGAAAATTCACAAGGCTTCCGGTTCACAGAGAGAGCAGGCATGCGGATTGAACTATTTCACGAGTGAAATAAACGCTAGACAGCAAGAGGGGTGTTTACAAGATGTAGACACAGTTTACTGGATTATTACTGCGTTCATGTTTAAAAGCAAGATAGAATCATAAAAATAACTTGGGTTCAACGCATTTGTTATATTTGCTGTTTGTTATTTTTTATGAATTTGTACTATTCATGCTGTATTTGAAATACCAAAAATATCACCTGCAAATTTCACAGCGACAAAATTTTTTATCAAATTGAGGATGTGCACTTTACCACTGCGGGATTTTCATTTCAGTTGAGTGTACATCTTAAATATATCTTTTTCATAACGGTTTGATCATCTTTGAGAACAAACTACTAAAATACAGCAAAGCAAGACATTCTAATGATATTAACATGAAAAGTTAAAATCACTTTAGGGAAGAAAGTGCATTCAAGAAACTGAAAGTTGAATAACTCTGAGTAGATAAGCGTTGGGGCATATGCGTAGAAGAATTGTTTTCATCGAATGTAGCATCAATTTTTCAGATTCTTGAATGTCTTCCTTAAACTGGCGCTAACTTTACATGTTAACACTTAGAGCAATTCTATTGGTTTCATTTGAAAGCTTAATTCAGCGTTATCGGCTTCTCTCAACCAAGTTTTTTAATGTTCGTTTTACATAACATACTTTGGAACTTCTGAAGCAGTGAAAAGCTTGGTTCATCTTTTTTTTTCTTGATAAGAACAAAACATACCCACGTCATGGAAATCACGTTGGAGAAAAATCAGGATCTAAGTCCGGTCCATAATGGATTAAGGAATGTATTCCATAGTTTTGGGCGAAGAAAATTTGCTCGCCTAGCAGTCCTGACCTTAATGCACTGGACTATTTCTTGAGGGGCGTAGTTGAACATCACGAACAGGAACAGCCGACTGCCTACCTTCGGCCTGCAGGGAAGCTATTAATTTAGACCTGGCGTCACGGTGTACAGGGCATGACCAAACAACCTGCTCTATGTCGTGATAACCTTCACCACAGGCACAGATACCACTTTCCCCGAGCTCAACACGACGGAGATGCGCGTCAAATCTATAGTGATTGGACATAAGCCGGGACATCACGCAAATGAAATCTCGACCTACATCCAACCCTTTGAACCACAGGTTCGTCGATACTTTGGGGATTATGGAATGTAACCACCTTCCCAATTCCCCTCTGGTCCAAGCATTTTGCCAACTGATGATCGTATTCTGACGTACAAATGCGAAAAATTCATTAAAGGCAATTGGTCTTTCATAAATATCACCGTTTGTTGCGCCCACCTTAGCCAAAAAGTCCGCTTTCTCATTGCCCGGTATCGAGCAGTGAGAAGGGACCCACGCTAAGGTAATCTGAGTAGATTTTTCGGATAAAGCACTCAGATGTTCCCGTATTTTCCCCAGGAAATACGGAGAGTGCTTAACATCTTTCATCGATCGGAGAGCCTCAATGGAACTGAGACTGTCCGTAAAGATGAAATAATGGTCCGTGGGCATTTTTTCGATAATCCCTAGGGTGTACTGAATTGCAGCTAACTCTGCGACGTAAACAGAAGCAGGATTATCGAGCTTATGGGAGACGGTTAAATTGTTATTGAAGATACCGAAGCCAGTGGACCCATCAAGAAGTGATCCGTCAGTGCAGAACATATTGTTGCAGTTGATGTTTCGATATTTATTGGAAAAAATTTTGGGGATCTGCTGCACGCGTAAATGATCCGGGATTCCACGAGTTTCTTCTATCATGGATGTATCGAAAAACACAGTAGAATCAGAAGTATTTGATAAGTCGACACGATTTGGAGTATTCGAAGAAGGGTTAATATTTTGGGACATGTGATGGAAATACAATGTCATAAAACGGGTTTGAGAATTAAGTTCGATTAACCTTTCAAAATTTTCAATCACGGGACGGTTCAAGACCTCACATTTGATAAGAATACGAGAAGACAGGCTCCAGAAGCGGTTTTTCAATGGTAGTACTCCAGCTAAGACCTCCAAACTTATCGTATGGGTCGACTGCATGCAACCCAAGGCGATACGCAAACAACGATATTGTATTCGCTCCAGTTTGATCAAATGTGTGTTTGCTGCGGAGCGGAAGCAGAAACACCCGTATTCAATAACAGACAATATCGTTGTTTGGTAAAGCCTTATAAGGTCTCCTGGATGGGCTCCCCACCATTGTCCGGTTATTGTACGAAGAAAATTCACTCTTTGTTGACATTTTTTCATCAGATACCTAACGTGACAACCCCAGGTGCCTTTAGAGTCGAACCAGATACCAAGGTATTTGTGTACCAAAACCTGAGAAATCGTTTTACCCATTAATTGTGTTTGAAGCTGAGCAGGTTCATGCTTCCTAGAAAAAACTACTATCTCAGTCTTCTCCGGAGAGAATTCGATACCTAGCTGTAAAGCCCAAGCAGACAAATTGTCCAAGGTATCTTGCAATGGTCCTTGCAAATCGGCAGCTTTGGCTCCTGTAACAGAGATTACACTGTCGTCTGCAAGTTGTCTTATCGTGCATGAATTCGCCAGACATTCGTCGATGTCATTTACATAAAAGTTGTAAAGAAGGGGGCTTAAACATGAGCCCTGGGGAAGACCCATGTAGCTAATGCGAAAAGTTGCCAAATCGCCGTGCGTAAAATGCATGTGCTTTTCGGACAACAAATTGTGCAAAAAATTGTTTAAAATTGGAGAAAATCCTTGTCGGTGAAGTTTACCCGAAAGAATGTCAATAGAAACGGAATCAAAAGCCCCCTTAATGTCCAAGAACGCAGACGCCATTTGTTCTTTGCGAGCATACGCCAGCTGAATATCTGTTGAAAGCAACGCAAGACAATCATTCGTCCCTTTGGCACGGCGGAAGCCAAATTGAGTATCTGATAGTAGACCATTTGATTCGACCCAATGGTCTAAACGACGGAGTATCATTTTTTCCATCAATTTCCGGATACAGGATAGCATTGCAATCGGCCTATAAGAGTTGTGATCAGAAGCTGGTTTCCCTGGTTTTTGGATGGCGATCACCTTCACTTGCCTCCAATCCTGCGGTACAATGTTTTGCTCCAGGAACTTATTGAACAAGTTCAACAAGCGCCTCTTGGCATTGCCGGGTAGATTCTTCAACAAGTTGAATTTGATTCTATCTAACCCAGGCGCGTTATTGTTACAGGACAGGAGGGCAACTGAAAATTCTGCCATCGTAAGAGGTGATTCTATCGCGTCGTGGCCCGGAGACGCATCGCGAACAATATTTTGCTCAGGAACAGAGTCCGGACATACTTTCCTGGCAAAATCAAATATCCACCTACTTGAAGACTCCTCGCTTTCGTTGACCGTTACGCGATTCCGCATTCTTCGGGCTGTGTTCCAAAGAGTGCTCATCGATGTCTCCCTCGACGTCTCGTTCACGAACCGACGCCAATATCCGCGCTTCTTTGCTTTAGCCAGGCTTTCAAGCATGGTATTAAGCTCCGAATACTGTGTATAGTCGTCGGGTATACCTCCCTTCAGGAAGGCCAAAAACGCGTCGGATCTTTGCGTGTAGACATCGGAGCACTCTTTGTCCCACCACGGAGTTGGAGGCCGCTCTTTGATCGTTACGCCGGGATATTTCTTCGTTTGGGCTTGCAACGCGGCGTCGAGAATCAAGCCCGCGAGGAGGTTGTATTCTTCAAGTGGTGGGTGATGTTGAATTGACTCGACCGCTTTTGAAATCATTTCCTCGTATAACTTCCAATCGACATTCCGTGTGAGGTCATACGGAATGTCAATTGGTCGCATGCGAGTTGAACCGTTAGTAATTGAAATAAGAATAGGCAGATGGTCGCTACCGTGAGGATCGAGGATTACCTTCCATGTGCAATCCAACCGTAGCGACGTCGAACATAAGGATAGATCCAAAGCGCTTGGGCGCGCTGGAGGTTTCGGGATACGTGTCATTTCACCGTTGTTCAAAATAGTCATGTCGAAGTCATCGCAAAGGTTATAGATTAAAGAGGAGCGGTTATCATTGTAAGGGGAACCCCAAGCCACACCATGAGAGTTGACGTCTCCCAAAATCAAACGTGGCGAGGGAAGAAGTTCTATTAAATCAAAGAGCAGCCGTTGCCCAATCTGTGCTCTGGGAGGAATATATATTGAGGCAATACAAAGCTCTTTACCTTGTATTGTCATTTGACATGCGACAACTTCGTTGCCTGGAATCGAGGGGAGGTTAATACGATAGAAAGAATAGCACTTTTTAATCCCTAAAAGTACTCCTCCATATGGGGTGTCTCGATCAAGGCGAATAATATTAAAATCATGGAAGTTGAGATCAATATTTGAAGTAAGCCAAGTTTCACAAAGGGAAAATGCATCGCATTTGTTTCTATTTATTAAAACTTTAAATGAATCCATTTTTGGTAAAATACTTCTACAATTCCACTGTAAGACAGAGATAGAATCCTTCGTATACGCAGTTGAATTAGGCATCGAAGGATACAATCGCTGCAAGGAGGGGCCATTGGGCAGTCAACTGCTTCAAAAATGATCTAACTGTTGGGAGGAATGCTGTAAGAAAAATTTTAATTGGATCGGGTACATTGAAAGTTTCAAAAATCCAGTCCACAATGTCAGAAAATTTCACTAATCCAGAGTTTGTTTCATCAACTGGGAGTGCAAAAGGAACAACTGGGGTTTTAGATGTTCCTGGCAGAGCTGGGAACTCCTTTTGGGACTTTAAATTTGCAAGCCCAGGAGGAGTTTGCTTCGGTTTTTCCGCAGCACTGTTTGGTTTGTTTGTAACTTTCATTTCACTCTGGGAAATCTTAGGACCTTTTCGGGGAAGTTTAGGAGAGGAAATATTTTTCCTCTTTCTAGACGCCCCAGGATTGGCATAAGTTGTTCCCGCTGGTGAATCGTCAGAATCGGTTTCATCAGAGGACAACAGATCAAAGGAGTTCGATGTTATGGTAGAAGTGGTCACGGTCTTCTTCAGCATCTCAGCGTAAGATCGCTTTGAACGCTCCTTAAGTGACCGCTTGATTTTATCTCTGCGCTGCATGTACACCGGGCATGTGGAGAGCTCATGCTGATTTTCCCCGCAGTGAATACATTTTTCAGCATTTACACTGCAAGAATCGTCCGCATGAGTTTCTCCACACTTGCTACATCGTGCCTTATTGCAGCAGTAGGCGGCTGTGTGGCCTAGCTGCTTGCAATTGGTGCAATTCATAACACGGGGTACATACAATCGCACAGGCAGACGAACCCGATCGATCGAGACGTGACTAGGGAGAGCAGATCCGGCAAACGTAACACGAAACGAGTCTGACGGAGTGTACACTTTTGTGCCGTTGACAAGAGACACAGACCGCAATTGCTTGCAATCTATGCTTTTTACTTTTACGTCGTGACACAAAGCATTTTTGAAGCAGCCAAAACCGCTTGCCAAGATACACTCGACCGACAGACTCGAATCGGTTATGACACCGTCGATCTCTACGTCTCGTGCGGGTATATAAACGCGACACTCGCGTGTGAAAAGCTCGGAGCGAGCAATAGCGTTGGCCTGTTCCAGGTCGCTGACCACGACACGGAGCTTGTTGGTTCTGACCTTGGAGATTTCAGTCACGGCCTTGTACCCCTCCGTCAGGTCTTTCGAAATCTGCAGGATGTTTAACGGTTTCGATTTCGGTCCTGCTTTTGGCCGAAAGAAAACAGTAAAGCTGCCCTGAGATCCGTCCGGGTAAAGCCTGGGGCGAGGGGGGACTGGAGAATTAACAGAGGAAGAGTTGGCAGGAGGGACAGGGTCGGAGGGGTTCGGGGATGGTGGCACGGGAGGCGAGGGATCTACATCCATCGCGCTAAATCTAGCGCACTAGCGCCGACAGAACACGTACCTCTTTACTTCTCCTTTCAGCAGGGTTGGTTGTCCGAACGGTCGAAGCTGCAGCCGTTACAGCCAGCAGCACCAATACAGCAGCTCCAAACAGCCACCAGCAGCGAGCCGGGTGTGTGATCACTCAGCACAGCGACACAACTCGCTGTCAACTGTTGGCTTCTTCTTTTTCCTCCTTTGTGTTGAGATTCTCGTCCACTGCTGTAGCACAAATCACTTAGCAGCCCAATCGGCTTACGCACCAGCAAACAGCCACGATGCGAAACAGTTGCACAAAGGCGGGCGACCTTGAACCTTCACTCGACCAGGCAAACAATGCCAACACTTGCTCGCGCGTCTTTTGTTTTATATTCTATCGGAGCGATCACCAAACACGTCCGATACTGATGCGTGTTCGGCACAGAATGAGTTTATTATCTTCTCGGGTTTCAATTGAAATCCATTGAAACCCGAAAAGATTAGATTTACAGTTATTCGAACCCGGAGAACAACAGTATATAAATAGAGCTCTCCACACAACAATCACTTAACTAGACCGCGACATGCCCGGAAAATCCACACTCACCCTGTAAAAAGGAACTGAATTAAGTTAAACAGAATGATAAAATCAAATTGAATTATACTAAATAAAACTAAACTGCTTTAAACCGAGTAAAAAAATGAATCCAATTAAATTAAACGAAGTTGAAAACCATGAAATATCTGAAAAAAAATCAATAATATATTGATGTTTTCTTGTTCTCTTTGTTTTAATTATCAAACGAATAAATCAAATTGAATTGCACCAAATTGAATCAAATCTTATTGTAAAGTTTATATAGATAGAGACAAATATTTTTTTGAAGATTTAGATTCAAATTTAAATTTGATTCATTTTCGATGTGAAAATCAGGCATTTTCATTGAAAATAAAAATTTATTCTTTCGTCTGAATTGAAATCAATATCTTGCCTAATACAAGCGAAATCAAGACAAAAAAAAACTATAATAAAGGTTTTATTCATGAAAGTGTTGTAAAAATTTGCTTAATAAAGTGGAATTGAAAAAATTAATATTGGTAAGAAAAATTTAGAAAAAAAAATTTGTTGGCAGTTTCATATCTTTCGAAGCATAAGGCACCAACACCAGAAAATTTAATCGTATACCCGTAAGCATGTCCTTTAAGATAGAAGAACGATGTTATTTTTGAAAATGCTCGAGAAAAAAGAGCAAAGTTCGGAATTTTTTTAAGCGTGAAGCACCTTTTTTATTGCATAAAAAAAGTAATTCTCTGAAAGTTCAGTTATTCAACAACATCAAAACAAGTTTGTTCATAAGAAATACCAATTATTTGGGGAGTAATGGCCGTTTGTCCCAAAACGCTTTTTCTGGCAGAGGCTTGTGGTGTTTACGATAGCGACGCAGCAGATCAACTGAAATCAAAAAACTCATTTTATTTCATTAGTTCAGAAGTTTGCCGGATATCTAAACGATCGTTTTTATAAATACATATTTTATTTTCAGTGCGAAGGAAATGTTTTTCCCAGAAAAAAAACATGTTATGAGCGCTGAAAATTGCATTGAAAATTTTTTTCCGGCAAAGTTAAACTTCGTGTATCAAAAATCGATCGTCAAACAATCGGAGAATTTAATAACGAACATTAAAAAAAAAGATGAAGAAAATCAGTCCAGTAGTTTCACAGCAATCGCAAACACGGCAAAGTCATTTTTTGAAAAACACCATTCCGAAATAATCGCGTACCACAGAATGAAAGAATGGTGATGTTCGTCAAATCCCTCACGGAAGCGGCAATAAATAGTTATAATAAAAGCAATAACTTGCTAGAAGGACCAAAACAGTCTGACGTTTCACCACTGATCAGTGACATCTTAAGGGTAAACTGTAGGGATTATTTAATGCTAATCGTTTTGTGCATATTAAAATGGCTAACAACTACGGGAAGTCTAGCTAGTATGTCTTCGGAGACTTCAAAAAAGTCTCTCTTTAGGCAGACGAAGAAACAACGAGCCCGGCGAACAATTACTTTGCCGCCCTTTGATGGACTTCCGAAGCGGCTAGAGACACTGAAATTCACAGGAATGGTTGAGAAGCGATGAATTTTCATTTTTAACCTGTTGAACTCTAAGGTAATTTTTTTTCAGCTTTTATCGACCAGAGTAGTCCAATTATATCGCATCATCATATTAACGGACTCGTTCCAGCGCCTTCTAGTTGAGTAGTTATATAAAAACTGTTCTAATTTTATTATTTCTTTTTTAATGTCATTTTGTATTTGGCTGAAACTTCGCACTGAGCTAAAAATGTCATTTTGAGCTATTAGTCATTTTTTTTAATCACTACTAATTGGTGAAAAGGGTTGATGTAAAAATGGTATAGGTGATCACACATATTTTTTGCGCCAGAACGGGTTGTTTAATCAGTGTGACGTTTTTTTTTTTTTTTTTTCAGGGGGGGATTTGTTAGTAGCTTAAGTATTTATGATAAATATTAGTAAATAATGAGTATGTGTGTCCAATCACAAATGGTGACTTCTCAACACTGTTAGAAATTTGTAATTTTAATTGTTAGGATCTGTTTGCTTTCGCAATTAGGACTTATCATTCGTAGGGATTTAAACCTACTTGTCAGAAAAAGGGAAGTAAACTTATAACTAACTTAATTGCTAACTTATTGGCTATAAAGAGAGCTTATCGTAGCAATTGAGGATTGCAACGATTTTTGTCGAAAATTGTTAATAATTTTATTTGACATAGCTTCTAATGGTTCAACACCAGTAAGTCTATGTAATTCGAGTGTACCAAACCAAGGAGGACGCTTCAAAATCATTTTCAGAATTTTATTCTGAATCCTTTGGAGCGTTTTCATCCTTGTTGAACAGCAACTTGACCAGATCGGTACAGCATAAAGCATTGCTGGTCTAAAAATTTGTTTGTAAATCAAAAGTTTGTTCTTTAAACAAAGTTTAGAATTCCTGTTAATGAGAGGATATAAACATCTCGTATATTTGATGCACTTGGCTTGTATACTCTCAATGTGCTCTTTGAAAATAAGTTTTTTATCATAAATTAGTCCCAAGTACTTAACCTTGTCGGACCAACTTAAAATAACCCCATTCATCTTGACAACGTGATTATTGTTTGGCTTGAGGAAAGAAGCCCTAGGCTTATGCGGAAAAATTATCATTTGAGTTTTAGAAGCATTGGGAGAGATTTTCCACTTTTGCAAGTAGGAAGAAAAAATATCTAAACTTTTCTGCAATCGACTGCATATGACACGAAGACTTTTTCCTTTTACGGAAATGCTTGTGTCATCGCAGAACAATGACTTTGTGCATCCTGGAGGCAAATCAGGAAGATCTGAAGTGAATATGTTGTACAGGACTGGACCCAAGACTGAACCTTGAGGCACACCTGCTCTGACAGGAAATCTATCAGATTTTGAATTCTGATAGACAACCTGCAGAGTTCGATCAGTAAGATAATTTTTTAAAATTTTGATTAGGAAAATTGGAAAATTAAAAGTTTGCAATTTCGCAATCAAACCTTTATGCCAAACACTGTCGAATGCTTTTTCTATGTCTAAAAGAGCAGCTCCAGTGGAATAACCTTCAGATTTGTTAGCTCGTATCATATTAGTAACTCTGAGCAATTGATGAGTTGTGGAATGCCCATGGCGAAATCCAAACTGTTCATTTGCAAAAATTGAATTTTCGTTGATGTGTGACATCATTCTGTTAAGAATAACTCTCTCGAACAGTTTACTCATTGAAGAAAGCAAACTGATTGGTCGATAACTTGAAACATCAGCTGGGTTCTTATCCGGTTTTAAAATGGGAGTAATTTTTGCATTTTCCATAATTTGGGAAAATATGCAATTTTGAAGCAGCAATTGAAAATTTTCACTAAAAATTCCATTGTGCTCTCAGGGAGATGTTTGATTAGTATATTAAAGATTCCATCGTCACCAGGTGCTTTCATATTTTTGAAATTTTTAATAATTGATTTAATCTCATTCAAGTTAGTTTCAATTATTTCTGCAGGTAAAAAATTCTGGGAAGAAATTAAATCAAATTGACGTGTGACTTCATTTTCAATTGGACTCACAAAATTCAAATTTGAGTTATGAACACTCTCAAACTGCTGAGCAAGTCTTTGAGCCTTTTGTTCATTGGATACAAGAAAACGTTCACCATCTTTTAAAACTGGAATAGGCTTTGAAGGTTTCTTAAGAATCTTCGACAGCTTCCAAAATGGTTTTGAATATGGTTTCAATTTTTCAACTTTAGTCTCAAAATTTTGATTTCTCAGAAGAGTAAATCTATGTTTAATCTCTTTCTGTAAATCTTTATAAATAGTTTTGAAAACAGGGTCACGAGAACGTTGATATTGACGTCTGCGGACATTTTTCAAACGAATTAGTAGTTGAAGATTTTCGTCAATTATTGGTGAATCAAATTTCACTTGAGCCTTTGGAACAGAATAATTCCTGGCATCAACAATTGCACATTTTAATGCTTCCAAAGCGGAATCAATATTCACTTCGTTTTGCAAATCAAGCTCATTATTGAAATTTCTCTCAATATAATTTTTGTATCTTTCCCAATTAGCTTTGTTATCATTAAAAACAGAGCTCATAGGGTTTAAAACTGAATCATGTGATAAAGAAAAAGTTATTGGAAGATGGTCAGAATCAAAGTCAGCATGTGTGATCAAATCACTACATACATGACTTTGATCTGTCAGCAACAAATCAATTGTTGAAGGGTTTCTTACAGAAGAAAAGCATGTAGACTATTCGGAGACAAAATAGAATAGTATCCTGAAGAACAATCATTGAATAAAATTTTGCCATTGGAATTACTTTGAGAATTATTCCATGAACGATGTTCAGCGTTAAAATCGCCGATTATGAAAAATTTCGAACGATTTCTGATGAGTTTTTGTAAATCACCTTTAAAATAATTTTTGAGCTCGCGTGTGCATTGAAATGGTAAATATGCTGCGGCAATAAATAAAATCCCAAGTTCAGTTTGAACTTCAATTCCCAAAGTTTCAATAACTTTCGTCTCAAGATGGGGAAGAGCACGATGTTTGATTCGGCGATGAATAACAATTGCAACTCCACCGCCGGAACCCTGAATCCTATCATATCTATGAACCACGTAATTGGGATCATATTTTAATTTTATGTTAGGTTTCAAAAATGTTTCAGTAATAATTGCAATATGCACATTATTTACTGTTAAAAAATTAAAAAGCTCATTCTCATTGGCCTTCAATGAGCGAGCATTCCAATTTAATATTTTAATTGTTTTATTTAAAATCATTGCTAAATTTTAAATTAGAAACAATTTTAATAGTAAAATTTGTGCCTATTTGAATGGCTTCAAACATTGATTTTGCCTGCAACATGGCGTTCATAAGATCGAACATTGCCTGTTGCAAAAAAGAAAGTTTACCTGCCGTAATAGGCCCGAGGCAGTTGACATTAGAAAAAATATTTTCGGCAGCAATATTAGCTGGAGTAATAGGTGTACAATTATTTTCTAGCGTGTTTTGCTTACCCATATTAACGGTCATTTTCGAACAACCAACACTAGGCGGTATAATGTTCGAACTACCTGTAACCTGTGCATAAGTTAAACGGGTATGCAAAGGAGTAGGTAAACTATGCGTCACTGGTACGCTTGGAGAATTTTGTTTTGAAGTTGGTTTTAATTGAGAAATTGAATTTTGTTTACCTTGCCTTGCCTTAACAATTGCTAAACGGACTGGGCATTGATAAAAATTTGACATATGGTTGCCGTTACAATTCGCACAGCGAAAATTTTTACTCTCTTTCACAGGACATGTGTCCTTTTTGTGAGAAGAGTCTCCACAATTAAGACATTTTTGGTCCATGTTACAGAATTTGGAACCATGGCCATAACGTTGGCAAGTACGGCATTGGGTGATATGCTTTTCACCTCCGCCATACTTCCTATAAATTTCCCACTTTACACGCACATTATACAAAGCATGTGCTTTTTCAAAAAATTTTAAGTTGTTAACCTCATTGCGGTTAAAATGAATTAAATAATTAACAAGGGAAATTCCAGTTCTCTGACTGTTTTCGCCTCGTGATTTTTGTTTCATTAGAATTACTTGGGTAGGGGCTATGCCAAGTAATTCTGTTAAAGTAAGTTTGATCTCATCAACGGTTTGATCGTTGGTGAGACCTTTCAAGACAACCTTGAACGGCTTGGCGTTCTTGGTGTCATATGTAAAAAATTTGTACATCTTGTCAGTTAAATACTGAACAAGACGATCACGACCCTTTACTGAGTCGGCTAATAAGCGGCATTCACCTCTACGGCCAATTTGATAGGTAACTTTAACGTCAGAAACAAACGTTGAAAGTTCCTTTTTGAATATATTAAATTCAGGAGAAATAGTTACCACAATAGGTGGAACTTTCTCCTTTTTTAAAGATTTTATATTTTGTATAGTTTCATTATTGGTAACTTCCATTTCACCAGCTTCTTGCTCAGGCAAAATATCAAAAGGATTGTCACTACAGACACTCGATGTGTCAGAAAGAGATGCCTCTCTTTTCCTCCCCGCAGCGATGCGAGGTTTCTTTTTCCGTCCAGCCATTTCAGGTGATACGAAAAAAGTTAAAACAAATGTTAAATTCAAAAGTAGGTAGTCTAGAGAAAGACTGATGGGAAATAACTTTCAGGTAGTCTTTAAAAGACACACTGACAAAACACAAACTTTGAAGCTATAGGCAGTCAAAGACCAGTCCACAAGCAACCGAAAAAAACGTCTGATCTGTAGGACAGTTCAAGACGCACTCATCAGTGTGACGTTTTCGGCACAGTAGTAGATAATGATGTATGGTAACGTGTAGCGAAAACTATATACAGCGAGAAAAAACTTTTTTTAAAAGAAAAAAAAAGCAATAATTACAATTACAGGTCGGACTCGATTAACCGGAACATAAAAAAAAATTCATTTCGAATAATCGAGTTTTCTGGATAATCGAATCACAGAAAAAGTATGCAAATTTGCGATAAGCGAATATAAAATAGATATTTCTTTTTTTTTCTTTCACTTGTATGATGCAGTGGCGTAACCAGAAATTGATTCTAAGGCGAAAAGGGGTAAAATCTTGAGAAGCAAAAAAAATAAGTTGGACATTGATTATTTTCATTAATGTTCAAACATGCCGAGAGTGACATAAAAGGTCACAAATATGCCAGAAGGGATGGTAAAGGTAAAATTTCGGAATAAAAATCAAGAACTAGCACCAATAAAATAAAATTCCGGTTTATAGAGTCTAAAATTCCGGATAATTGAATTCCGGATAATCGAGTCCGACCTGTATCTCAAAAATATCATATAACATTCATTACAACCGCAGAAGGTTAGCGAAACATTGATGGCTTGATCGACTGATCATAGAGAAATTAAATTTGAACATAACTTTTTTCCGGGATTTTCTACATATTTTATGTCTTCAACAAAGTCATTAGCCATACAGAAATACATAATTATGCCAAACATTTTGCCTCACTTTATTTTAAAGTAACAGTTACTATCAGTTTGTCAATGGTTGATTGGACTTTGTGTTACTCAAGAATACGTAAAAATGCGCGGATAGCTAACTGATGTTTTGAAAAGACATCTAACCTTTAGTCTTCGAGTACTTTAGGACTTTAAGTACAAGTCGAAATACGCGTATCACCGATTTGCAGTGGTGGGCACCATTCCGCTAATTCGCTAATTCGCTAATTAGCGACGCTAAAATTCAGTTAGCGATTTAGCGATTTCGCTAATTTTTGAGCTGGTTAGCGAAACTGTTAGCGTCGCTAAAATTTTGGCCTTCGAAACGCTAATCGCTAATTCGCTAAATTTTGTGGAGAAGCGACAATAGAAATATTTAGAAAAACTGTGAATTGCTGATGGCGTACGTAAATTGCTTCGAAAGAAGAACATACTTGACTGCGAAAGTTACTTTTGTCGGTTTTTTACCCTAGAATGGAGTTCCAGTTATCGTACAAGCCACAGGAGCATTGTGAAGAACAAGCATAAGGTCTAGATTGAATTTTTGGCACACCAAGAACTTTGGTAAATTGCAATGCGCTTGAAATTATGACAACTTTGGTTCTACTTTTTCGATTCAGATAATAATTGAAATTTCATGAAAACATTCCTAAAAGTATCTATTTTCAATACAAGCTAAATAACTTTTGTTATTCTTGTTTTTACAAAATCAAATATGAATACCGTTTCGTGAACCTCTTACTGTAAATAGCTTCAAAAAGTAATTGTTTTCGTTTGTTTAACCAAAACAGATCAAAGTGGTCCAAATCTTACAAAACATGAGCAATAAATATAGCGATATGACTATTTACATATAAAAAGTTAGCGATTAGCGATTAGCGAAAGTTCCGCTAATGTGGGTTTAGCGTTTAGCGTTTAGCGATTATCGAACTAAATTTTCCGGTTAGCGACTTAGCGATTAGCGTCGCTAAATTTTCGGTTAGCGGTGCCCACCACTGCCGATTTGACCAAAATTATTTATTCTACTTCTGAATAATAGCGCTGGTCGCCAGAGCGAAAAAATGTTGTCCTAAAGCTCAAAATAGCTGCTCTAGAAAAATTATAGCGTTTCAACCGTTTCTGTGAAATTTGGTGCCTTTCGCCAGTGTAAAAAACCTAAATTAATCCACTTAGCGGTCAGACGCAGCCTTTCTCATTCAAACTTATTATTTGTAAAAATAGATTTACATGGACGCTTCAATCCAATAAAGAGGTATATTCACTCTTTGGGTTCTAAAAAATTGATGTTGTAATTGAAGTATAAAATATGAAATTTGACATAATGTTAGTGCTTAAGAAATAGCGAAATAAAAGAAATGACTTTTAATTTCGAACAATTTCATCACAAGCGATACCGGGAACGTTTAAATAGTACGAAACCACATTTAAATTGTGTTGAGGCCACATATATTGATCAAAGCAGGTATAGTTTTAAATAGTCTTTGAATTTCGTTTCGTTCCATAACTTTTGAACCACATATCAAGTTATGAAGTTAGTTATTTGTAAGTTTAAGAGATAACTCGTTCGTATGACACTAGTTATGTTCAAATAAGTCGTGCAATACTTGAGATAATAGACTTTCGTTGTTTTAAAAATTTAATACATAACGGTTGCTTAAGTTCGATTATAATCGAATGACATGGGAACGTATAGAGCAGCCGAATTATGAAACCACTTGTTCAACCATAATTCATCAGTTAACCCTTAACTAGCACGTTCATCTGATATCAATATTGTTCAAATCGGTTGTGTAGTTCCTGAGATAATGAAGTTTCGTGATTTTCACATTTCGATACATTACAGACGAAGTTATAGTCCGATTACAGTTAAATTCAATAGGGTGTTATGAGGCAGCTAGACCTCTCTTTAGACACTAATTTGGTGAAAATCGGTTCCACAAAGTCTAAAAAAAATGAGTGAGTCCAAGTAGTCTTGTGAATATTTTACTTTTCATAGCTTGATTTCACATATTTAAACATAACAGGCAAAGTATTAGTCCGATTACAAGACAAATCAATAGGGTCTTATGGGGCAACTAGACCTTCCATTTGACACCGATTTTATGAAAATCGGTTGAGCCATCTCTGAGAAACATGAGTGAGATTGAATAGTCTCTAGAACACGTTTCTTTCCATAACTTTCGAACCACATGTCTAATCTCTATGAAATTCAAAAATTAAGCGACAAGAAGTTCAAAAAGATGCTGAAGAGGAAGACCGAGGGAAAAGTGGCTAAATCGCTGCGTGCACTTGGCCGGGAGGTTGGTGCATGCGGTAAAACAGTGAAGAAGTATCTGGAGAACATGGACATTAGGGTGGGTCAAAAAATAAATATTAGCTCCCATGCACTTTTCGTGTTCCTTATGGGTCCTGTCACAACTGTGTAACTTTTCAGATCGATCGGTGGAACGCCTGATTTGCGCCCGATTTTTAAAGTTTCCATACGATTTTATATGGAGAAATCCACTTTTTCAAAACTTATCCTCTAAAAATTTCCAGTTGGCTCTTAAAAAATATCAATACATGATATTTGTAGGAAATTTTCCTGGGGATAATTCTTCTGAAGACTGTAAGGCGCTATAAAATTTGTAGAAAAAGTTATTCACCTTAAACTGATCGAATGTCTGTTTTTCACTACGTAGGGGTGTTTAGAAAGCTGATTTCTCACTTTTAGGGGTATAAATCACACAACGAATACTATCAAAATAGAGGGATTGATATTCTAAGCATTTTCTCCGAAGATACTATGAGCGAAAAATCACGCTTTCAAGCTTAATTCTACGCGAAACTGTTTCTCATCACGTTGTTGAGTTTGCAACAGCAGCATGCTGCAGCAGTGTTGCTGGAAAAATTCAATGTTGAGCCAGTCGTCAGACGTTCGATCAGTTTAAGGTGAATAACTTTTTCTACAAATTTTGCAGGGCCTTACAGTCTTCAGAAGAATTATTTCCAGGAAAATTTCCTACAAATATCATGTATTGGTATATTTTTAGGAGCCAACTGGAAATTTCTAGAGGATAAGTTTCAAAAAAGTGGATTTTTCCATATGAAATCGTATGGAAACTTTAAAAATCGGGCGCAAATCAGAGGTTCCACCGATCGATCTGAAAAGTTACACAGTTGTTACAGGACCCATAAGGAACACGAAAAGTGCATGGGAGCGAAAAAATTACACCAACGCTTTTTTCCCATACAACTGTGTCCCAGTCTAATGGACATACATGTCAGAAAGCGGCAGTCCAGTCCACTGGTCTCGGAGCTGCAGGAAATGACGCAGCGACAGCGGTTTAATAAGATGGTCAAGTCGATTTTCCCGGCGAATCGCGAAGTGGCAGTGGTGATGGACGACGAGATCTATCTCACCCTGGATAGCAACGACTGGCAGAGTACTTCGTATTTCACTTCTCCCACGAAGGAAGTGAGCTACGAGGTGAAATTTATTTCACACACCAAGTTCCCCAATAAGGTGCTGCTGTGGCTTACAATCAGCGAAAAGGAGATGTCAAAGCCGCTCTCCTTTCGCTCCGGGCAGGCCGTGAACGGGGAAATTTACAGTACGAAGTGTCTGCCAGAAGTAGCGTCGTTCATCAAGAAATATCATAAGAGTGAAGACACGGTGTTCTGGCCAGATTTGACGTCGGCCCACTACTCGAAGCGATCGTTGGAGGTGATGGAGCGGCTGAATATCGATGTGGTACCGAAGTCGGCGAATCCGCTCAACGTCCCCCAGCTGCGTCCCATCAAGAATTTCTGGGCAAACTTGAAGCGCAAGATCTACTCCAACAATTTTTTCGCGAAAACGGAGGAAGAATTAATAAAAAAAATGAAAAAAATAGCTTAAAAACATGCCTACACGCATATTTCGCGCGCTCTCAAGGGCGTAATTTTTTTTTGCAAATAAGATAATATAATAACCATTAATGGGAAATTTATCCAACTCAGTTATCTGTCTGAGTTTTGTTTTCATCACCACCTGAATAAAGTCCATTTTTTACCGCAAACGTTAGTGAGCAATTTAACAGAAATTTCGCGCTTGCTATTATGGTTGTGCCCAGCAATACTATTTATGTACAACAGTTTGTATTATTTTCACTTCACAATTTTTTCGATCGCCTGAAATACACATTTGTACGAGTTGAAATGCCTTATCTGCGACATATTTGTGAGGCAGTTGAAGTTGAAAGTCTCCCGACGTCCGGAGGCCCAGAGTGGCTCCTGATCAGTACCTTCCTCAGTTTCTAGTAAAAAAGTATCAAACCAACACTTCTCGAATCCCTTTCTCAACTGATCTACATTTGGCGTGATAAGCTACCTTATCGAGCTTGAACTTGCGTGAGCTCGACGACCGCACATTTCGTAGTTGCTCCTCCGTGATGGATCTGAACTAGTGAAATCGCACAAAGAACCACATATAAATGGCTATTATGGATTAATTTACCATTTTCAAGGTACAACAATTCAAAAGCTTTTGCTTTTTTTGTAAACATCGATAATGACGCCGGCTACGTCCTTACTCGTTGTTGCCACACACTGAATTTACTGCACTGCACTGCAAAGAAATGAATACTTCTTTACCAAGCCTCGGTAAGTTCTCCAGTCAAATATCGGTAATTATGATTACCAAGAGATGTGCATTCATTCCACTGTGTGTCGGGTCTAACTTTTTATATTTTTTGACGTGGGACACGTCTTTGTTTACTATACTGGGATGCATTCTGTAAAATTGGTAATGAAAAGGGCAAATGTTGAGTCAGATTTCAAACGCTAATAACAGCATAACCACATGATGGATAACAATAACCAATATGTTGTTGGATAGATGAAATGTATAACAATTTTGTAATGTGTTAATTATCACTCTAATTTCATTGCTAAGCGGTAAAATTTCAATAACAAATTTACGCGAATAATGAACCAATTACATGCGAGCATTCCTAGCACAGACGACGTGAATGGACACCATCCGTTCCCTGTGATATTCCCTGTATCAATTTCGAAATAAAAATTGACAGAGTCTCCCCGTCCCAATAGGTCAATTTATTTTTGCTTCCATGAGCTTAGACTAATATGATGTCTCGAAGGTAAAAGTTTTCCTAAAAGTTTGAAACAATACCCATCCTTGAACAATCTCTAAACCTGCGTGTTAGGTACTGTAGAACCTAATAAAAACTGATGTCTTGAAAGAAAACATGCCAGTAAAAGCAACAGTACCAGTGGAGTATAGAACCGCAGGTCTCTCGTCGTCTAAGATTACATTGGTACTCTTCTATTCGTACTGCAGCAGTACTATTCGTATTGCAGTGGTACACTTTTGTTCGTACATTTCTATTCGTATGCAATTGAGGAAAAACTACAATGCTGCTGTTGATGGTGATTGAAAGTTTATTTCATAAATATGATTGCCATGAATTACTCAACAAGAATTGTAAATTTTTGCAACGGATATTTTTTAAATTTTATCTTCGATATTCACTAAATAATCGTGACCGGATAGTATCGAAAGAGTAAATTCCTAAATATATACATTTATAGAAGAGTAAGAACCTGCGAATGCTTGTGATTTTTTAGTTTATTTAGTAAGATTCGTACAGAATCTCTTTTTATATTTCAAAATTGTTAGATGATATATTATTATTCCAAGCTTTACCATAATAAACGTAAGTTAAGGCGCATTTCAAGTCTCTGAAATCATCAACGTTTGCATACTCTATGATGGGGAAAATGTTGATGGCAGCTCTTGTCATATTTTTTCGCTACTCCGTATGCATACATGATATATTATTATTCTAAGCTTTACCATAATAAACGTATATTTCCTGTCTTCGTAATACAGCGAATGTAGTTGCAGGCAAATGAAAAAATTGTCAAGCAAAAAATAAAAATGTAATTGTGGATTTCTACGATTTTTTGCTGGAACTTGTTAGGAATTTTGTTCAAAATATTTTCTTATGTTTTCCAATTGATGAACCTTTGTAAGGGCTTCCATATTATTTTGAAAGTAATATCCATACTATAGATTTGATTTAGTTAGAGTTAAATAAGACAAAACCATTCATTATGATAACGTAAGCATTATTGGATTTGGTTTTTGAGGATATAGAGATAATTCTGACTTTGACGCATTATGAGAAATTCTTGGTGCTTCTTCAACAAGCACGATATGCGTGTGCCTTGTTAAATACATATATTTTTGCACAAAAAAAAAAATACTAAAGGCATAATATCGCCAAATATAAATGATATTTCTTCGAGTGTTGTTGAATATATTCCAAAAATTGATTTCCAGGGGAGGCTGAAAATAAACACATTGATTCTGTCTGCAGACTCTGTATATTTTGTAACAAAAAATCCCCTAATTACAGTGTTCAGTCCCACGTCACCATTTCATACAACCCTAGGGCTGTATACCTTGTAGTATTTAATTAGCATGAGGTAAGGGTTCGCATTGGGTGTATTTGTCACCGCGACCAATTTTTTATCTCATTATTATTAAATATAGTCGTCATAATATTAGTCCAATCCGGTTTAACACTTCACATGAAGCGCACAACTGTACTGGGAATTGTCCTTTAGACTTCAGAGTTGCCCTCCTTCAAAGAACTTATAACGCTTGTCAAAAATTTCCGGAAATCGGCATCACAGTCATAGAATGGTCATAGGCGTCATAGGCGAGTCATAGATATGTCTGGTGTGATGAACCGCTTCAACTGACTATCAATGGAAATGTTTGTCCAGTTGGAGTTCGCTGAAATCTAAGAGAGTGTTGCTGGCAGGGTTAATTATTGTGGAAATTCTCGCATGCAAAAACGGAGTTATTTCCAGTACAGCACTACTTATTATTATTAGAAAGTAAGAATTTACTCTATGCCACATAATAATAAAATATTGGAATAATTTGCTTTTCTCAAGCATTGATATTTAACACAACTATCTTTTCGGAGCCTAAAGTTGGTACTTAAGATATCAAAGTTAACGCTCGCTTAAACCATTGCATAAGCTCTGTCCAGATAGTTATAACATACATGTCTATTTATTAGCATGGCTGATTCACCTCTAAGGAAATGTTCCATACTTTCAGAATATTGGAATCGCATAACATTTTCAGTAATGTGGTAATGTAAAACTAAACGGAGATTTTTCAATATGAAAAATCATACATAAAATAATATATTTTCCTAAATTTGATTTTTGTTTCGTGAAGAACATTTGATTTACAATCCGATTTTGAACTCAGGTTATTGTAAAGCTTCATATGTATGTGTTGATATCACAATTTCAAACCCAAAATTGAGTGTATACAATCTATTGCTGATGCCAAGTTACAAATCCACAATTTTTAGCACAGCGAACTTTGCTCCATACGCCACAGCAGTTAAAACGGCACCAGTTTGTGAACTCACCGATGCGCCGTCAAGCGCAACATTGATATAATCGTAAGAGCATAAAAAGCCAATGAAAACGGTACCTCTTCGTTCACTGCCAGTGTCGGTGGGTGCTGGATCTCTCTCCACCGGCCAATCCACCGCTAGTTCGGCTAGTGTGGGCGTAAAGGATCCGTAGAAGAATGATTTATTTGAAGTTCATTTGCGGCTAGAAGCCCGTTATCTAGTGCGCTCGGTGGGAAGGTTTTCGAGCAGCTTTATTAGGAGCTCGAGCAAAAAAGCGTACTATGAACTCTAAGCGCCGCTTCGACACTATCGCTTCTTTGACAATCGGATGGAGGTGTGAGCAAAATAAAGTAACAACTGCAAAACTAACGACGACAATTGCAGGTGGACTCGAATGAGTCATGCATGCGTCAGGCTCGTGAAGCTTCACGTACGCAGTGAGAGGAACTGTGTGTGGGTGAAGTCTTTCCTCCCAATCCAGCCCAGCCCAAGCACAGATATAGCACCGTTGTGTTGCTTTATGGTTTGTTACCATTGCAAAGAGCGTTCGAACTTCGAAGGCGTCAATTGCAAGAGCTTTATGATCGCCGTCACTGCTGCTCATGGGAAGAAGATTGCTGGCTATTGATTCGGCCGTTTTGCGGTTCATATTTTTTTGGGGTTTTGGTTTTGTTTCGAGAAATTATGGCTATCGAGCCAAAACCGGATGATTTTTTTGAAGTAGAATACTTCTCTCAGGAAGTTCGGCTACATAGGGATGTGAAATGAAAATCTAGAACCGAAAAAAGTAAAAAATATGTCCAATTTCAAATGCTAATAAATCGGTTAGTATTCGATGGATTTCCTTCGTTCTTGCAGCAATAGATTGAAAAAATTTTCTAAGATTCTTCCCAAAAGAAGATAATTGTAATTTCATTATTCACACTATTGTACTATTGAAAATAGTCAAGCCTTGTCAAAACGAAAAATTCAACCTCTGATTGGTCGTTATATGCTTGCTTCCCAAGCACGGTCGACAGGATCATATACCTTGCAATTGAAAACATGCTATTTGGCCTATATAAGAGCCTGTTTCAGCCGGAGCCGCTCATGATCATTCATTCTCTGCTAGCGTGTTGAGCAGTACAGTTGTTTATTTTCGCTTCGTTCACTTTGTACGTTCGTTCGTAAGTTTTTATTTTCGCGTTGGAAACCGACGCTACGGTGAACCCTGACATGGGTAAATCGAAAACCGGTTCTAGTACGGGTAAACGGCCTCGACCTGGAAATGCCCCCGATTCGGCGGCTAAGAAGCTTTTGGCCAACAACAGATTTGCTGTCTTGGAAAACTCCACGGACCCCGAAATAGTGAAAAAAGAGAAAATTCCACCCTTCTATGTGAAAGGATTTCCAGAAGGTCTTCGTGAAGCAATTGTCTTTTACATCGAGAAAGGACTGAAATGCACTATCCGTATGTGCTCTGACGGCTACAAACTGATGGTTCCGTCATTGAATCACTACAAGGCGGTGCAAGTAATACTGCAGCAGCGTAAGGTGGAATATTTCTCCCATGACATTGAAGCAGAAAAACCGCTCAAGGTTGTTCTCCGTGGTCTTCCAGACATGGAAATTGACACTCTGTTAGAGGAACTGAAGGCAAATGGACTCAAGCCAATACAGATCCATAAGATGTCACGCCACAACAAGACTCGGAAGTACCGCGACCAATTGTACCTTATCAACCTGGAGAAAAATTCAACATGTTTGGCGGATTTGCAGTCCATTCGTGCCCTTTTCCACATCATTGTGGCCTGGGAGCGCTACAAACCAGTTCATCGAGATGTGACCCAATGTTCCAATTGCCTGTTGTTTGGACATGGGACTAAAAACTGCCATATGGCCTCCCGCTGCATCAAATGCGGACAAACGCACGCACCCGACGCCTGCCAATTGATGGAAACTGCCGATCCTGTCTGCGCAAATTGTGGAGCTGATCATAAGGCCACCAGTCGTTCCTGCCCAAAGCGGGCGGAGTTCATCGAGATCCGCAAAAGAGCCTCAACCAACAACCAACCCGGTCGGAGAAAAATCCCAGTGCCAGTGAATAACGAACAAAATTTTCCAGCCATCGCATCGCGACGTGCAATCCCAGTGCTTCCACCTCTCCCACTGAATAATCGGCTTACAACCTCATTTGCCGATGTCGCAGCATCGAGCCGTTCCTCGCCTCCCCCGGGGCTCCCAGGGCTTACAACTCCTGCCACTGGAATGAAGTTTACCCGCACAGACGCCGAAGAAAACAACGCAGATTCCCTTCTCACTACAGAAGAGTTCGTGCATCTCCTGGCCGAAGCATTCGTAGCCCTTCGCACCTGTAAAACCAGAGCTGAACAGCTGCAAGCAGCAGTTTCCATCCTCACCAAATATGGCCCGTGAATGCATTAACATCGCTAACTGGAACGCTTGCTCGTTAAAGAGCAAAGCCATCGAATTCGCTGATTTCCTCAACGAGCGGACTATCGACGTAGCTATCATCACCGAGACACATCTAAAACCTGGCGTCAACATCTACCTCCCCGACTTTCGAGTTGTTCGGCTCGATCGTACCCACTCAGCGGGTGGAGGCGTAGCCATCGCGTTGAGGAAGAACATCTGCTGTAAGCTGCTGCCCAGTTTCAACTTAAAAGTCATCGAAGCGGTTGGGGTCGAGGTTTTTACCCCTGTCGGCCCTATTATTATCATAGCCGCCTACTGTCCGTCGCAAGTCAGCTCAAGAAACGATTCATCCTCTAATCTGAAACAAGATCTCGTCAAGCTTACCAGACATCGGCAAAACTTCATCTTGGCTGGTGACCTCAATGCCAAACATCAAGCCTGGGGCAACACTCGAAGCAATCCAAATGGCAAAGTCGTCCACAATGACCTACAAGCATCTTCGTACATCATCCTGAGCCCAGACTCCCCCACCCGGTTGAGTCGCTCCGGTGTCCATTCGACTATCGATTTTTTCATCACCAACATGGCAAACCTTTCAAATCCGATCGTCTACCAGGAACTGAGCTCCGACCACTTTCCAGTGGTGGCCGAAGTGGGCTACTCAGCCAATCGATTTCGTGCTCGTCGTCGCAACTACCATCGTGCTGACTGGCCACGGTTCCAGCAGTTCATCGACGCCAACATCCGCTACAACATCGAGCTTGAATCGACGGACGACATCGATCAGTGCTTGCAGATCATCGACGAGGCTCTATCCTTAGCCCGTGACCAACACATCCCTGCTTCTGACCTGGTGAGTAACACTCTGAATCTAGACAGCCTAACTAAATCTTATATAAGACTTCGTAACACAACTAGGCGCCATTTTCAACGTACTGACCTGCCTCACTTAAAGTCTTACTGCAATCGTCTTAATAAAATCATTAAGGCCCGGTTGGTGGATCTCAGAAACAAAAGCTTTGAAAGTCATCTTCGCTCTCTCCCAGATTGTGCAAACCCCTTCTGGAAATTAACTAAACTTCTGAAAAACAAGCCGAGACCTGTCCCTCCTCTCTCCCATTCTGATCAACAAGCTGGCCAAGTTCAGCTAATAACACCAGCTGAAAAAGCTAATGCACTTGGCCAGCATTTCGTAAATTCTCACAATCTTGGTCGTTCCCTGGTGAGCCCCTTTGAGCCTGATGTGGCAGCTACAATGTCCAGAATCGCTGTGACCCCTCTAGTTGTCCCAGAGGAATCTATAATTTCTGCAGACGAGGTAATGGCAGCCATCAAATCATGTAAAAATATGAAGGCCGCGGGTGTCGATGGGGTGGTCAATCTCGAATTGAAAAATTTGAGCGTTGACTTCTTTCATCACCTCGCAAAGATCTTCAATAAGTGTTTGGAACTTGGCTACTTCCCGTCCCGTTGGAAGCTCGCCAAAGTTATCCCCATCCATAAACCTGGGAAGGATCCCACTGACGCTAAAAGCTACCGGCCCATTAGCCTCCTTTCATCTATTTCGAAATTGTTCGAAAAACTGATTCTGAGACGTATACTAGAGTTTGCTGATCAGAACAACATCTTCCTTAGAGAGCAATTTGGGTTCAGGAAGGGGCACTCCACTGTGCACCAGCTCACCCGGGTAACGAACATTATCAGGCGGAACAAGTCTGTTTCCAAAACAACTGCCATGGCGTTGTTGGACGTTGAGAAAGCGTTTGACAACGTCTGGCACGATGGTCTTGTTTATAAGCTGCATCGATGCAACTTCCCGATCTTCCTTGTGAAAATCATCAAAAATTATCTGTCGGGTAGATCATTTAGGGTCTGCTTGAACAACTCCCAGTCTGATACATTTAATGTTGATGCTGGGGTCCCCCAGGGTAGCCTCTTGGGTCCTATCCTCTTTAACATCTTTACGTCAGACGTTCCTCCCCTTCCGGATGGTGGTGTACTGTCCATGTTCGCGGACGACACTGCCATCATGTACAAAGGGCGAGTGATCCGTTCGCTGACTAGAAAACTTCAAGCAGGCCTGGATGTTCTATCCGGCTACTTCAACAACTGGAAGATTTGCATCAATGCGGCTAAAACACAGGCCATCTTATTTCCCCACTCAAACTCACGTCGACTTGTTCCGCCTGACGACGTCAGGCTAAAAATTAATAATTCACCCATCGAATGGTCGAGAGAGGTGGGATACCTCGGTCTTGTTCTGGACAGCAAGCTTATATTCAGATCACATGTGGAAAAAACATCAATCAAAGGCAACATCCTAATTAAATCTCTATACCCACTGATAAACAGAAAATCCAAACTGTCCCTGAAGAACAAGCTTGCTGTCCATAAAATGATTATCCTGCCAGTATTAGAATACGGTTTGCCAATCTGGGAGAGTTGTGCCAAGTATCACCATGATAAATTACAGGTTATCCAAAATAAGATCCTAAGGATGATCCTTAACAGTCCTCCAAGAACGCGTAATTCTGAGATCCACCAGCTAGCCGGTCTAGATACACTTTTGGTGCGCAAACAGGCAATTCTGTCTAGATTCAGGGATGCTTGCCAGAGGTCAATTCACGAGGAAATTCGATCTTTGTCAATTTAGTTTTAAGATAGTATTAGTTAGGTAGGTTATTCAATTTTATTTAAATTCATAAAATTACCGTGCCATTGAGGCAAAGATGTAAAATTAATCTTCAAGATAATTCAAAAAACCAATCTAAATGCACTACTACGAACAAAGATGACGAGCCTTAAGGGCTAACCAATTATCTTGTCATAAAATTTTCCTCTGTAAACAATATCAAAAATAAAAGACAATTCAGCAGCGGAGCCGCTCATAATAGTTCTAGACAGCGACAACAGCAGTCGTCCTTCCTTAGCAGCAGCCCTAGCCCTGTGGTTGGTCACCACGTCTCAGGAGCAGCGCGGTTTTTCTCAGCGTGTGTCGCCAGACAGCCATTACTTTTGCCGTGTGGGGCAGCATGAAGATTGCCATCAGGAAATCCAATTTCGGAAATCAAAATGCCTTTTTCAAGGCAAATAAACAAGTCATTGAAAGTTAATAATTTTTGTCAATGCAAGCAAGCATTCTGGGTTGCATCCTAGCAATTTAAATTTGTACTCGTCTAATTTACTGAATGTGAAATAGCTTCCACAGTGCATGTTGTCCGTGTATCTTAATTCCCCCAATGTTAGGGCAGCTCAAAGGTTGTAATTAGCAACCGATTTTGAACCGCAACATGCTCTTTTCAAGGTAAATAAAAAAATAATTGAAGGTTAATAATTTTCTGGCGACAACACAAGCAGACATTCTGTGCGGGATGCAATCAAAGTCTGTTGTAGTTGTCTAATTTTCACTTTATTTAGTAAACCCCCCACTGTAGGGGCAGCGCAAAGGCTGCGATCAGCATGACCAACTTTGAATAACAAACAGTTAACGTTTATTCACTAAAAAATCATCCAATTCAAAACAGGTTTTTGTCTAAGTACAATAATTTGCACAAAAAGACATTAAAAATTTTACCGCATTATCAGACGCGTTTCTCCAGTCATGCCTCGTGAACGTGAAGGTTCCCTATCACAGACATAGATTTCGTGCTCCAGCACGTTACAACTCGTGGAAATTGTCTTTTGAAGTAGAATACTTCTTTCAGGAAGTTCGGCTACATAGGGATGTGAAATGAAAATCTAAAAGTGAAAAATATGTCCAATTTTAAATGCTAATAAATCGGTTAATTTTCAATGGATTTCTTTCGTTTTTGCAGCAATCGATTAGAAAATCTTCTAAGATTTCTACCAAATGCAGGGGAAATTGCAATTTTATCATTCGAACTATTGTACTATGGAAAATTGTCAAGCCTTGTTAAAACACAAAATTCGACCACTGATTGGTACGATTGCTTTCCCAAGCACGGTCGACAGAGTTAGAGACCTAGTCAATTGGGAATGCATTATTTGGCCTATTAGAGATGGGCGATACTGACAAAAGTATCCTTACTTTGGTATCGCGGCTCTACTATGAAACTGATATACTCGCGCTATCATTTCGATTCGAACAGTTTCATTTTCACTTGATTCCTTTCGGCTACTGTCAACGAATCACTTGTTTCTTTCTTTACCTCTTTCTTCTTTCGGATCATTTCAAATGATGACTATTTCAATCGACGAAGAGAGTGATAGAGAGAAAGACTCTTTCCTTTCCTTCAGCGTCTCAATTGAAATTGGCACCGCATCGCGTCGTTTGATGGTAGTTTTCAAATACCGCAAGCCGTAGTTAGAACGGCAATGGTATCCAATAAATACGTTACGCAAGTTCCGATCAATATTTCATCCCTCTTTCCTATATATATGCGTGAAGTACTGTATGGGAACCTTCTGTCTCCGTCAGCGCTCATTGTGATTTTCAATTGTGAATAGTCATTTGAGTGATGGTGGTAATCTCCGCTTTCAATTGAAAAGCGTTTATATCAATTTCAAGCCCTTCAGTTGTCAGAATCACAGCAAGAGCTTTCGACTGGGTGTCATGTGACTCACGAAGTGCTCGAAAATGATACAAAAGCTTTTCAATTGAAAGCGACGGGTCAAAGCGTTATTATAACCTGATAATTGTCAATTGAAAATGACTTTGTCAGGCTCTGATCGCGCTACTTCAGTAAACTTCGATACTAGGTATCGGAATATCGGCTGAAGGAGTATCGATATTCAATGCTACGATAGTATCGGTATCAAACCAAGAATTTTTTTCCAAAAAGCGTCGTTTAGAAAGTATCGATACCGGTACTCATCTCTTGCCGTGAGTATCAATGCCAAAATGCTCAATACCGCGACCCCTAGTGTCGAAACCGTTGGTATCGATGCTAGTATCGCCCATCCCTATGGCCTATATAAGAGTCTTCATCAGATATTAAACAGACATTTCATCAGATATTAAATTAAACAACTGAAATTTGAAGAAACACAAATAAATATTTGAAGAGATAATATTTTCTCGTTTTGCGCTATAATCCAAAGTTAATTATCTTCATCTACATGCATACTCTGACTGTTATTACGTGTTTGCGCCGCTTAGTGTTTATCTACGGTTATGCAGTACGGAAGTGACGGTGCGATGCGATTCGGCAAGACGAAATGTGTTGAAATGTATAGCTCTACAGCTCTACTTCGCCGTAAAAAGAGCTGTACATCTCACCACGGTAAGGCGGAACGCATCGCGGCGTCATTCGCGTTCTGCATAACCGTAGCCTTTATTCCGTTCCTGTTTGCTGATGTCGTATTAAATCTGCATATTACAATTCGGTAGTACTTCAACTTCTCATTGGCGCAAAATTTTAAAAATATTTAATAAACTTCATTCGAAATATTAAACAAAGAGAAATTACAATACTGCCAATGAACGGTCAAAGTTTATTTACTAGAAATAATGACTAATACGCAAGCAGCGGGGTTATCTTTCTTGTAAAAGTATTCTACTTCAACCTTGCGGTCGTGGCTTTGCACACAACCCTCCTGTGATTTTTTTTTTTTGCTTAAATATTTTAATTTATCATTGATATTTTTTCTGGTAAAGTTCTCTAGGGAAAATACGATTGCGGTTGATCATTGGCCGCACGACCACAGTTGCGCGCTCCGCGTTCCGGTGATGCGAATTTTGTGATATATTCAAATAAAAAAAACTAACGGCGCTGATTACGTATTTGATTGTTTTTTACGGTCCCTGGATGCAAATTAGACCTAACTGCCACGGTGTTTCGGTATTCATAAACCGTCGTAGCTTGTTTTTTTTTTCATTGCTATTTACTTTTTACGTGCAGCAAAACGGATTGCGAATAAAGCACCTGCAAATGCTTCACTGAAATAACGTAACATGCAGATGATCAGCGGTGCGGAAAAATGCTAACATTTTAGGCCAGCTTTGTCCCGGTAAGTTCATTGTTCTGGGCTTTTACCAACCCGTTTTAGATTGACCAATTGATAAGCGCAAGGGAGGTTTATCAGCACAAAGCGAGTGTGGCGATTGTTTGAATGCATAATGACGATATTTTCGAGTTAATGCAAAAGCTTCATTCAATCAGGCCGGGAGGACATCACCCGTTTATCGTCAATCGTTTATTGTTGTCCGATTGTATGTTGTTCGATTTCAACTCTTGATCATCGTTTCTTGACTCCCAATTATCGCCATTATCATATCTTGATTGTTTGACTGGATATAATATTCCCGTATTTATTTATTTTTTTCATAGTAAAATTCTCAGTCTAGACATACAAATAGATTAATTTCAGTATCCTTATATTATAGTGCAATTTTCAACCTAGGCAAAACACAACATTCTCATAAACGCTTACACACACATTTTCACGCAAAACTTCGACAAGTATTAAATTTGATAATTAAATTGCTGAACTTCCCTTCCGAAGCTACCGCCACACCGCCGTTCTACGTTGGATACCGGAAGCAACCTCAGCACATCAATTTTAAACCGACTCTCGTTTGCGATGTGCTGTTTAGTGCGGTGTGGTTTACCAATTTTCGTTCGTATGTGTGCCCGCGTGTGTGTGTGTGTTTGCGTCTGTATGCAAGTTTCAACGCTACCGTTCGGCACTCGAAAGGGAAAAGATCCCGGTTGCAGGAGCATTATGCACGATTCCGGAAGAAATCAAAGTGCAATCTCTCATGGAGGACTTCTCAATCCGGTTCGGCTGCCTGTTGCTAAGCTGGTTCCATTAGAGCAAGCAAACGTCATAGAGGAAGAAATTAGAGCGATTGAGTGTTCGGATGTTCACTGAATCTTTCTGGTTACGTGGTTTATGGGGCTCGACCCGTGTGCTGAAGTTTTCGAAAGGTTAAAATTAAACCCGCACGGCAATAAATTAAATTGCTCGGGAAAGTTGCAATTTGTTGTAAAGATGCTATTTGTATAACTACATTTTAGTTTCCAAATTAAATTCAATAACGGTTCTTGTGGAAATCTAGCGACCAGAGATTTAAATTCTTAACGTCTATTCGAGCATTTGCTTACCCGTCAGCTATTTTCATTCACCTCGTTTTCATCGATCTAAATTATAATTATTATTATTGCAAAAGTTAAGTTGAATAAAATTTAAAAAAAAAGTAGGAGGGTGGTATCCAAGACACGACCGCAAAGTTGACGTAGGACTGCAATAGCTTTATATTTTCTTTTGAGGCTCTGTTCGATTTGAGCTTGTTTTATTTCTTCACATGTGCCCAATTACATTTTTTAGTTTTCTTGGTTTTTAACCAATTAGAGCTCAACATACTCCAAAAGAATGGCACATATCTTAATGTTGCCGAAGCGGATCGGAATCGGTAAAACGGTTCGCGAGATATAACCGGAACATGTCCCGGTAATATAATGGTCTTGATCAAAGAAGTACTATGCCTCTAACTACTCGGGTGGTAATAACCTAGATACTGGTCGTCAGCCTAAATTCATCAAGCGACACCTCAAACGACTTGGAAGTGAAACTAGTTCATTGGTGGCCATTTCTACTGTTAAGTTCGTGTTTAGCCTCCTAAAAAGTAAAAAAAGCCATGTAAACAAAACCGTTCATTTTTGGTATGGTTCGATTTTGGCAACAGAAAATCTTCTAGCGTGTTGCCAAAATCGCACGGGGACTGTATTTTGATTATTTATTTGCAGCACTCTAGTTTAGAAGAAAATATATTCTCTTCAACATTGATGAATACCTTTCATTCTGATACATGAGCATGAGCATGAGCATGATTGACCGCCCGCGGTTGCTACTCCGTTATTGCCAGATCAGCTGTAATTACACAGAGAACCAACAGATGATGCTCGGGACCAACATGCATCCTCAATGTGTAAAACTGGAGATCTTTATGTAAGGCAATACCAGCGCCAGCCGCATCCGAATGCAGGTCAAAGAAGGAGTTTGTATGGGAATATGTTGACGTGATACTCGCTTTATTGGAAGCCGAGAACACCTCTGCACTTCCACGAGAAATCCCTGGGATGTTGGAGAAAGGGCAGGGTATACAACAGGGTTCGTTTTGGTGAACGATTCACTGATTTCGAGTGTCGGGTTCTTTAGACCAAATGTCGCGCCGAGTCGAGTTCATTACATCTGCCACGAAATTCATAATGTGTTCCGAACTTTTTCAGTTTGATGAAATAACACCGCAATAATGAGCATACGCAAAGATACTGGACTTAATCGAACATCTCCTTGTAAGGTGATCCTCTTTATACCGAAAACTATTGCTCGTTTTTGATTTATCTATAGAATCAAAAGTGTAGATAATACGACCTCATGGTATGTATCGACGCGGAGTCTTTTGTGGTTTGGTTAACCGGACATTTAGTTTTCTACCTTAAAGATCGAGTAGCGACGTCTCTCGTATAGACTTCGTGGGTTCTAAAAGAAAAAACGCTACGATACCGCGAAAAAAACCCACATGAAAAACCTGATGTCACGAATATTTGGTGAAAAAAAAAGGTGGCCAGAGTTAATTAAATGAAGAAAGTATAAATGAGTGGGACAAAGTTTGCCGGATAGCTAGCCTCGAGCTAGCTATATACGATTTCAACACGACGTACCGATATGGAAGCTATCAATCTCGTGAATTCTATGCGCGCCGTACACACGGGTTACAACGAAACGTTATTTTCGCGTAGATTGATGAATGGATAATCCGACAGTTTTTCGTGTAGACAATAGGTTAGTCTGTCAAAAGTTTGTTTCACTGTTAATCATAATCAATATTATCATTCACACTACGCCAACCGGCGTAAGGACAAATAAGAAGTAAAGACGCGATTATAGTTTTCGTAGACGCACGAGAGAATATTCCTATTTAATTTGAAACTTGGCAACACTCATGCATCCAAAGCTCGAAAAATATAAAAAAGCATGTGAGCATAAGTAACAATACTACATTCCTAATAAATTTGCAAAATGCCAATGTTGTCATTATTGGTTTTATGGTTTCGAACCCGTGTCATCTTTCGAAGCTAAAAAAAAATATTCAAAAGCTAAAGAAATCCAAAATAGAAATAAGAGAACGGAGTAACAAATCAAAACAATAGAGAAAATGCAATACAGTCATTAACAATTCTATAGTGAATATTTTCAACTTGTGTGCATACCGTATCTTTCAAAAGCTAAAGAAATCATAAAAAGGGTATAAAAAAGCCATCAAACCAGTCTTCAAAGAAAGTTCTTACCCAAACCCAACAACAATTATGAAATAATGGATATTCGAAAAAAATATTCGAAGTTGAAAATATGGGTCAGCTTAGGCATAAGTCTCTCAATGCACTGCGTCTATCAAAACGCAGAATAGTTGATTCCAAAACGGCCCATTGGGCTACACTGGGTTTATAAATATAGAATATACTTCAGTTTAATTGGTAAATCCATATTTTCATACCGGTGGTAGCCCTCGAATAAAAATAAAATCAAAAGCTGTACAAAATGATACCGTAATGAACAAAATTTGCTTATTTATATAGTTAAAAATTATCATGTCAGGAAAAGTTAGGTTACGTCAATATCGTCGAAGTACACCAATCTATGAAACACTTATACAAAACAACTTCCAAATCGCGTATCTGGTATCCCTGCAGTTGAGTGACTATGTGGTTTTGAGAGAAATACATATTCATGTACCGGCCACACAATTACTCATTGGCGCATTATCGTGTACAATCAATCAGATGAACACAAAGTCTTTGTCTACCAAGCAACTTGATGTAGTGCAGTTCGAAAACCAACACATATGCAAAATCTGTCAAATGGAATTAAAAAAAAACAGTATGTGGTGTAGTCCCGCTGTAGCCCGCTACATAAACGAATTTGACATAATAAAATCCCTCACTAAATGCAGCTTCTCCATTACAGAAACAAAATGGTTTGATTATGGAACTTGCTGTACTCATCTTAACGATTGCAGACCACTATTTTTTTCCACTATCAACATTCACGAATCATTGCATCGCACCATGCCTAGTAAATATACACACGCACACAAATCGAATACGGCTACAGCAAATAATCGGGGCGTAGCGCCTCGCCAATTTTCCACAAAAAGCACGTTGCCGAATACTGTGTGGCATCACTAGAATCACTTTATTACACGATCATCGACATATCTTCCTGTAAACCTTTGCCCTTGAAGAAACTCATTGCAATTCAAGTTAATTTACAAAGGAGTTCACAACATTCATATTTTTACACTACACTGACTTCATTGTACTACGTCGGCAAACAAGATTCCATTGATTTTATTATATATCACGCCTTTTAAGAAATATTCAATGGAGCACACGCGATTAGTGAATTTTACTCCTAACGCCAGCCGCAAACTTTCCTGTTAACTTTTTCAATATTTCAATATTTATAAAAACTGAACGCGGAAAAACGTGGACGCGAGAAAAAAGACGTCTGTTCGCGAAGCATGGTTTGCTTCGATTTTCTACCTTTCATTCTGATACAGTCAATTTTCTTCAATACGCGAAAAGGCAACCTTCAACAGATATAAATTGAGTACGATTTACTAGAAGTTAAGATTCCTTCTATATTTATTTGTCTTTTGAAAGATAGGTAAGTTTAGGCTTCAAATGCGTCAAAACTAACAGACTACTGTTTACAAAACTAAAGGATGTTTCTTAGCATCTCTTAAAGCGAAACGTAATATACCGCATCCCGTGTATTGGTTGCGATAGCTCATACATCGGCATGACCACGCAACAACTGAAAAACCGTCTCTCCGCACACCACTCCCTTATGAAGCGCTACGAAGAGTTTAAAGCTTCAAATACTGAGCGGGACGTGAGAAATGACGAAAAAATCCCACCACTTGACAAAAACCTGTTGTAATTGTTTGTAAGTGTTTAAATACTGAAATAATTTAGGTAACTAATTATTGTGATCGGTACACTGTAAACCGTAGTTTTACCGTGCTTCATCGATACGTCGGATGGAAGAATAGACATACACAGTAACCTTTTTGGGAAATAGAATTTGAAAGAAGACAATTCAAATGCAAACATGCCAGGTTCTTCCATCAGTAAACAAGATATTTTATTAGAGAAAAAAAAAGTTTTCTCATGAGATCAACAGTATTGTTCGAACGCAACAAATCGGAATCTCTTCGTCTGTTAGTACTTTGATGTCTTGAAAGAAAAGCTTTTAATTCTTTGAACAAAAGGGTATCTGATTGAACTTTCACTGAAACGATGACTACCATAAGTAACAGCTCAACAGGAGGTAGGTATGCAAAGATGTTCTAATTTCTAGTACAAAAGTTTCTCAAATTACTAATTTACTAAAGAAATGTCTTCATGACAACATTTTTAACAATTTTTTGTTTTTTACTGATAAAAGAAAGATTTGTGTGGAAAACTTTGTAAAATTACATATTTACTAAAATTTCACTCTCGACTATTTTACACTAAAGTATTTTTAATCGCGGGGGATACGAAGCGTGTAAGAAAACACGTAAACAACCGCAAAAAAAAAATTATACCGTGCTGGATCGAAACCCGTACAGTATCGAAATCTGTACACCTTGATGTTTTTCGTCAGTTTTAGGCATAATATAAATGAAAATTCATATGATAGTTACATGTACAAACATGTAACTATCATATGAATTTTCATTTTTATAATGCTTAAAACTGACGAAAAATATCAAGGTGTACGGATTTCGATGCTGTACGGGTTTCGATCCAGCACGGTAAATCAATTCAATCAATTCAATCTTAACACTGATTGATCGACCCGCTAGATAGGATTCCATCCAGCTCAAAAGACTGCCGCTGAAGCCATAGTATTCCAACTGTGGGACAGTAATGCGATGATGAATTTTATCGTAAGCAACGGAAAGATCGGTGTTCAGTGGCAAGTAATCCACTGGAGAAGACAGAAGAAAATTCGATCGCAAGTGAGTTACAATAGTTGCAATAAGTTATGGATCTGGCGAAAGTGGTCACGTAAATGTAGTGAACAACATTTAGAAAATTTCCTGAATCGGAGTTTTTAGCACTTTTTATCGATGCAACTCCGGGGTTTGCCAAGCTAGTTTATTTGTATGGTTGCGGACCGGTTTTGGGATAAATTGTTCAATTAATCTTGAGATTATGCTGATGGCGTACGTATATTGCTTCGAAAGATGAACATACTTTAATGCGAAAGTTACTATTGTCAGTTTTTTACCCTAGAATGAGTACCAGTTATCGTACAAGCCACAGAAGCATTTTGTAGAACAAGCACAAGGTCTAGATTGAATTTTCGGCACACCAAGAACTTTGGTAAATTGCAATGCGCTTGAAATTATGACAACTTTGGTTCTACTTTTTCGATTCAAATAATAATTGGATTTTTATGAAAACATTCCTAGGAGTATCTATTTTCAATGCAAGCTAAATAACTTTTGTTATTCTTGTTTTTACAAAATCAAATATGAATACCGTTTCGTGAACCTCTTACTGTAAATAGCTTTAAAAAGTAATTGTTTTCGTTTGTTTAACCAAAAGTGGTCCAAATCTTACAAAACACGAGCAACAAATATAGCGATATGACTATTTACATATTAAGAAGTTAGCGATTAGCGATTAACGAAAGCTCCGATAATGTTGGTTTAACGTTTAGCGTTTACGATTATCGAGCTAAAATTTCCGGTTAGCGACTTAGCGATTAGCGTCGCTAAATTTGCGATTAGCGGTGCCCACCACTGGAAATGATACTCCAATCAAAGTTATCAAGAGCTTAAATCATCTCACTGTAATTTGATTTTCGAAAACAGTAGCGGCTTACACAAGATACTTCCTGATATTCACTGCTGAGTTTCAAGAGCGAGAGTCAGGGCCGGATGATGTGGGACAATTTTAACTAGAGGTACTGAGGCGTAGGTTAATAGAACAGCGATGATCGCCTTACTCCTTCTATTTGATGTTCAGAGTTTCGTAGTAAAGGCCCGAATACACACACGGCGTGACAACGCCTTTCTGACGAAAATTGTCAGTACCTTCTTGAAACCTTCTAATGTGCCTTCTAGCATCTGCCACCTTCCACTCGTCTACACGGAAGACGCAATCACGCCGTCTCGAACTCCACCGTGTGCTAACCTTCTTGTTGTCATGCCACCCAATTCATGTTTGCTTATGTTTGTTGGAAGAAAAAATAAGGCAACGCACTTCTAGAATCACCAGCAAATGGAAAATGATACAACACGGCGTTGCCAGTGCAGGGTTGTTACAGAAACCTTAATTTTGAATCCGCAAAATCCGCGCCACGGGTTTTTGGATCCGCGCCGTGAAAACTAAATCCTCGCCGAAAAAAAAAAACTAATAAAAACTTATGATTCAACATGGTAAAATTAATACCATCTTTAAAATGTCATGCTGATTTGTATAACTTGTTTATATTTAGCTTCAAACGCAGGACAGTTGACTTACTGCGGCCATGTTAAGGAATGATGCTGATTAAAAATGTTGTTTGGAAATTCTTATATACAAATGTAAAATGCCCGTAGCACTGATTTTTTCTCTCGCGATTTTCTCTCGTTGAAAAGAGTATAATTATGAGGAGTTACATTCCTGTGAGACATAAAAAGTGAGAATTGAATGATGAGATTTGGAAAGTGATGGATAACCATTTGAACCCGTATATTGTCGGAACATTCAATAAGTAATTAATAATCTACGTGAGCTGCAAACGATAGCAAGTTTTACTTAAATTTGCAAAATATCTTGTTGAAAATAATTCAAAAGGACGAGATAGGTTTTAGCTAGAAAAAAAAGGTTAATAATACGATTAAGTATATGTAACTCACGTATAGCGCCAAACTCGAAAAAGAGAAACAATCGAAAAAGTAGAAAAATCCCTCAACTCAAATTCAGGTCTAACATTCAAACATATGTTGAATGTCATTAAACATGTTTTCGGAAAGTCTGAACAACATCCTCTGTAGAAACATGGAATAGTCTCAAGTAAAAGTTTTTTAATGCAGGTTGAACACTCAAAATCAATTTTAGATTTCCTGCTTTTTCCCGGTTTTCCTGATGATAGGTTTTAAATTTTCTCGGTGCTTGATTTTTAAAAAATATGTGAAAAACGTCAATTTTACATGTTTATATATATCCTTGCGAGAATAATGATAATGAAACTGAAAAATATTTCTCCTTCAAAAATTTCTCTTCCTTCAACTGTTTATCGACTTTAGCGAGTACCTTCACGGAAACCTGAACAATTTGCGCCCTTTTTATCTAAAAATCGTTGACAATCTTCCTTCTGCTTTTACTCTCTGTCAACCTGCACTTGAATGCCAATGGAATGTATGGAAAAAAAATTAAACATCGATCGTTTTAAATTATAGCTTAGAAGTTTTGTCTTCTCATGCAAAATTTGTTCTCAAGCGAACATTGATCGGGAAGAAAAGCCTCAAAGTGACCAATGAAAAATACTACAAGGTATACAGCCCTAGGGTTGTATGAAATGGTGACGTGGGACTAAACAGTGTAATTGGGGGTTTTTTGTTACAAATTATACAGAGTCTGCAGACAGAATCAATGTGTTTATTTTCAGCCTCCCCTGGAAATCAATTTTTGGAATATATTCAACAACACTCGAAGAAATATCATTTATATTTGGCGATATTATGCCTTTAGTATTTTTTTTTTTTTGCAAAAAAATATGTATTTAACAAGGCACAAGCATATCGTGCTTGTTGAAGAAGCACCAAGAATTTCTCATAATGCGTCAAAGTCAGAATTATCGCTATATCCTCAAAAACCAAATCCAATAATGCTTACGTTATCATAATGAATGGTTTTGTCTTATTTAACTCCAACTAAATCAAATCTATAGTATGGATATTACTTTCAAAATAATATGGAAGCCCTTACAAAGGTTCATCAATTGGAAAACATAAGAAAATATTTTGAACAAAATTCCTAACAAGTTCCAGCAATAAATCGTAGAAATTCACAATTACATTTTTATTTTTTGCTTGACAATTTTTTCATTTGCCTGCAACTACATTCGCTGTATTACGAAGACAGGAAATATACGTTTATTATGGTAAAGCTTAGAATAATAATATATCATCTAACAATTCTGAAATATAAAAAGAGATTCTGTACGAATCTTACTAAATAAACTAAAAAATCACAAGCCCTCGCAGGTTCTTACTCTTCTAAAAATGTATTTATTTAGGAATTTACTATTTCGATACTATCCGGTCACGATTATTTAGTGAATATCGAAGATAAAATTTAAAAAATATCCGTTGCAAAAATTTACAATTCTTGTTGAGTAATTCATGGCAATCATATTTATGAAATAATAACAGGAGGGTTGTGTGCAAAGCCACGACCGCAAGGTTGAAGTAGAATACTTTTACAAAAAAGATAACCTTGCGTGTCAGTCATTTTTTCTAGTAAATAAACGTTGACTAATCAGATCAATCAAATTTTGCGCTTCAACAAGGATTGACAATTTTCAATAGTATAGTAAGTTGCTTGTCATGGTTGGGGCTTGACAATTTTTAAGTTTTGAGATGAAATTTTTTCGGATGTCGTGCTCATGACTGAAGAAAAAGATTATTCAGTACGTTCTGAGACACGGAAATAAAGTAAAATTTATAACTTTTACAAATTTAAAAATGTAAATTAACTCATTATAAAATATTAGCTCTTCAATCATGTTTTTATCTCATCCTGAAAAGGACAGTTTGTTGTTCATTTTAGTATCGGATGAGATACCGATCACATCTTTGCGTTATCATTGACAGTGCGAATGAAGTGTTCCTTGTGATAAAACAAACAGTGAAAAGCTGATTTAACACTCAAAACTAGACGGCTCACGTGTTGTCAAAATGAGTCAACTTTTCATTGAATGCATTTACTAGTGCCCACTATCGCTCAGAGACTGCATTTCACTAAAGTGCCTCACTGCATCAGCCGCTATCATTGCTGGAATCTGCTGCAACTAGTGCGCTATCCACTGCTACGCCCAGACTTCCTGTGCACGTGCTTTTTTTTTTCAAGCGACGAGAGAAATCTTTCTCTCGCTCGTAGAATTTCCATGTATGTGCGACGAGACGAGACACGTCACATGCAATTTGCAGGGTGCTTTTTCGCTTCTCTTTCGCACTACGAACTGAGAGAGACGCCCGTACTGTACATACTTGATACAGCTTGTGCGCTACAGCTCGTGACTCGTGAGACTTTCTTGTGTACACAGACTTCCTGTACACGCGCTTTTTACTCAAGCGACGAGAGTTTTCTTTTCTTTTTTTTCGGTAAGAGACTGCGGCGCACCAGACGATGTCTCATAGCTTTACGAACTGAGCGAGACGCCCGTACTGTACCTTAGTGAACTTGTATATTAGAGAAATGACAAAGCATTCACCGTTAAGGAAACTGTCAACATCAAAACGGGGGAGCTGTATAATTTTGCATTGCCGTTATCCGTTTTGATGTTGACAGTTGCCTTAACGGAGAGTGTCTCTGCGTCTCTCTGGTGTATAGGCTGCCTAACGTACCTACATAAGATATATGCCGTCAGACCCTTCTGTAGGTGTATTAATCAGAAGAATTCACAAAACTATATAACTACGATCAGATTATCACGAACCTTCAGAACCTGATTTGCAATATCTATACACTAAGGTCACTTTTTACGCGGCTTTTTTACGCGGATTCCGGAATTTATTCGGTGTTTTTTTGTTTTGAATTTAAGCGGTATTTTTTTTTGTGCGGATTTCGGTTCCTCTTCACTCGGATTGCAGAATTTACGCGGTTTTTTTTACGTGGATTCCGGAATTTACGCGGCATGTATTTCCCGCATAAAAAGCGACTTTAGTGTACTCAATTCGAAAATTCTATCCAACATCAACATGTACTAGAAAATATAAACAATTCTAATGGTTTTACTATTTCTAACTCCGGAAAACTTATGTTGTAATTTCAAACCACATTTTTTATTCTTAGAACTACAAAACAGAGTTCTATCATAAGATAGTCAATGACATCTAAACCGACGAAAGAAACACTTCTGTTAACCAACGTAACACACTCTGCATCCGGTGAAAAGAAAAATATTACTCATTTTCGTACCGTTAGCATAATAAGTATAGTAACAAAACGTTCTTAATTCATGTTAACAAAAGTCGAATGAATTAATCATAGAATTTTGAATTGATAAATAAATGAACTAGGTTATATCATTGATAATTCTAACAGTGTTTTGATGCATGCTGCTATAACACCGTAAATAAAAAAACATAAAATCCCCTGCCTGTATCCTTCTGCGCAAAATTAATTTCCTTCTCGCACCATTTGCGCGAAGCAACATGCGAGGCAAGCTCGCGAGACGAGCTCACGAGATTTTGCACGCAAGCTGTCTCAAGTCGCCCATGCACCGCACTCGTTTAGTTGAGAGACGAGGTATCTTCGTGTACGTCGCAAAAAATTCCCAAGTTTTCTCGCTCGCACGCTGCACACAGCACGTAGCGACTGAATGAGAAACGTGACTTGTAGCGCAAAGCACACTGTCTCTTCTTTGTGCGAGCGAGATTTCAGGAAGTCTGGCTACGCCACAGCTGTGTCCGCTTTCCGCCATCGCTGGTATCCACTGCCCTGCTACTGCTGCTGCTAAGGAATGACTGCAGTTGTCGCTGTCTAGAACTATTATGAGCGGCTTCGCCTGAAACAGGCTCTTTTATAGGCCAAATAGCATGTTTAAAATTGCAAGCTATATGATTCTGTCGACCGTGCTTGGGAAGCAATCATATAACGACCAATCAGAGGTCGAATTTTTTGTTTTGACAAGGCTTGACTATTTTCAATAGTACAATAGTGTGAATGATAAAATTACAATTATCTTCTTTTGGGAAGAATCTTAGAAGATTTTTCAATCTATTGCTGCAAGAACGAAGGAAATCCATCGAATACTAACCGATTTATTAGCATTTGAAATTGGACATATTTTTCACTTTTTTCGGTTTTAGTTTTTCATTTCACATCCCTATGTAGCCGAACTTCCTGAAAGAAGTATTCTACTTCAAAATTTCAATCACCATCAACAGCAGCATTGTAGTTTTTCCTCAATTGCATACGAATAGAAATGTACGAACAAAAGTGTACCACTGCAATACGAATAGTACTGCTGCAGTACGAATAGAAGAGTACCAATGCAATCATAGACGACGAGAGACCTGCGGTTCTATACTCCACTGGTACTGTTGCTTTTACTGGCATGTTTTCTTTCAAGACATCAGTTTTTATTAGGTTCTACAGTACCTAACACGCAGGTTTAGAGATTGTTCAAGGATGGGTATTATTTCAAACTTTTAGGAAAACTTTTACCTTCGAGACATCATATTAGTCTAAGCTCATGGAAGCAAAAATAAATTGACCTATTGGGACGGGGAGACTCTGTCAATTTTTATTTCGAAATTGATACAGGGAATATCACAGGGAACGGATGGTGTCCATTCACGTCGTCTGTGCTAGGAATGCTCGCATGTAATTGGTTCATTATTCGCGTAAATTTGTTATTGAAATTATTATCAATTTTACCGCTTAGCAATGAAATTAGAGTGATAATTAACACATTACAGAATTGTTATACATTTTATCTATCCAACAACATATTGGTTATTGTTATCCATCATGTGGTTATGCTGTTATTAGCGTTTGAAATCTGACGCAACATTTGCCCGTTTCATATCCAATTTTACAGAATGCATCCCAGTATAGTAAACAAAGACGTGTCCCACGTCAAAACCACAAGGAACTGTTAAAATTATTTTTCTATAGTGGATGTGTTGGAAATTAATAAAACGTTGAAATCTGTCATCTCGAAATATTTTTTTTTTTTTTTTTGAAAAGTTTCGACCTTGGGACCAATTAAATATTTGAGAAATTCTCTAAAATCCGTTAAAAAATACAACCGACACTCTAAATAAGCAATTTGAAAAGAACATTATTTGAAACAATCGGTGTAAAACGCGACTTTTCCTGGAAATCCGCATGTTAAACCACGGAAATTTCGGAATTCGCATTAAAAAAAGACGTGAAAAACCAAGCCAAAAACTGCGTAAAAAGCAATTTTAATACATTTCTAAACGAAAGCTTGACAGTTTTTCAGGAATTCGATAAATTTGAGCTCCTTTTTTAAAACAGTATACAACACATTCTAACGAAATTCTCTTGAAAATTCTAAGATATATCAAAAAATTGTAATGCCAAAATAGTTTTTCAATGACATCAATTTTAGATCGTTATAATTTGGAAAAAAAAGAATAATAATTAAAAAAGAAATAATTTTCTTTTTTATTCCAGTGTATATATTTTACAGATCTAGGAATTCTACAACTCGTTCATTGGCAACATTAGTAGAAGACATGCAGGACGATGATTTTCCTGATGCTAATTTTCCGCTTTTCCCGTCTTTTGAAGTTGAATACTTCTCTCAGGAAGTTCGGCTACATAGGGATGTGAAATGAAAATCTAAAACCGAAAAAAATGAAAAATATGTCCAATTTCAAATGCTAATAAATCGGTTAGTATTCGATGGATTTCCTTCGTTCTTGCAGCAATAGATTGCAAAATCTTCTAAGATCCTTCCCAATGAAGATAACTGTAATTTTATTATTCAAACTATAGTACTATTGAAAAAAGTCAAGCCTTGTCAAAACGAAAAATTCGACCACTGACTGGTCGTTATATGATTGCTTCCCAAGCACAGTCGACAGAATCATATACCTTGCAATTTAAAACATGCTATTTGGCCTATATAAGAGTCTGTTTTAGCCGAAGCGGCTTATAATAGTTCTAGACAGCGACAACAGCAGTCATCCGTTAGCAGCAGCAGTAGCAATGCAGTGGATGCCAGCGATAGCGAAAAGCGGCCACAGCTGTGGCATAGCAATGGGTAGCGCTTAGCGGGTTATCTTTCTTGTAAAAGTATTCTACTTCAACCTTGCGGTCGTGGCTTTGCACACAACCTTCCTGTGATTTTTTTCCGGTGATTTGAAATTCCCGTCTTTGTCCCGCTTTTCCCAGTAGAGTGGCCACCCTGATTATTAATGTACGTAAACATTTTTGTAAACAAAGCTTCAAACGACGATTTGATGCAACTGCTAAGTAGGAGTCTCAATGTATGATGCTGGCCTAACAAGCCAGTTGTCGTAGGCTCGAGTCTCGGCACGGGAAAGACTGTTAGTATCAGTAGGATCGTAACGCTAGCTCCGCAATTGTCCTGTACACTTAACAGTCGGCTGCGAAGTCTGTGTATAATAAACAGAAGGTCAAGTTCCGAATCGGATTGTAGCACCAAGGCTTTGCTTTGCTTTGCGTTGGTAGCTTTGTTTATTTTTTGTACCTAAACAAACAGTTTGAATTAAGAAAAAATAAAACATCAACAATATTGAATATTTGCATTTTGAACAAATTTGAGATTTTCAAATAGAGAAGTTTTTGAGCATGAGCATGAGCATGATTGACCGCCCGCGGTTGCTACTCCGTTATTGCCAGATCAGCTGTAATTACACAGAGAACCAACGGATGATGCTCGGGACCAGCATGTATCCTCAATGTGTAAAAACTGGAGATCTTAATCTTTATGTAAGGCAACACCAGCGCCGGCCGCATCCGAATGCAGGTCAAAGAAGGAGTTTGTATGGGAATATGTTGACGTGATACTCGCTTTATTGGAAGCCGAGAACACCTCTGCACTTCCACGAGAAATCACTGGGATGTTGGAGAAAGGGCAGGGTATACAGCAGGGTTCGTTTTGGTAAACGATTCACTAATTACGAGTGTCGGGTTATTTAAACCAAATGTCGCGCCTGCAAGTTCATTACATCCGCCACGAAATTCATAATGTGCTCCGAACTCTTTCAGTTTGATGAAGTAACACCGCAATGATAAGCATACGCAAGATACTGGACTTAATCGGACATCTCCTCGTAAGGTGACCCTCTTTATACCGAAAACTATTACGCGTTGTTGATTTATCTGTAGATAATACGACCTCATGGAATGTATCGACACGGAGTCTTTGGAGGTTTGGTCAACCGGACATTTAGTTTTCTACCTTACAGATCGAGTAGCGACGTCTCTCGTATAGACTTCGTCTGTCCTAAAAGAAAAAAACGCTACGATACCGCGAAAAACACACCTGAAGTCACGAATATTCGGTAAAAAAAACGAGTGAAGCTGTCGATAATGGCCAGAGTTAAGATGAAGAAAGTATAAATGAGCGGGACAAAGTTTGTCGGATATCTAGCCTCTAGCAAGTTATATACGATTTCAACACGACGTACCGATATGGAAGCTATCAACCGCGTAAATACTATGCGCGCCGTATACACGGGGAACAGCGAAACGTTATTTTCACGTAGATTGATGGATGGAAAATCCGACAGTTTGTCGTGTAGGCAATAGGTTAGTCTGTCAATAGTCTGTTTCCCCGCTAATCACAATCAATATTATCATTCACACTACCGGCGTAAGGACAAATAAGTAGTAACAACGCGATTATCGTTTTCGTAGACGTACGAGAGAATATTCCTATTAAATTTTAAATTTGGCAACACTCATGCATCCAAAGCTCGAAAAATATAAAAAGGCATGTATGCATAATAAACAATACTGCATTCCTAATGAATTTGCAAAATGCCAATGTTGTCATTATTGGTTTTATGGTTTCGAACCCGTGTCATCTTTAAAAAAATTTACCTTAATTTGCGTGGAGGCTAGAAAAAAATATTCAAAAGCTAAATAAATCCAAAATAGAAGTGAGAGAACATATCTAACAAAATAAAACCATCGCATTGTTTTATTTGGAATTTTCAAGTATTTCGAAATTCAAATACACTTTCTTAGGCGATGCAAATAAAATTCAAACGCAGCTCGCAACCAGAAACTAACAACTCTTGTGGAAAAGTGCTTCACCGAATTCTACATTAAATGACGCACGAACCCACCGCCATAGGAATCGTGAGGCATAACCGGTATTACACCTAAAACGATAAATCTGTGCGCGTAAAAAGTCGAATCATGCGAACGGCAAAAAGAAAATAGTATTACATTCTAACGAGAACGGATTAGCATTGGCCAAAATTTGCAAAAGTATCGATGCTTGAGCATCGATAATTCTTTCCTTGTTGGTTTCGATACCATGCTGATATCGAGAGCGGAGCATCGATACCAGCTGTATCGATACTCTGCCTGCTACCTGAAACAGGTCTATGAAAAGCTACCATTTTTTCTTGATCTTTAATACGGGCAATCAGAGATGCCAGGAGTTTTTGAAAAATATATGTAACTACTCGAAAAACCGACAAAATCTTTCAAAGTCTGAAAAAATTTTGACTGTGATTTGAAAAAATTGCAGTCGCGCAGGCAAAAGTCTGCAAAAATTTGCACAGATGTTGAGAAAGTCTGCGCAAATATAAAGAAACTCTGACAAAAATCTGCAGAAACTATGGAAAAAATATAGTTATCTGCGAATCAATAAAAATCTGCACACTGACTCTGAAAATCTGCGTTTTGAAGACAAATCTGCACATTTTGTATCACTGCAGTTAATATACCTAATGGGACCATGGTTGGACAGAATTGTATGTCACACACACAAATCAGTGCGATAGCGCGTCTGCGGCCTAATTTAAAATATAGTGCAGCGCGAAAATTCTGGCTTCTTATTCTTTATTGTCTGTCTTTTGCAAAAACTCGGCGCTTCCGATGTTGCTCTGCACAGACAGTTTTATCAAATGCGGGAGAATTTTTCTCGTCAGAGGCATGCAAAACTGCCTCAGAAGCGGGTATATTCAATCTTGTTGGTGTCTTTTACAAGAAGAGCGCAAATAAAATTTCTCCACTGTTTATCAGCTTCGTGACATTAACGCAATGGATCGTATCCGCGCACTTCTACAAGGATTTTCCGTAAGACAATTTGTAGCAATTAACAATATTTTTCGATTTTATTGTTTCCTTTCAGTTTTAAAAAAATATCCAGGCGAAAGTATTGATCCAGCCTGATATCAACACTCAAAATTCTTTTCACGTTTTCGTTACGTGAAATTTCCTGTACTTATTCATTTTCTGTCAGTTTTCATGATTTATGTGACAAACATAACATCTACGTGAAATGCATACTATGTTTTATCACGTAGTATCTACGTGAACTTGGCAACGTCAAACAGAATGAACTCTCCGTGCGAAAATATACAAGAATCAAAATGGCAAAGCTGTTGTGTAATTCGGTCTCTGAACATAAAATTGATTTCATCGATGGCTTACCAATGGGTGAGATTTAGAAAAACCATTAGCTTACAGATTTTGTACGGATTCAGTTCAAAGATCCAGGAGTTACCTGAACATAAACAGTAGCAGCTATCAGTAATTATCGACGGTGAATGTCTTAATATTTATGTCGTGCAATCCATTTTCGAATTGGAAATTTTGCATGCCTGTGCGATTTATCTAGCAACATATTTCAAGAAATTCTGAAATCTAATTTCTCTCTTAAGAATTTGGGGAACCACAATCGAAATTAATACGTTTTAAAAAACGTAGAAGCTATCCGTTAATCAAATGCTTTTCACTTTGCCGGTAGTTAAATTCTACGTGAAAATCACATGAAACGCATATGTCTACTGAATAATATTCACAGGATAAATCATCTCACCAGATCATGATGAACTCAAATGACAATCACGTAAAATCTACGTGAAAATGACAGTGGAAAATATTCACATAACTTCCGATAATAATGACGTGAAAAATATTTTGAGTGATGTCGCTTGCATCGATAAAAAATAACGATATTCAGACCTCCAGGTATCGATATCGTATGTATCGATATGATATCGGCCAATGCTAGAACAGATACATTCAAATTGCCTGTCATCTTTCTTATACAACAGCAGTTCACACAATCTGCTCAAAAACACCTGTACCAAAATCTGGTGACAAAATATGAAAATTATTCACCATTGCAGACAGCAACCATTGCGAAATCAGAATCACGAACACTTCTTCGGTTCCTACAAATAATGGAATAAATCATATCAACTCCTGCCAATACTCATACTTTGATGCCACGTTTTCACACGATCACCAAGTGTGAAAGAGAGGAAAACAATTTAGTCGAGAATATAGCAGTGGGACAGTTAACCGTTTCCAATTGGAAAACGGTAGTACTTGCTTTTTGTCTACTTTACTCGTGCATCAATGATCGGAAACTATGTAATGAGATCAGGTTTCAGTAAAATTTTAACTATGAAATACAAAATTACTTTACATGCAACCTGTTGGAATAGTTCAAGCAAATTTCTACTTATCTTTTATTGCTATGCTTTGGCGATGTGGAGAGCAATATGCCCTCAAGTTGACACACACGAGTCTTCTCCATCTCCTTCACACGAACACGAAACTCATACACACAACAAAACGGCCTCTCTTGATTCAGCCATTACTTTTTCACAAATCACAAATCTTCTAAGTAAATTTTCACCCTATATCTAACTTTTACCGAATATATTTCACTACTGGCACACACGATAGTACAAAAAGGAAAAAAATTGCTAACTTTCATGGACCCATCTTGTTGAATAACATAGAAAAAAAGAAAATAATCGGAGCGAGTAAAAACGCGGGTTTGTTCCAATGGCTGTGTTGCTAGTTTTTTCCATTTTCAAATAGAGAAGTTTTTGTTAGAAAAACTTTTTTTTCTTAAGAGTAACCATTAGGGTGGGACAAAAAATAAATGTTAGCTCTCATGCACTTTTCGTATTCCTTATGGGTCCCATAACAACTGTGTAACTTTTCAGATCGATCGGTGAAACGCCCGATTTGCGCCCGATTTTTTAAGTTTCCATACGATTTTATATGGCAAAAACCACTTTTTCAATACTTATTCTCTAGAGATGTAAAGTTGGCTCTTAAAAAAATATCAATACATGAAATTAGTAGGAAATTTTCCTGGGAAAAACTGTTCTGAAGACCGTAAGGCGCTACGTAGCTTTTAGAAACAGCTATTCACCCCAAACTGATTGAATGTCTGACGGACGGCTCACCATTGAAATTTTCCAGCAACACTGCTACAGCATGTGCATGGGAGCGAGAAAAAAACACCATCTCTTTCTTCCCATATAACCGTGTCCCAGTCTAGTGACCATGTTGAAATATTCAGAAGAATTTCAATAAATAATCAATGAATTTTAGACGGCTTTCTATATGCCAGCACTTGACAACTTTTCTCTAATTCTTGCCATTACTGACGTCGATGAGACGCATGTGATTTCAGAACTCGTTAAATTAAAAAGTAATATATATAATTATGGGTATTTCCGAAATCAGGATGACCTGGAATCGACCCTAAACGTCGTTTTGAAATCCAAGGTGGCAACTTTCAGTTCATGAAAATCAGCCAAAAATGGCCAAATACCAGCCAACATGAGTATTCTCTGAGCCGGGATGACATTCATAGGCCGTAAATCGACCACAGTTTCCATTTTGAATCTATTCAGTACCACCACATAACATTCAGAGATATGTTATTAGTGAAGCCCCAGTAGAATTTGTTTCGGGAAGGACCATTTTGGGGGCACGTAAGGGTGTTTCATTGTCGAGCACATAACGGTTACGATAAAATTTTGTTTTTGTAGTATTTCAATTATTTATTTTTCTCAATATTTTAAATGGAAATTCAGACAACCTTCTCAGAGACATTCCTTGACGACTTTTTTTCTTTTGTCATTATTCAGATATATCGATTTACAAAAAAACTTCAGTTCTCTTTGATCTAGATAATCTAGATAATTAAAAAAAATATTATATGCAAAGTTGCTCAGTTTAGTAAAGTCTACATAGGGACCATACTTAAATGACGTAGCATAACGGGGGGTGGGGGGATATCGTCGTTTTGTGACAATATGTGACAAGGGGGTGAAGGGTTTTGGATTGAAATCGACGTAGCATTTATTTAGAAAGACCGTTTTTTTTCGCAGGAAAAATGCATACAAAAAATACACTACATCATTACACAAAGTTTTGCAGCTAGAGCTGTCGAAATCTTTCTATCTGTGGCATATTGAAATTTTGTGTAAACACACAATCTGTTTTAAAAGCAAAAATCGTTGGTTCTTTGTGGTTTTTAATAGTTAAAATTACAAGATACTCATTTCTGCTCAAAGCTGGTAAGTGCAGTGATGAGTTTTTATTGCGAATTTCGGAATATTTTCTGTGTTTTTACAGACATAGATCATACGAAGATGTATAAACATTTTTCCTCCTCGTACCAAAACACAATCTCTTCGAACCAGAAAACATTAATCCATAGCGAAGTTAATATCCAAAGGAATGCTGTTTCCAGTGTATAAGTGATAAATAAATTGAATTAGACGCGGTGATTTTTTGTCACTTGTATTTTTGTATGTTTTTCTCAAAACCGGGGGGGGGGTCTAATCGAATGCAACGTTTTTTTTTTCAAGGGGGAGTTGAAATCTTGTGACCAAATGCTACTAGGGGGGAGGGGAGGTCATGAAAATCATGAAAAAATGCTACGTCATTTAGGTATGTTCCCATACTAGAATGCCAACCAAAATGGTAATTTCAAGAAACCATATACAAAAATTTCACCTGCCCGAAAAAACACCTAGTGAAAAATCGAAAGAGCGATTGAAGTTTGGTCTTTAAAAATCCAATAATTCACCCAAAGGGGGTGGCTCATGAAATTTCGGTTTTCGAAAAAAATTTTGGTGTCCGATAGCCTAAAAATGCATGAAACGTCGAGATCTGGTATCATCTGAAAAAAAATCATGATTTTTGTGATTTGTCCGATTTCCAAAGGTCTAACTTCGTTTTGCGCCACCCCATTTTGAATCCAACTGAGCTGAAATTTTGCACAGGGTGTTTTTCGGGCAGGTAAACATTTTGTATAGGGTTTTTTCCCAAAATTTTTTGATTACTTTTTTCTCATAGAAGTGATTGGCACCCTACTACATATCCTGATTTTTAGGTAACTGAAAGCAGGGTTGCAAGGCTTTCCGCAAAATCCGCGCCATGGAGTAGTAAAAACGCGCCAAATCCGCAAAAAACGCGAAATCCGAGCCGACTGTAACAACCCTGCCAATGCCTTCGCCAAAAGAAGGCGACACAAGTCCGTGTGGAAGGCACGATGCGTCTACACGGAAGCCAGTCAAGTACGCAGCCGAAGGCGGCGAACGACTACCTTCTTCACTAGAAGGCAAAGCTAGAAGGTTCTGGTTTTGAGGCGTCCCAACGGGAGGCGCGATTACGCCTTCTAATTTGCAAAGAGAAGGCGTCATTACGCCGTGTGTGTATTCGGGCCTTAATGTTTATTCACACGCCCCCACCGCTGACTGCACGATTACGAAAAAAACGAAATCGTTAAAAATCTGTCCACGTGGTATGTGGATGGCCCCTAGGGAAAAAAATTTAATACAAAGGCACAGTACGATTATGACGACGTAGCGCGTATCATCGTGGGTACGAAAATATCCATATTGTATGGTATCGAAGTTAAAGCTACTCCGTTTTGCCGAAAGGGGCAAAGAATTTTTATGTGATTATACTTTTTTGTAGAGAAAGCAGAGTGATAGCAATAACGTTTGCATTGAAAAAATGAACAGAAACTGTCAGTTTTTCATGGGTTTACCGCCACGCACACTGACATAACTACCCTTGCAACATCAATCAAAGTAGCCCATGAGTCAGTAGAAAAAATTGACAGCTCTATCTGTCGAACTCTAACCATGATGGCGAAAACAATCAGGCTACTCTGTTCAGAACTGTACCGTGTCGAAACTGGACATCGTGCGGCGCTTTTTGGACGCCGGATACGCCCGTTCTGGCATCCAAAACATATTGGCACTTTTGAACAGAGCATCAACAGAAAGCCCGGTTCCAGACGCCCAACGACCCTGAGCAACAAAAAAACACCAAAGAAGAAGACCAAGGGAAAAGTAGCAACATCGCTGCGTGCGCTTGGTCAGAAGGTCGGTGTAACCGGTCAAGTAATAAAAAGTGCCTGCCATACATGTCAGGAAGCGACAGTCCGTCCTGGTCTCGGAGCTGCACGCAATGACGCAGTGATAGCGGCTGAATAAGTTGGTTAAGTCGATTTTCACGGCGGATCGCGACATAGCGGTGGTGATGGACGATGAGACCTATCTCACCCTGGATGGCAACGACTGGCAGGGCACTTCGTATTTCACTTCTCCACGAAGAAAGTGAGCTCCGAGGTGAAGTTCATTTCCCACAATCACCGAGAAGGGGATGTCAAAGTCGCCCTATTTTCGCGCTGGACAGGCCGCGAATGGAAAATTTTTTAGTACGAAGTGCCTGCCGCGGAGACGTGGTGTTCTGGCTGGATCTGGCGTCGGCCCATTACTCGATGTGATTGTTGGAGGAGATATTTAGAACGACTGAATATCGATGTTGTACTTGGGTCGGCGAACCCACCTAATGTCTCCCAGCTGCGTCTCATTGTGACAGCCTAAGTTATACTTTAACAATTTTGTCGCGAAAACTGAGCAGTAATTCGTGAATAAAACGGAGAAAGAACTTAATAACATGTCTACACATGTTGCATGATACGTACGCCATGGCGAATGTTCCGGTTAACTGCCGGAAGTGATGACACCCCGTTAAGCATACAGGCGCGAGGCCGAATGAACCCTAGACCGAATGGACGCGAGGCCGAAAGGACACATGGACGAGGGTGAACAAGGCCGAATACGTTATTATCGTCATCATCATCACATCCCTCTTAACATGTAACATGTATTTCGCTTCAAAGTGTCATTTGGAAAGCAACACACTCGCAGCCTTCGGCCGACTCGCTGTTCGAGTGAATGCTGTTTTTACTCGCTATGCTCGTTCGGACTCAAGTAAGGGAAAGAAACTCTGTTTGAATAGACCTTGCGAACCAGTAGATCAGTCGTTTGTGTGCGAGAGGCCGCCGCTTCCGACGGCGGGTTGGCGACTGGCTCGGACTGTGGAAATCACAGCGGCTCAGTGCCGCCCCGTTTTCTTGCCCTCGATTATGCGTCTTCGCCGCATGATTAAAAAAAATAGTATACCCAACATAAACTCTAGGAATACATTTGTTTTTGAACTACATACGCAGAGTAAAAAATATCAGTGTTTAATATATAATTCATTGAATGACGCTTTGTGTCAATCATCAAGCGTAAAATATGTGTTTCGATAGACATTCTGATGCGAAATGGATATTGCAAATCTGGGACACATAGTCACGATAATTGGCCTCGCGTCTATTCGTCCCCGTGGCTCTGTGGTTAGCGATGTCGGTCGGCAAGCTCTCCCACATGGTTGTGATGTCGGGTTCGATTCCCGATCAGGTCAAGGATCTTTTCGAGCTGGAAATTTTCTCGACTTAGCACTGGGGCACGGTGTATCGTTGTACTTATCCTACACATGCAAAATGTGCCAAAAACAATATCGATAACGAATTCTCTCAACTAATAATCGAGTTGATCGAGACCGCATTAGCCCCACAGGCTAGCGTGCGATATTGTTTTGTTGTCTATTCGGCCTCACGTTCATAAGCCTTACATTTGGTCGGTGTTAAGTCAGACCGGACCAAGTCGCAAAATTGGAAAAAACGAGTTAACGATAGTATTGGATAAAGATTGGAATCAGATTTTATCTATCTCTGAAACAGCAGAAATAACAGCACGATTTTTGTCTGCATGACCAACGAAAAGCGACTACAGTGTTCAGTCAGAATGGACCAAGTGTTTATTTTCAAGGAGACTGCCTTCGGTCAGCAATTGATAAAGGCGAACGAACGGAAGAATTTTCAAGCGTTTTTCCGGATTTCTTTGTATCAGAGAACTCTTTCACTCATCCCCCATCGGAATCTGTAAAGTTTCACGCACTGCCGTGGTTTTTAAATTTGTTTTTGGACCGTTTATTGCTGTCACTAACATGACCTGATATCATGCCTTAGAGTGTGCAGACAAAGTGAACCATGTGTTAAGCAGAAAAAAGTTGAAATTATCGGAATTTACAGCATCGGTTTGAAGTCAACATAAATGAATTTCAACACTATCAGGCAACTTATTGGAATGCTTCTTTGCCCGTTAGTCAAAAAAGTATACTTTACCAGTAAATGAGGAAACTGTACATGGTCCACTCTGATTGAACACGTAAATGAGAAACGTTAGTCATTTGTGTGGGTGACACAACATTCCACAATTTCAGAAAGAAGTTCATGTTACAGTAGTAATACTGACTTAAAACTTGATGATTTTACCAATGAATTATATCCTCAGGAGGTTGAAATAAATGGTAAGCGTATGTTTGGTACTGTTTTATGCAAGCTTATTAGATTTATGCCCGTAATGAAATTACGAAGCTAAAGGCAACAAAAGCGATTGTTTGGAGAAGACCTTTCATATTAATAGGGTAAATATGTATAAAACGCCCCCCCGGGGCATAACGCCCCAGTCCATTTATTCGGAAACACACAAAAAATAAGACATGAGACTATTGGGAATCCGTAGCGGGTCATAGGAGCAACCTTCTGTGCAAGTTTGATAATTGTCACTAGCAGCAAAACATAAACAAAAATCAATTTTGGTTTGAGCTGCTTCGGATCTAATTTCTTGCAGCGTTTCCGTAACGTTTTTTCACTAGCGTATAAAGTTTATTACCTGGTATTTGCACTTATATATCTCAAATAAACCTCTAATCAGCTGTATCTAGTGAAGAAACGATAAAAATTGTATAATTTGCTTAAGTATTCAATGCTTTCTGCTACATTACAGCTCCGGGCAATATGCCAATATATGATTTGTTCATTGCTTTAGCATTTGCTTCTGAGACTTCAAGCGCTGTTTCACTTCACGTGCTGAGCTGCCATATGAAGCTACTGCATGGGGCATATTATACTGCATCTGGGGCGTTTTGCCCCGGTAGATTGGGAAGCTTGCAATTTTGTCATATTTTTTAATAAAATTATGGCGTTTTTGTGTAACAGTAATTACAAAACAAAATAATAGCAGTGCATTACCAACTAAATAGTGTAGCCAACTGCGTGAAAGATTTGTTGTTTGTGATAAACATAGCTACAATATTGACGAGGTTCCTTAGGGGGGGGGGGGGCGTATTATACCTGTTTACCCTACAAGAAGAAGCTGACTTGATTGACATTTAAGTGTGTAAAGCATGTTGTCAATATCTATTCAATATTATTTTCTAATCAATGATTGAAAATCTGTGCCAACTTTTCATGAAGCTGTCCTTGAAGCATTACATCCAAACGTGACAGAAATTACAGAACCAAAACACGAGGAAACCATCCAGTCCATTATCAGTTCTACGGCAATTTTGACCAAAGTTGCAGAGAAAGTGGATGATTACGAATAACTTAATTGAGTGAATTAACCATATTTTTGTTCCATTAAAACATTCCGCTCCTACCATTGATTTGTTGAAACAAACACAGTTTAAAGTTTATTCAAACTATTTTCAATAATTGTTCATGTCGCAGAAGCTAACCATGTAGATTAAAAACTTTTTGACTGTTCGACGATCAATGAATTAAAATTATTTGTTCAATTGTTCAGTCATAATGGACCAAGTCATTATGATTCTTCTTTGATTCAATCAGAGTGGACCAAGTACATTTAATCAGTTACAAACGTGTCCTTTTTGAGCTCACGGCACTCCTTTTTCTCAATTGTCACATTGCATGATACAGTTAGAGAATTACTCCGATTTATAACATCAAAACTGCGCAAAAATATTGAAAACTTCGAAATTCCCAGAGCAACAAACTTCAAACTCGTTTTACTCGAAATGATCAAAATGTCACTTGGTCCGGTCTGACTTAACACCGACCATTTGTATCCGTAACGTAATATCATCCATAATTTAGTCTAAAAAATGAAAATTACCGAAAAGAAAATAATCTTGAATTTGGTTAAAATTAATAAAGTAATTCTAACAATTGGAAAAAAGCAAAAAGAAAATATTTCAAATTCAGTCTAATGGATGGAAGACGTTTTGAATTGAAAAAAGGCCAGAGCAAAAATTAATTCCAAATTTAGCTGCAAGTGGAATGGCGAAACTGATTTCAAATTTAGCACACAGCTTAGTTAAAATGCTTTCAAGAGCAGAAACAAAGTGTACAAAAATGGTTTTGAATTAGCATAAAAATCTTAAAAATACCTGTGCTCTTCTCCTTGTTTCGTGTAAGAGCTATTTGTGATAACGATATCGAGGACCAAACACTAGCACTTATCACTCTTACTAAAACTACGATTAAACAAATTAAAATTCATCTGTACCGTCGACGGTTCTCAACATGTCTAAAGAATCTTTCCTGTAGGCGGAGAAGGCACAGAAGATACGATTCCAAGTTTACGTTAACTGTAGGCGACGATTCAAAACCTGTAAAATTTTTATTTTAATTTTTTTTTTTATTGGAAAAAATATACAGTCGAATCCCTTTATAACGACATTACAAGGGACTGTCGCTATAGCGAAATATCGCAATAATACGAAGAATTTTTGTATATATTTGTAGAACAGAAGGTACCGTTGAGAATGTCGTTATAGATTTGGCAATGTCGTTATTCTAGAAAATCTATAACGAGCGTCTTAGCAGAGTGATTGAGATCAATCAAAGAAATAGGAAAAATAAAAAGTATCTGATTACTAAAACTTGAGATTTTATTCACAAAACTACGTAAAACAAGCAAATATAAGACTTTTTATGCTGAATTTGCCTCTAAATCAAAATTTAAAGCGATGACATGTGATTTTTTTTACATTAAAATGTTTGTTAACGTTCAGGAAAGACATGTGAGGAAAAATATTAAGTATCTGATTACTAAAACTTGATATTTTATTCCCAAAACCACGTAAAACTTGCAAAATCATGACTTTTTATGCTGAATTTGCCTCTAAATTTAATTTCAAAGCGATGACATTTGATTATTTTTTCATTAAAATGTTTGTTAACGTTCAGGAAAGACATGTGAGGGAGAATAATTAGTATCTGATTACTAAAACTTGAGATATTATTCACAAAACTACGTGAAACATGCAAATTTATGACTTTTTATGCTGAACTCGCCTCTAAATTAATATTTAAAGCGATGACACGCGATTCTTTTTTCATTAAAATGTTTGTTAACGTTCAGGAGAGACATGTGAGGAAAAATTAAAAGTATATGATTACTAAAACTTGAGACATTATTCATAAAACTACGTGAAACATGCAAATTTATGACTTTTTATGCTGAATTTGCCTCTAAATCAAAATTTAAAACGATGACATGTGATTCGTTATCGATATTGTTTTTAGCACATTTTGCATGTTGTAGGATGAGTACAACGGTACACCGTGCCCCAGAACTGAGTCGAAAAAAATTCCAGTTCGAAAAGATTCTCGACCTGATCGGGGATCGAACCCGATATCACAACCGTGTGGGAGACAATCGACATCGCTAACCACAGAGCCACGAGGACCATATACAGCATACAGAATACAGAAAAACACCTGAAAATACTTTTTTTAAATTTATACGTATTATACGTATACATGCGAAATCTTGACTTTTTATGCGCAATCAAAATTCAATTAATTGTGTTTTTTTTTTTCAATACAATGTTCGTTGTTCTGTCACCATTCACATTTTTTTTTGCAGAATAACCCATGTCTCAAGCATAAACATTTTACATATCTGATGTTTTCGTAGTTTTGTGAATAGTTACATATTACGGCATTCGATTTACTTTTGTACTTTTGAATTTGAATTTGATTTTTATTAGAGAGCTTTTAACAAGAAGGTCATTCAGCTCTTAACCTTAGGCGTCGTACACAAATTACGTAACGCTAATGATCTAGATTTCAGACTCCCTTCCCCCCTATGTAACGATAGGTAACGTTCGACATGACTCCCCCCCCTGAAATTACGCATCGATGATCAAATTTTCAATTTCGAGCAAACATCACAGTTACGTAACTGTCTCTACTACCCCCCGTCCCCCCTACGTAACAATAAGTAATGCAGACTCAACCCCCCTCCTCCCCTTCATGCGTTACGTAATTTGTGTAAGACGCCTTACTGTTTTACTTTTTCTACGTTAATCCAAACTAGAACTCTTGGGACATTTAGCTGGAGGAGAGGTTAAGATTCTTTGGTTTGAATATCGATAAAGAGGCAGCTTAAGCATTAAAAATCTTTCATTTTCTTATTTTCTACGAAGTTTTGTGGATTAAAAAAAGGCGACTTCCGGTTTCAGGAAAATAACCTAAAGTGATATTTGGCCAACAATTCCAATACTTCCGAAAGTGGAACTCCATACGTCGTTTTATAGCGATGACACGTGTTTTTTTTTAATTGGTTAACATTTTTGTTAACGTTCAGAAAAGAGATCTGAAGAAAAATAACAAGTATCTGATTACTAAATTTGAGATATTATTCACAAAACTACGTGAAACATGCAAATTTATGACTTCTAAAATGATATTTGGCCAACAATTTCAATACTTTCGAAAGTTGAACTCCATACGTCATTTTTAAATCCAAAATGGTGACTTCCAGTTTCTGTAAATCAGCCCAAAATCACAAAAAAACAATCCAATACGGGTATTTCCGTAAGTACTTAAAGTGATGATGGAAGTATAAGATGTAAATTATATTTTTGAAGTGAGTTGAGCTAATGCAGCAATGAAATATAAAAAAATACTATCTTTGACACCTTTGATCCCGAGCATCGCCGGGAACGTTCAACTAGTAGCAAATAAACTGCAAATTATCGTCAATTATAATTTGTGTATCTGACATGGTCTTGGTCATCAGTTTATGATTCATTAACTAGTTAATTCGGTGCATTTCGCTCCTCATTTTTGGTGGATTACGTTTCATTTTTTTATTCTTTAGACCTACTCAATCATGTTTATATTTTGATCAATGTTCTCAGTTGTCTTTTTAATAATTTCATAATTATTCTGTTGATTTCTTCCTTTCGCCTTATTTTTGACTACCATCCATGTCAATCATCATTCGACTTGTTTACTTACATCACACCAAACTCCAAATAATAGAAACATAAATCTCTCCTAACACCCCTAATCACAACGTTTTCCTGAAAACATCAATCTCATTAGTGGATTCGCGCTTTGTCACAGCTCAATTCAGCGTGAGCCGACGCACTCTCCGTCGCCCAGCCATGAACTGTGCTTATAATAAATTTCCGCCGTCAATTTCTAAATCGATGAAATTATTTTCCCAGCACAGCTCATAATTTGTCCTGCTTTTAGCTCGCCACGGCAGCAGCCCGAACCGAACCGGAGCTTGATTATATCGTTCGATCTAAAATGTCAGAACAAATGGCCAAACCAGGCAGATAATTACCCCCCACCTCCAACAGAATTTCCACTAAATTCGAGAGGTATGTGGCTTACTCGGTGACCGGATGTCCTGCTTTCCAGTTGCGTGTGGCAGTGCGATAGTCCAGCCATTTTGGTATGCAACCGGTGGTGGCTTTGACGGTTTATCCTGTTGCCACATTCCCCTGTCTGAGCCACCGAATCAAATCGAATCGAGCCTAACCAGCATGTTTAAACTGATTAACATTAATTAATTATGAATGCATGTTTTAATTCGATTCAGTTATTTCCGCTGATCCTGGGGCCTCCGGAATCACGGGCATCGAAAACGATGACGATGGCCGATAGTGCTCACAGTAGCTTTGTATCGGGGATTTAAACCAGCAGCATGATACCTAGCAGGGTGCAACCGTTTAATTCCAAACTACAGCAGGATTTTGCCGCCATGGCTGTGTTGTGTTCTGCCCGATTGCGTCAGTGTTGAGCGACTTTAAATAGTTCGCTGCTCTCGCAGTTGTGTGTCCCTGGTTGCGAGTTAACAACTAAAAGTGAGTTCACTAACTATATTCGACACACATACGCACGCACTCACGCGAGCCTACGTAAAGTTGGGTACACGGTTTCAAGGGATCGCAATCGATTTAGCTTAATCACACGGTCGTTTGTTTTACGCGACGCACGTTCTGCACTGCAGGTTCGAAAATACCACCACACCGGGTCGGCAAGCTACCAATCATGCTCTCCAGCTGGCTGGAAGCTGAATCGACCGGGATGCTCGGGTAGGCACGGGTTGGGTTTTGGAATTTTACGGAATGCTGAGTTGGTACACAAAGTGGTTCTCGGGTAAGGGCACTAGAATGAACACACGTTTCGACCGAAAGCGGCTATTGCGAACCGATGGAGCGTTAAATAATCGGCGGTTACTGTTTTTTTGGTACACATGAAAAAAATCGAGTGGAATCGTAGAAGAATCGAGGGAAATGAGAACATGTAAATTAATGTTGATGTGATATACTAGCAAATTATGTTCACTCTAACCATTACCGCTTAATTGAATCGTACGCTACCTTGAAGTCTTTTAACAAATAGTGAGTTTCTTAGAAGGTACCTTGATATTTGTTGGTAAAACGTCGTTTGTTTGAAAAAAATCAATCTAATTTTCCAATCCTAATTTTAAAATATCTCATTACGGATGCATTTAGAAAGTAAGGCGCCAAGAGCTTAGGGGCCATTTTAACGATTTTGACCCCCCCCCTACCCCTCCGTGGACAACTGCCCATATAAATTTTGAAACATTAGCCACCCCCCCCCCCCCCAAGCTGTCCACGTGGTATGTGGATGGCCCCTTATAGTTTGAAAGTATTTTTATAATCATATTGCATCACTGGAATTTGATTATTCTCAAAAAGATGAAAATATTACCGTAATTTTTACCACTCATGGAACATCTCCCTAGTTGAATGCATCCCAACCGGCAGCGTGAGTCTTGTTCGGTTTGCGAAAAGCTGCCAAATTCACAGCTATTACGTTCAGCCGATATTGCCAATCCGAAGCGACGGTGCATTGGATTGCAATGCAGTCAATACAAACCCTGCCGAACACACAATCCGAAGGATGCCATCCAGTGAATCCTGTGAATGCTTTGAAAGGGCATACATACACACACGCAAATGCTTGCAGCCCTAGTTGAACCTGCGGACCGGCCGACCGAATCTCTAGCCGGAGCCTTTTCGAACAATGAATTTTATCATTTCACACGGACATCGGAAAAAGTGCAGTGCATCCTCATGCTGCAGGCCTCGAAGAATGCCGATCGGCCGGACTCGACACCGGGAAACTCCGTTTCAATCAGATCAGACGTGACAGCGTAGAGTCTGAAAACATGGACTATTAATTATGGATTTCTAGCCCGTAAGGCTTGGCGCGACTGAAAGCGGGTGTAAATTTCTGGTGCCGTACCGCAGCACTTGTCAGTCAGAAAAAGTGGTGCTGTTTTTTGTTCTTCCGTCGATTTCTATCCGTCAGAAGCTTGTTGTACTCCTTCTTCTCTTTTCTAAGCTCTTGTTGGTTGCCGTATTGGAAAACTACCAACCCGTAGCGAGGAAGTATAAACGATTTTACATCGACTGTTCGGTTCCGAAAGTCCGCGGAAAAACCGTTTCTATTCAGGTTTTGTGATGGAATAGTTTGTATGAACTGAACATTCGAATTGATTCGTTTTACTGAAAAAAAAAAGACTGAAAATCTTACCCAAGTTTGATAGCTTCATCGATCCTTGGACTTGAAGTTGACCGTAAATCACATCGTGCTGACGGGCGCTAAGTACATCAGTCAACCTTTGATCACCTTTTGATCCTTTCTTTTCGGCCCCGTTTGCACCCGGCTGCCACCCACTGAACACAAAGCGAAACTTGTCGGCTGTAATTAAATTTGTATATAAATGATTACTATGCAAATTTTCGCTGACGAGAATTATACCGTTATCGGTCGGTTTCCAGCATCCTCGAGGGTGAAGAAGCTTAGGAAGGGAAGCAGTCGATTCGCCCATTCGGTCGATCGGGTGTCCAACTCCGGCATCAATGGACACCGCTCTCAATGATTTGATGATAAAGTCAACCTATGTGAACGGTGGTCATGTTCCGAGTGTGTAGTATCATTTGTCGTTCAGAAACATATGTACTTCAGGCTGAAATGAATGAATATATTTTGAATACACTTATCGGTTGTCCACTTCATGCGTTGGCGATCGAAGAATCCGATTGCGAGTAGAGGCGGCAATTTCGAATGGTCAAACGGAACCTTGCAAAAGACAGTCTTGTACAAACATTCCGTTTTCCGGAGGGCTGGCATACGAGCGCACTTTCCCCCCTCTCGTTGGAAGTTTAACTCGAAGTGGACATTTGCGATACTACTGGCTGCCGTTGCTATGATTTACAGCAAATTTATGCGACAACTGAGCCGAGCTGAAACTGGCAAGTTAACATCGGAAGATGAGTAGGGTATGTAAAATATATGCTTTAGCATCAGTCTGTGTATTTTTCACATTTACAATATTTTTCCAAGAATTTGTGTCTTTAATTTTTGATCAGGGCTTTTTTAAAATACTCTGTCTTCGGTCAACCCTATCGTAACCAAAAAGCTGGCCACATCCCAAACATTCTGATGGAAAGGAATCACATCCATGCACACATACACACCAACACCCAAACGCTCACCTGCCTGCCGATCACAATTCCTATCCTGCCCTGAAGTAACGGCGGCTCTCATAGCCGTTCACAGGATTTTCGGTTAGGGGAGAAAGTTATTCTTTAACAATTATCATTGGTACGGAGCAAATTCCATGGTTTATTTTTTTCTAACTGACTGATACGCGAGACAAAATGACTAATGAATTCCATAAGAACCACTTATGGCTTTTGGCCACAAGTATCTCCTTTAGAAATCATAAATTTGGCTAAAGGGTGAATTGATTATCGAATCACATAAATATTTTATAATTTGTGCTCCGGTTTACCATTCTATCAAGTCAATAATTATTATCATGAGGCGTCTCACACAATTTACGTAATGAATGAAAGCTAAGGGGGGGGGGGCGAGTTTACGCTCCTTAAAGTTACGAATAACGGACAGTTTTCTATTACAGAGTACGTTATTTAAAATTGGAGATGAAACTGGCAAATTTTCCGTCAGATTTCAAACGATAATAACAGCGTGATGGATAACAATAACTAATATGTTGCTGAATAGATAAAATTTTGGACAATTTTGTAATACGCTAGTTATCATTATTATTTCAATGCTCAGCGGTAAAAATTGATAATTGCCCAAAATCTCTCGATGATCAGGAGCTGCGGGCAGTTGGGTGGACTTATGTTTTTATCGACGAAATCTACGTTATTATCGTAGTACCACTGTATGACTTCCCGGCTGTAGTGGCAACTCGTCAATTTGGCCAAAACTTCATGGGATCTTCATGGGTTTTAACAAAAGGTAGTACATGATTTTTAAGGCAATTAGAGGATGGTAACCTTCTGCGCTATAATTTGCCACGCAGCACAGGAGGAACAGGAATTAATTAATGGTAATAGTGTTTAACAAGGGGTTTCATCTTAATAATAAAAACAAATTGGAGTCCTTAAATAACGATTTAACTTAAGCGAACGAGGAAGGTTGTTATGCTGGTTTGAGACCCCTTCCTTCTCTGAAAGTCACATGCACATGACACACAGACCAAAATATTCGAATACCACTCAATATAAGTTTTTCTGGAACCAGAATGACAGCCAGAGATTAGTAATTAAGTCCGCATACTATTTTGAAATCCAAATTGGCGACTTCGAATACCACTCAATTTGAGTATTTCCGTAATCGGGATGATGCACAGAAGCCTACAATCGACCCCATAGAAGAAAATGTTAACCTCAGATGAGCGGTGATGAAATCGAGATAATTGACAAGTGCGTGTACCTCGACTACCGAGAACGACATTAGCAGAGTCATTCGTCGAGGTCCTATGGCAGGAAATCGTTCCTTTCTGGACTCTGAAGGACGCTTCGTTCGAATAAAATCCGCCGCCCAACTACAAAACATTGATCAAACTGTTGTCCTCTAAGGCCACGAAGCTTGTTCCATGCTCGTGAACGGCTCAAGTGTCCTTGTGATTTTCGCAGATGGACAATGACTGAGGCCACGAGTACTATTGTAATCAGCTATTTATTGGGTACGTATATAACGACACGTTTCTACAACAAAGCAACGTTGATAACATAACTTCAGTTAGTAAACCTTTTTCCATAAATCATACGTTCGGCAATATTTGGAACCATATTAAAGCATTATATACAAACTTGATTGTTGAAATTCGTCCTAACGCTTTTTATACATACGTTTCCAGAAAAAGCTTCATACTGAAAATTTTACTCGCTGGCGTATGCGTCAGTCTGCGAGATTACGGCAATATTGTAGGTACTATTGAAAATTGTCAAGCCTTGTCAAAACGCAAAATTCGACCTCTGTTTGGTCTCATATGATTGCTTCCAAAACACAGTCGACGGAATTATAGAACTAGTAATTTGGAACGTGCTGTTTGGGTTATATAAAAGTCTGTTTCAGCCGAAAGCAGTGCAGCGGATACCAATGGCAGCGGATAGCGGCCAAAGCTGTGGCACGACAACGGCTAGCGCAGCAGTTGCGATGGGTATCAGCATCAATGGTAGCAGGACCAGCTAATGCAGCGGGGCACTTCCTTTAAGGAAATGATGTCTCTGTGAGATAGCAAGGAGTATTAAATAGATCCAATGGAAAGTTGTCTCATTTAACAACACATCAACGTTCTGGAAAGCTGGCGTTCAAAATACATGAGCCGTCTAGTATTGAGTGTAACAGGTTTTCACTGTGTTATCTATCACAAGAACTACCTTATCCGCACTGTCAGTGATAACGCAAAGATGTGATCGGCATCTAATCCGATATTAAGATTAACAGCGATTGTCCTTTTCAGAATAAAATAAATACCAAATTGAAGAGTTAATATTTTCTCACAAATTAATTTACACCTTATAATATTGGAACAGTTATAAATTTGTCCTAATCTCCATATCTCAGAATATACTGCATTACCTTTTCCTTCAGTAATAAGCACAACACGCGAACAGCCTATATTATCTGCATAAAAATTAAGTTATCGCATAATCAAACCTTAAAAATTGTCAAGCCCAATATGACAAGCAACCACATTATTGAAAATAGTCAATCCTTGTTGGAACGCAAATATTAAATGATCTGCTTGATCGTAATATGATTACTTTCCCAAGCACGTTTGACAGAATTGTAGACCTAGTAAAAACCGCCCATATTTGAAGGTGAATGACTCCTATGTCAAAACATCAATAAAATAAATACAACAACAATCGCTCATATTAGTTCTAAACAGCAACTATAACAATCCTTACCTAGCAGTGGCAGCAGAGTGCAATGGCAGCGGATAGCAGCAGCAGAGATAGGGGCAGGGCCAGCTGGTGTAGCAACACTTCATCTAGTAAAAAACTGCCTTTGTGCAGTAGCGGGCAGGGCCGGTGGTTGATGTTGGTAGTATGGGTAGTAAAACCCACTCGGAAAATATCCCTGTGGGTACTTACCCACAGGGATGTTTTTAGACAAAACCAAAAAATGTAATTTTTTTATATTCGAAACTTAAATTGCGAGTAACCACTTTTTAATAGATACCGTTCAGCGAGAGTTTATAAAGCTACAGTTTTCGGGGATTTCTAAACGATTTTCTATAAAAAAAATTCTATTTCAAAAACTTCAAGAGCTACTCTTGAGCAGTTTTTTCATTGATAAAAAAAATTGAGACTTTCACTGCAGTCAAAGAAGCCTTACCAAAAGTCCGCTTAAGTTTAAATTTGGGATGGAGACTTTTTTTGAGGAGGCAAAACTGTTAAGCCTTAACGTTTGCATTGCACCTTTACACGCACTAACGAAACAACCCATGCAGCATCAATCATAGTAACCCATGAGTCAGCAGAAAAAAATTAACTTGAACCCTAACCGTGATGACGAAAACAGTGAAACTACTTCATTCAGAAGTATACGCGTTTGAAAAACGGTACCCCGCCGCGTCAAAAACGGATATCGTGCGACACTTTGTGGATCCCGCACATGTCCATTTTGCATCTACAATTTCTTGGCACTATTGGACAAGAAACGTAAGAAAAACCCGGTTTCGAATGGCCAACGATCCTGAACGATAAGAAGCTCCAAAAGATGCTGAAAAGGAAGACCGAGTGAAAAGTGGCCACATCGCTGCATGCGCTTGGTCGGGAGGTTGGTGCCACCGGCCAAAAGGTGACGAACATGAATGGCAACGACTGGCAGAGCATTTCGTATTTTACTTCCTTCACGAAGGGAGTTAGCTTCGAGGTAAAGTTTATTTGACACACCAAGTTCCCCAAAAAGGTGCCGCTGTGGCTGACAATCAGCGAGAAGGGGATATCAAAGCCGCTCTTCTTCCACTCCAGACTGGCCTTGAACGGGGAAATTTATAGTAAGAAGTGCCTGCCGAAAGTTGCGTCGTTCATCAAAAATAACATAAGGGCGAAAATGCAGAAAATTCACATTAGCCGGCACTTGCTCTAATGAAAAGTTGCCGTATTTTGACAACACACAAACGTTCTGGGATGCTGCATTGGCACAGTAGGTGTTTCGAAGTTTCAACTTCAAAATTACAGAAGCGACATATGTCATTTGTCAGTTTACCTATTTCTTTAAGGTGATACCTACTCGGACAGTGTCCAGTCAGTAGGGCAGTCAACGTACTCAGATCAGCTTTATTTGTACTGAGGAGGTTGCGGGTGATTCTATTACAAGGTGAAATGAAGAGTTTAGATTGTCTTGCATTGAAGGTAGCCCTCCAGTTGGCACCAATAATCATTACTTCCGAGCCTCTGAGCTCTGATTTCAGGCAGATGTAGAAACCCCACAGAATAGCTCCGGTCCGACGAATGTGGTTGAAAACCCAATTCTTGCTAAGAGATTGGCTTTTTCATTTCCTGCTATACCACAGTGATCAGGCACCCAGTATAAATTTACATCGTTTGTTACAGTCAGTTGTCGTAGGGATAAAAAACAATCCCAAACTAAGTTCGACTGTCATAACAACAATATCACACGCTTAACCTTGGGGCTAATAGCGGTCTCGATCAACTAGATTAGCTGAGAAAATTCGTTATCGATATTGTTTTTGGCACATTTTGCATGTGTAGGATAAGTACAACGATACACCGTGCTCCAATGCTGAGTCGAGAAAATTTCCAGCTCGAAAAGATCCTTGACTCGATCGGGAGTCGAACCCGATATCACTTCATAACTTCGACTGTCATGTGTAGGCTTTAAGTGCATTAAGAGCTGCTTGACTATCAGAGAAAATAAAAATATCGGCATATCTATATTTTCTAGACAAACAAATATTTGTGCATTTATTTCAGCTTGGAAGACTGTGGGCCACTGTCTCATTGCAATTGATATATTAATTCCTTTTTAGAGGAATATGTAAAAAACAAGAGTGACCCTGGACGAGTTTTAGGACCTCCTTCTTCACACTCGCTGCGAGAGGATTCAATATTGAAGTTAGTCTTGGATTCCATACAGTCTTCATACATTGTTACTAAGTTGTTCAGTTGGAAATCTTTGAGGATTCGTAAGTGTACTTTTAGATCCCCTACCTGAAGAAGTTTGACGCGTTTGAGCCTGAGAGCACCGTTTTCCGCCTTATGTTGCACATATTGATGCAAGGGTAGAAGATACAAGAAAGCTTCTAAGGCTTTGGATGGTGCGCTGGCCATCGTTTCAGTTATTGATAGGCATGCCAGACGTTTGTGTGGCTGATGTTTGTGTAGTTTTTGGCCGCCACACTGATGATGGCATAAGTTATTCTGGGTCTCACTATAGCCAAGTAAATCCAATGAATCATCCTTGGTTTGAGTCCCCACTTTTTACCAAATATATTGCAGCAAGCCCAAAGAGCATTGTTGGCTTTTGAGATTGCGTACTCCAGATGGTCGTTCCAGTTAAGCTTGTGGGCAAACATGACAACCAACTGTGTTTCTCCCAACTTAAGAGTTGCAATATTATATTTTCGAAAAATTTTATGTCATGTTTATGGTTTAATTGTTAGGGGTAGATAGGCCGGAATTTTCCTCTAGCTGTGATAAAATGGTGCTGAATTTGGTCTCGGCGGGTTTGTTTTGGTCAGCAGCCATCGCGGGATAGTCAGTTTAGCCTCGATCACGATACGAATGACACGCGTCGTTTGTTTTCGTTATAAAAAGAGCGCATTTGAACTGTTTTAATTTTACAGTTTGTGTCCCGTAGGAGCAAAGATTATTCCGCTTTGGTAAGACCAACGAAGGTTGTCCCGTTGACCCGTGAGTGGAGTGCTGCGCTCTTTGTTTGCTTGCCGGAGAGGGTAAGCAAAGTCATTAGCTACCCCCGGCTAAATGTCAAGGAGCAGTTTTAAACACTACCCTACCGAAGATCGTTACTGCAGGAGCTTTTAGAAACCGCCATACTGACAACGAGCAGCAACGTCTCCGCAGCTACCCCAACACTGACAGCCAGAGAAAAAATTACAATTCCCTGAAGCGAACTATTATACTTTACTCAGATCAGTTTTATTATAAGAGGGACTAATTTTTGCTAGGATGATAGTCAACAGGGGTACTATGGAATTCAACTTGAAGGAAGGGTATGAAGTGGAGAGTCTGAAAATAAACCCATGTTAAAATCCTTTGACAACTAAATGGCCTGATTCTACTAAGATTCGAACCCACGACCACCCGCTTATCAAAGCAGACTCTGTAACCTTGCAGCTATGAAGCTCCCAAGGGAGTTTTTATGAGGAAAAAAATTGTCAGAAATTAGTTTGAGTAAACTCATAAAATTACCACAAGAAAAGAAGAAATTCAGACAAATTTTATACAAACTCGTAGATCTCTGAAACGTGAAGCGTTAGAAATTTTGTGCAATGTGTAAAGTTTCTTAGAATTTAGAGATCTACAACTTTGTCGAAAATTGCAAAGCTCTAGCGTGTAAGAGAAAGAAGTTGGCATCGCAACGCAACCTTCACGGCTAAATTCCAAACTAATTCAAACATCCAACTTGAAGCCCCAACTATGCCAAGAAACATGCTAGTAGATCAGAAACCGATTGGTCAAGCACTGAGAGCGCCAGTATGCATTGTATTTTACACCGATAGTTCGAAAATAAATGAAAATGCTGGAACAGGGCTGTTCGGCCCTGGAATCAGTAAACTGATACCGATGTGGCGTAGTCCTACGGTCGGTAATTAGTGCTGTTATTTATTTGCTATAATTTGAATATTTTCCGATAGTCAAGCAGATAGAAGCTAGTGTGAAAATACATTCTTTCATTAAACCAATTGGTTAGCAGGAATGGAATAAATCTTTACTGGGTGTCTGGCATTTGTGGTATTGATGGGAACGGAAAAGTCGACAGTATAGCGAGAAAGGATTTTTTGGACTGAGACCATTTTGAGGTGTCCCGGAATGTGTTCTGTGGTCTGAAGTGAAAACTTGGGATATGTCCATAGTAAAGTCGAACTGGAATGCTATTGATACATTCTGACAAGCCGACTTACAAGATCAAGTGCAATAAAAGCCCGGAGCATATCAAATCTTGGGAAAGATGATCTTCTGTTAGTAACAGATCTTGTAGCTGGTCTCTATCCGAGTAAGTACCATCCAAATAAAATAGGAAGAACTCATTCAATATAATGCCGTTCTTGCCAGTTTCAAACTAAAACTGATAAAGTTTTATGGAACACTGTACAATAGGTTGAGACAAAGTGATTGATTTAAAAACCAAGTTTTTTGGTCCCATTCAGGGTCCCAAACAAAGAGAAACAAAATATGTAACAACTTCGTAAAAGAAAGTTTTTCTCTAGAATATTGCTATCGAATTCTAGATCTAAATTTTCCAAATTCCAAAAAAATCGGTTTTTTAACCGTTGTGGAAAAGAAAGGAGGTTTAAAACCAAGTTTAAGGCATTCAATGAGTTTTCATTTAATGGTTGTCCAGCAGTCTAGCTACTCAAAACGTGTCATTGCGGACAACGCAGCGATTTATTTTTGTTTTGCTTCAGTGGTCGAAAAAACCAAAAAAGAGCTTAAATTGGAGAAAAAATGTGGCTTTATCACCATTTCGGAGAAAACGGAGAAACGACGAACCCGACGAGCAGTTGCTCTGTGACCTTACAACGCACTATCGAGGCACAACCTGTGTTGACCAGTCTATAGGCGTAGGGAGGTTAGAGAATTTTTCTGAGGGGGATAAAAGTTTTTTCGCGCGCAGTGGATACGAACAAAACGTTGTCTCATGACAGTTCGTTAAATTGGAATGTTTTTAGATTGATTCTCTTTAACATTTTTAATAAATGTTATGAATATTTTGTTCAGTTCATGCGCTCTTCTTTTGTTTAGCTTTTGGACAAATATTGATAAATAAGCATTTTTAAAAGTATTAGGTAGAAGCATAGGATAGGGGCTGGCAAAGCCCTTTTTCAAACTATGAAATTCCCACCCAACTTCAAGTCCTTAAGCTTAATTGTAATTCGAAAAGATCACTCCATAATAGATCTAAAGTTTACTACGCAACAAATTCTAGATAAGTTCTGAAAAATCAACTTGCAAATTCGTGGTTTGCTCACATATTTTAAAGCGACGTATGAATAAGTCAAGTGAAACGATATATGGCGCATAAGGCTTCAAAATAGTTCTCCGAAGAAACTAACGAAACAATTTAACATTGCCCTTGAAGGTGTGGTACGAAGAAAATATGAGCAAAGAAATCGCACCATCATAAAAAAATCTCACATACTTCTGAGCTTTGCGGATGACACCGATATTATCGGTGGAAGAAAGATTTACGTCTTTAAGAAAAAAGCGGCCAGGTTAGGGCTAGCAGAAAACACGATGCATAATAACTGGCAGGGAGAGCGGAAGCTCTAATGGACGCTGATTCACCCGCTGGCCCTTCAAGAACATGAACCATGGACGCTGCTTGATGCTGTTTCCTTAGTGCTCTGAGTTATAGAACATGACATGTCTGTTCACCCCACTGTTTAGTGTTTTTTTTCTCAATTTTCTTGTATTTTGATCGCTTATATTCATATTTTTTTTCAAATTTTCATCTGTTGTTTTTAAACATCTTTATTTTACTTCTTTTTAACATTTACCATTTACCATTTTTTCACTGCCAATTATAAGTACAGTATTTTAAACATTTTTTTTTTGGATTTGGAAAACGAGCTCTCTAAATAATTTTTCAGATTCAACATGTTAACGAAATATTAACTGTTTCAGCAGCTTAACCTAAACCCCCCAAAACACGTCCCGTGCGCACGATTATGTCGGCACTAACAGCACCAAAAGCAAAAGGGAGTCAAAGTTCAGGTGCAACAGAGAGACAGCAGTGCAGTCACGTGGCCTTGTGCTACTGCTGCTGCTGCTGGACCGGTCGAGTCCTTCCGAGAGTGACATTTATGTGCTGAATATTTATGGAGCAATGCTCTGCTGCTCTTTTGCCTCTCACCCGCTCGGTCGGAAAATCCGATTTGGAAATAATAATCACATAATCACATTTGACATGTCCAATATGGAATTACGGTATAATGTCCGGTGCGTGTCTCTGCACTGCACTGGCACTCTGCAGTTATGCATATTAAATGTTCATCTCATTGTCGTTGCCATCGTCGTCGTCGTCGTCATCGATAAAGTTGATACGATGATGAAGTGACTGACTCAGCCGATATGCAGCCGAAACGCGCAATGATGTCACGCTGCTGCCGAAATAAACTTCAAATTGAGTCGAGTATTCGCTCCACTATCGAGTTCGCCGCGCAATATGGTGGGGTAAAAATGCTGACACTTCAATTAGGGGTCAATTTCGAGGGGTGTCCTTATGGTGTGGAGCTACGACACTAGCGAAGTATTCCATTCGTCACAGGTTCGCGCTTGAGTCTATGGTTGCCGTGCAGCGCTTCATATGCAAACCATTCAGCGGACAGTCAGCTCTGAAGGAGCTGCTATCGGAACAACAGCCACGACACAGCGTGTATTCCCGGGGAAAGCTGAACGGGCAAATCAAAATCAAATTAACCCACTGAACCATATAATTAATTTTCACCGATCGTGAATTGTTTTTATCGCGTGGAATCGATTTTTCCCTATTGTAGGGTGAACAAGGGTAAAAAAAACTAGAGCTTAACTTATTTTCACACAATCGAATCATAAAAGATTATGGATCTTACTCAATTGATGTCAGAAACAATATTTCAACCGGTTTTTTTTTTTTTAAGAAATATCATGACTATTTCTCGATAACTTGATAACTCTTTTCATTACACTTTTCCTAGACACTTTGTGGCTTCTCCCTTAAAACCCGACTGCTTCTCGATTGATTATGATAAATGAATCGAGCAAGAATGCGCGAGAGATCGAGCATAAAGTCGGAAAATTTTCACAGCGAAGCTGAAACAAAAAGAGTGAGAGGCAGCGGACGAGAAAAAAACGCTTCGCCAGCGCATATTGTAGTGAAATTAAGTTAGCTGACCTGTCAGTACAGCAAGGTGAATCGGAAGCAGCGAGATACAGGTTGTGCGCTCGTTCGATCACAATCCAGGCCTGCATCCTGATGTCAATGATTCATAATTGACGGAGAAGCGAATTAAAGCTAAATCAAATCAACACAAAATTGTTTTAGTTTGTCTACACCTTTTAGATTTTTTGAAATACTATAACTTTAACTTAATTAGGTTCCAGTTAGGTTTATTTTCCACAATTCCCAAAATTACTGATACTTTCAGGTGAATTTCTCGAAAGCCAGTTTTTATCGTGTTCAAATTTAAATTCACAGACATTGTTAAAGGAATAAAATCCTTTTTTAAAGTCAAAATTATTCTGTTGAAAACCGAAGCAAAGCACTGAACCGCAATAATATCACATTCGGTCGAAAAAATTGCAACCCCCTGCACACCTCAGCACAAAAACAGAGTACCCAAAGCATGCAACGAGTGTCGGATGGATTTGCTACGGAAGTGACATCAATTTTCGAGCGCTATCAAAAAATAGAGATATTCGAATCAACACAGAAGCGTCGTCGTAACCAAGACGGATAAAATTCTCCCACCCCTGCGAGGGCTTCTTCAATCTCATCTCGACACCCATTCCTCCCACTCTCATGTGTGTTAGAAGACTTGCTACAACAGTGCACGAAAAACGCACAACCATCGAATATTCAAATCGCATCCTCCCTCTCTTTTGGGGCCACGAAAAACGTTTTCACATTCAAACATGTCGATTGTCAACATTTCCCATTCATTCATTCATTCATTCGGTCGCATTTTCACAGCATACTTTATTGTAGCACCCGCTTGCTGCTTGTGTCGCCTACTAGATTTGGGTAGTTCACACTGAATGGAACGACGACACTTTTTTGTGTCCTGTTCCCTCGTTTCCCCCCTCGTGTATGTATGTGTCCCAAATGGCTAGGCCATATTCTGCATAATATTTTCCCATGGCTTCTGGCAACCTTTCCTTATCGCCGTCGCCTTCTCGCTTCATCTGCCGGAGCAAATCGAAGCTGCAACCAGCAGCTGCTGCCGGTGAAAAATGAAGGAAAATCTACATTTATATGTTTTAATATTGAACCTTAAATACATTTCTCTTCAATTTTCAATTTTATCTCTCCAGGTTTTCCAGCGTTTTTTTCTGTCGTGTGCTCACCCTTAGCCATGGAAAAGGGATTGCTTCCACACTGTCTACCAGAAGAACTACACTTCTGGATATTGAAAATGCTTCCCATCGGCAAGAAAGGTGGCTTTTCTTCCTACCGATCCTGAATCATCCAGAAGCAGCAGAGAAGAGGAAGACAGCCGATAGCTATTCTCCTGCATCGTCGAGTCGGATTAAACGACCACGATTCCGATGGCGCGCATCGGGTGGATTCTGCGACTGCGAGGACCCGCAATTGGGCGAAGTGATGGAAGGAACGAAAAAAAAAAACGGTTCAGAAGTGTGTCGCTGTCGTGCACCGTATTGTGGATTTAATGTATGAGCTGCCATCCATAACAATTTATACACTGCCGGGACAGGAGTTGTTGGACTGTCCCGCCAGGCCCGCTTCCGACAGCGCTAGCGTACGAACACGCTTCCGGTGAAATTCATATCTGGGAAAAACGTTTAATCTATCGAGTGAGGGTCGGTTTGTGGAACCAAATTTAAATAAGAATCTGCCTGCTCAGCTGATTTTTTTCTGCTTTGCCCAGTGCGTCACAGACTGGAGATGTGAGGGACACTGGGAAGTACAACTTTATTTGACATCTCCGCTGAACCTTCGCAGAACCATCCCGAGCGGGACTACGAGTGCCAGTGCTGTTGCTTTGGATTGTCTGAAGTACATGCACGTGTAGAATTCGAGTCTGTAGTGGCCTCGATCATCTACTTTGGATTAGTAATAATGTTTTACATTTTTTGGGAGGGTCAGAAAGAAAGTCAGTTGCTCTTAGCAATCTAATCATACGAGCAAATTCTGTAATTTACAGTTGAACTTTAAAACAGTGTTTCGTTAGCTTAAAAAGCTAATATTACTACGGCAGAGAAAAGCATTTTATCACTCGTTACTGCGGCATAGCATTTACAATTAAATTATGAGTGGATATACCACAAACAGCAGTCCATGTTCATTGCTCTCTATTTGCGGTTTTTGAGCATTTATATGAAGCTGCTAATAGAACTCTGCAACCAGTTTTTATCGAGGAAAAAAATCAAACTCAAGTAATTTTATTGGACGACGCAACAAATTAGGTGAAATAAAGAGCTTGCACTGCCGAAAAAATCATAAACTTAGTTAAAAGCTATTTACGATCACTAGTAATGGAAAATAAGTTACGATTTATTAGCGCGCAACATTTTTCAAAAGCTATTAAAATTAATCCTCTAGTACCCAGTGCCACCTTTAGACGGTCTTCAGTTGAACCTTTATATAGCTTATTTCATCATCGAATTTCAAAAACCGACCATGTACATTTTGTCCATTAGCCCAAAAAAAATGATCTATGCAAAATTTCAGCTCAAGCGGACTTAATTTAGGGAAGCCTTAAAGTGCTCAAAGTTGTGATTCTTCGACCTTCGACGAACCAAAATCGAGTTTGAAATACCTAATGAACATTCAAACAATTTACATCTCGTATGGAACGAGCTGTGAGTCATTTAAGAAACCCTTTTTGAAATATTCCATATTAAGCCTTCGATTGCTCAGGAAAGGCTAAATTCCAGATGGTCGATTTTAATTCAAAAACATTTTTTTGGGATAACACCAGATCTCGACGTTTGACACATTTTTAAGACATTTGACATCGAAAAGAAAATTTCGATTTTCCCAATTTCCTGTACCCCCCCCCCCCCCCTTGGTAGTTTTTTAAAGGTCGAAAATCGCAACTTTGGAGGCTTCGAGGCTGCCCTAAATTATGTCCACTTGAGCTGAAATTTTGCACAGATCATTTTTTTTTTGTGCCAATGAACAAAATGTACACGGTCCGTTTTAGAAATTTGACATGGCCCTTTTCGCTGCCACCCTAATAACCATTATACACTCCAACTTGATCGCTGAGTTAATGGGATACTTAAATGACAGAAATTTGGATATGCGATAAGGATAGGCGCAATGATAAGCGAAATACCTGGTCAACACAGGTTTTGCCCCAGGACTCAAACTATAAAAATATGGATGATTTTTGCTTTTTAACCATTCCTGTAAACTTTGGTGCCCCTTACCAACTCGGAAGAGTGTCAAACGGCCGCAGAATAATGGCTCGCCGGGTATGTCGCTTCTAAGTTTGCTTACGGGATAAAACTTTTTATAAGTCTCTGGAAACTTTATGCATTTCCAACCTAGTTAGGAGCATTAAAATTCACAAGAAGAAACTATAAACTTTCATTTTTTCGTCTTTTCGATTCTAGTTTTTTTTTCTAACTCTAAGATAAAATAAGATAGCTTAGCTTAGCTTAGTTCTGACTGTACATATCAATGGTTGCTACTCCGTGATGGGTCCGAGCCACTCAAGATGCACAATGAATCAACTGAAAGAACGACTGGGAGTGGTAATTCCTTCTCACTGTGCATCATTCAATGACCCGATTTTTTATAGACCAATAACGGCGCCGGCCACGTCCTTACAGTCAGATGGGGATATCGTCGGTTTCATGCAATACCGGCACAACTTAAAAGTTTTCCATGTTGCAATTAAATGATACCAAATATTAATAAATTTTATTTCACAAAGACTTGTTTCAAAATCCACAAAAAAAAACTGAGTTATCAGTTGATGTGTCTTTGAAAGTTTTTAACTTGCTCGTAGATTTCTTGGAGACGATAAAGGTAATTTTAAACGCAAACTTTTCAATCCCGTTTCTCTTCGAACTCTGAATTTCGAGTTATGCCAGTACCGCACGAAGCCTTCAATAAGGAAGGAGTGTTAGAATGTAGTCTTTGTTTTGTTAGAGATCGAGTATACCTCTGCATCCCTACAAAGACCACGGAAGGGAGTTTTTGTTAGTGGGGTAGGTTTTTGATCAGGATTCACTTTGATAAGTGATATGACCATGATTTAATTGGATTGATGTAACAATATAAATATGATCATATACAAATAATGTGAGATTAATGAAGATGAATTCTAAAAAAAAAAGAAGTAATATGGCATGTAAAGAAGATCTCGGTTGGCTGCCTTGCATAGCTGAAATATCCAAATTTTTAACGCAGAAAACGCAAAAAAATATTTAAAAGAGATTCGAAAAACATATGAAAATGATCCGTCATGTTGTGCTAAAATAGAATAGATGAACTTATATTAGACTAATTCATGAAAATTCTATAGTAGTTATTGTGCTGCTTTCGGCGGCTGAACATATTGATAGAAATAAATTATTACAACAACATTGCATCGCAACTATTCACCGTATAATGTCATCTGAACATTGTCGATATGATCATATATAATGTGAGATTCTTAAAAATGAATTATAAAATACAACAAGAAGCATGTGAAGAAAATCTCGGTTGACTGCCTTCCATAGCTGAAATTTTCATATTGTTAAAGTGGAAAACGCGAATAATAAAACGGATTCGAAAAACATATGAAAAGTGTCCGTTATATTGTGTTCCCAAAAAGAGTGAAGGTCTAAAAAAGACTCTTTCATGACACATCAATAGTTTTTGTTTTGCTCCTTCCAGTGACTGAAAACTTGAATTGAAATAGGTTATTATTAAAACGCTGCCGCGCTTGCATAGATGTCTCGCTCTTTTCTACGACTATTCATCACGTAAAATCATCTAAACAAATCATCCACACGTTCACGCATTTATCACAACCACGAACGTTATCAGCAAAAAGTGGAAAAAATGGAGTACCGCGATGCGACGATTCACAGTTTGAGCGCAATAGAAACGACCTTACACGGCTATAGACTATTTTACGAGACGTTTCAGAACTCAATTCATGGAAAATATTCTCATAGAAAACATGGAACAGCAAATACCGTGTATCCTACTCTAGCAGTTCGTAAAATGGTAAAATGAAATTGCCTAACGCGCACGCAATAATATGAGTGGAAAATATGCAGGTCGCAACTTTTTCATGTACACCTCTCGCTTTTCTATCCGCTAACAGGAGGCGCTGTGAGCGTACTTTATTCGTCAGTGTTTTTTGTGCGTCTCGAATAACCGACTGCAAAACACACCACATATTTACAAAATAAAATGTTACTTAGCTTGCTTAGAATTTCCCGGTGACTCCTTTTTTCACTGGTCCGGTAGCCAACAGAACTTAATTTATAAAATTCACTGAACATACTAATATTATTTGGGGGGAAACAGCTTAAATTAGCTAAATTTCACGTAGAGATAAAACACGCACGACACTTAGCGGGCCTTGTTGCCAGTCCTCTCTCTAACTCTAAGATAAAATAGGATAAAATAAAAAAAAAAAAAACAATATGTCATGCTGTTTTTTAATATTAAAGTCGGCAAACAATGGAAGAAAATGCGGTTCACAAGGCGTAAACATTTGTTTGGTTTTGGTTTTAATGACTCGAAGCTGGAGTCTATGTCATCGAATCACGATAAACACTTTCGCTGTCGAACAGATTTACCTACGGGTGTCTTTCCCGTTTGGTGTGCTTACTTTACTTTACTTTTAGGGCGACAGACCGATTATCGATCCAGTGCCGAATCCAGAATACGTCGCCATATTCGCTTGCATCCTCGTCGACAGCACACGTCCAACGAGTGCGGGGTCTACCCCGGAGTTGACGACCTCTATCGGGATTCCTGCTAAATATAGCCTTCGCTTGACGCTCATCTGGCATTCTAGCTACATGTTCAGCCCACTGAAGCCTGCCGTGTTTTATCCGCTTGACTATATCCGCCGATTTGTATGCATGGTACACTTCATGGTTCATGCATCTGCGCCAAACACCATTTTCTAGTTTGCCGCCAAGGATTGAACGAAAAATCCTACGCTCAAAAACACCAAGAGCTCGCCGATCAGCCTCTTTCAGCGTCCATGATTCATGGCCGTAGAGGGCCACCGGAAGAATCAGTGTTTCATAGAGTGCAAGTTTAGTACGGATATGCAGACTTCGGGACCTTAGCTGGTTACGTAGTCCGTAAAAGGCCCTGTTTGCGGCTGCTCTCCGCCTCTTTTTCTCACTACCCAGGTAAATAAATTCGTCGACTACTTCAAATGTTTCCCCATCTAGCACCACCGCAGCACCAACCTCCGACGGACTACCACGTACTCTGCCAGCCACCATGTATTTCGTTTTGGCAGAGTTTATGACAAGCCCTAATCTCGCAGCTTCCCTCATGAGTGGTCCGAAGGCCTCTTCCACAGCTCTACGGTTGATACCAATGATGTCGATATCGTCCGCAAAACCGAGAAGCATGTGCGACTTCGTAATGATGGTGCCGCTTCTCTGCACACCAGCCCTCCGTATAGCACCTTCTAATGCGATGTTGAACGATAAGCTCGACAGCCCTGACGCTTGATGTAGAACCTTCAAGGGTGGCACGTATCAGCCTAATCAGCTTTGTTGAGAAGCCATGTTTGATCATAATCTGGCATAACTTATTTCTCTTAACTGAATCGTACGCTGCCCTGAAGTCTATGAACAGATGGTGCGTCTGCAAGTTGAATTCTCGAAATTTATTGAGGATTTGTCGCAAGGTAAACATTTGGTCCGTCGTGGAGCGTCCCTCTCGAAAACCGCATTGGTACTCGCCAACAAAGGTCTCCTGCAACGGCCGCAGTCTGTGGAACAGGATGCGGGAGAGAATTTTGTACAATTTTGTAGTTTTGCCCCGATAATTGCTACAGTCCAGGCGATGACCTGTTTATTCAGGTTCCCTTCAACTCTTTCCTCAATCCGTTCATCAACCTTCTGCGAGTACTCTGCAGCCACTCCTTCAGTTGATAGCCGCTGGATGTTCAACTGCATCCTCCTCGTTGCCTTGGATTTCAACACGTTGGACAGCCGGGCGCGGATTTTGGCTACTACAAGATAGTGATCCGAGTCAACGTTCGGTCCTCTGAACGACCCCACGTCTGTAACGTCTGAAAAGTGCCGTCCATCAATCAGAACATGGTCAATTTGAGAGCAAAGCTCTCCATTCGGGTGCATCCAGGTGTGCTTACGTATGTTCCGGCGTGCAAAATAAGTGCTACAGATAGCCATTCCCCTAGCTGCAGCGAAATTAACAAGCCTCAGGCCATTGTCGTTCGTAGTAGAGTGGAAGCTTTCCCTACCAGTTACGGGGCGAAAGAAGTCTTCCTGACCGACCTGTGCATTAGCATCTCCGATGACAATCTTTATATTGTGTCCTGGGCACTCATGGAACTCCTCCTTTTCGTCATCGGGTTTCCATGGGGAAACAGCCGCGCACGTTCCCCCTACCCAGTCAGCATACGACCAAAGTTTCCACCGGGGTTGGTTACCCGATCTCCGCTAAGGTTACTCGTATCCCGGTCGGCACCAAGTGGAGGTTGGAATAGGAGTTGCTGGACAGAGGTGAATGACCACAATAGGATCTCAAGTGACACGTGTCCAACCATTCGCCAACCCGTCTGGTGTTTGTCGCGTTATTTCAAATGAAACTGATGGCTGTCGCAATTGACGGATATACTGACGCATACTATGCCACTTTCCTTTCCTTCAGCGTGTTATTTGAAATTATCACCGTATCATGTCAATTGATGATAGTTTTCTCACACCGCAAGATGCAGTTGGAACGGCAATGGCAACCAATAAATACGTTACGCGAGTTCCGATCAATATGTCGGAGATTTTTTTGCTGTTGATCAATGGCGCCCCGTAGCCACTTTGGATTGTAAACCTGGTGTTGACGTCCTCCCTTTCATATCGTAAAAAATTCCTTTCTGGAAAGGAATATTTATATGCGTGAAGTACTGTATGGAAGCCTCCTGTCTCCGTCAGCGCTCATTGTCATTTTCACTTGAGAATCGTCAGGTGAGAGTGACGCTGTTAATTTTCATTTTCAATTGAATATTATTTCTTTCCTTTTCAAGCCCTTCAGCTGTCAAAATCAAAGCAAGAGAGTTGAATGAGAGTTTTATTTAACTCACAAAATGCTGAAAAATGAGTCAAATGTTTTTCAATTGAAAGCGAAGGATCACAGCGTCACTGTAACCTGTTAATCGTCAATTGAAAATCACTTTGTCAGTCACTGCTCAAGACTAACTTCCTAGAAGGGTGTATGCATTTTGGCACATGTTATCAAAGTATTCAAAGCATTGTAGATCAGAGATCTTTGAATGTACAGATTAACTTAAGTTTGTAAATTTATAGTTTTTTGAAAAAATACGCTTTTTTGTGAGTTATTAGTAAGTGTCAACCACCTCTATTTAAAATCCGATTCACTACTTTTGGTTCCTAAAAAGCAGTGTAAAACTCTTTAATGTTCAAATACTCCCCAGTCACTACACTTTTCACTTTTTATTCACTTTCACTATTTAATTCTATCACTTTTCACTTTTCACTTGCAAATACGTATTTCGGCACTGACATAGCCTAGCCTAACAAGCCAGTCGTCGTTTGTTCGAGTCCCAGCTCGGGAGAGACTGTTAGTGTCAGTAGGATCGTAGCGCTAGCCTGCAATTGTCCTGTACAGTTAACTGCGAAGATTGTGTATAGTAAAACAGATGGTCGAATTCCGATACGGAATGTAGCACCAAGGCTTTGCTTTTTTTTCGTTTTTCGAAAAAGTTTTTCAGACATATTGAGATCTTTCAAGAATTTCAGGCAAAATTGGATCTTTTTCGAACAGTTTCGAGGAAATGTTATAACTTTTTTTCATTATTATTTTTTCTTGCCCCCGATACGTTTTTAGATTTATCACTTTTCCCTTAACATGTCACTTTAAAACATCATTTGAAGTTCTATTCAATATGTATTATTTTCTTGTCGACTTCTTCTGAATTTCTGACATGTTTTTCGGTATAAGCTTTTGTATGCTTTCTTTCTACCTTCAGGAAGCTTTAGTTTTTCGAGGGTTATTCGGAATAAATTTTTGGTAATAGCTTTCGGCCTTGTTCCTGACGCTCAATTTTCGAAAATTTCCTGCAGCATTCGACATTATTTTGTTTTCAATCTCTTTAAATTCCATAACCAATTGCAGCTTCGCCCTTTTCTGATATTTTTGTGTGTATCTCACCCATTTTAGGTTGAATTTTGATGGGATTCTTTTCGAGATGAAAATCGGAGAGTAAAAAAGTGATCAAGTCGAATAAGTGAATACAGTGATCACCCGATTTTAGAAATATTTCTATTGTTTGTTTGACACCCCTTCCTATACTGGAAAGGAAAACTTCCATACAAATGAAACACAACGACTTCCCTGTTGCTGTTTGTTCGTGATGCCTATCGTGCTGGCAGTCCGATACTTATATTGAGAACGTATTGGCAACAGAGCATTACAAAAGGAAACGAAACATGTTCACTAAGGTTGCTTTTTACGCGGTTTTTTTACGCGGATTCTGGAATTTACGCGGTTTTTTTACGCAGATTCCTTTAGTGTACTCCGTGTTTCGATTCGGCATTATTTGAAGGATGTCTTCGGGATTGCGAATGTGGAAAAAAGAAAAAGCTGTTTTTATACAGACGGTCGTGTCCGCACTATACAAACAGCGCGTGTTGGTAATAGCCCGAATCCGCCGAAGACATTTTCCCTCCCTTTTTTATTAGCCTATGAGGCTGTGGGAAGAAGAAGCGTAAGGACTGTTCGGCACCTTGCCGACAGCCTTCGTGCAAAGGAAAGTAAACTCGGCAATCGAGCGTCTGTGCACTGAAGCACTGTTGCCAACTGTACAGATTTATCTGGAAACGTACAGATTTTCTCGGCTTTTTCGGTACAGATTCTGTACCGTACAGATTACAGATTTTTGTGAAAAAGTACAGATAAGTACAGATTTTTTAAATTGGTTGCAAAAGATTGAACAAAACATTGTGACAGATTCCACGACGATGCAATGAATGCGTTGTTGCAGCCCATACACGTAGAATATACTGCCCAAACTCCGGAATTTATTGTCGAGAAGGGTAACACTGAGAGGTTGGTTGAAAAAATGGCAGCTGTCGCCAAAACTGTATTAACAGTTGAAGTAGAAGCTCAAAACTTATATTAACAGAGTCAATGCCACGTCGTCACAGGTTCATGAAAAATAAACAAAAAATTTTGATGTTGTTTCTTCAAAAAATACAAAATAGAAACCATGGTCCAATGGTACAGATTTTGGTACAGATTCATTCCGAAAATAGTAGATTTTTGCAGCTTTCAGTACAGATGAAAATGTGGTAACACTGCACTGAAGGATGTGGGCATCGCATACCGAATGTTATATGCAACCATACATGCTATCGTCGACATGGGAATAAGGTGAACAGCAAAGAAAAAAACATTCGTGTATGGGGAACTAGACGGCAACGTTATAGTCGCAAAATATTTTATCTGTCGGCTATTTTTATTTTGTCAAAATCAACACTGTCAGAGAGGGACGCTCTCGGATGTCATTAGGAAAATGTCATCGCTCGGTACATTTTTTCCCCTGGTCGTGGGTTCGAATCTTAGTAGAATCAGGCCATTTGGTTGTCAAAAGACTTTAACATGGCTTTATTCTCAGGCTGTCCACTTTCATCTTAACAAAATTTAGTCCCTCTTATAATAAAACTGGTCTGAGTAACGTATAATAGTTCTCTTCAGGGAATTGTAATTATGACGCAGTCTTGGCTGGAGGAACGAGGTTTCGGTAGGACTCCGTCCTCTTGACAAAATATAATTCCTACTTATAATATAACTGACCAGAGGTGAAGCATTAAGTGCCTCTACAAGGAATTGTGATTGTGACGCGGTGCTGGTAGGAGGAAAGAGGTTTCGATAAGACTCCTTCCTCTTGACAAAATAAGTCCTTCTGATAATAAAACTGATCTCAGGAATATTCAAACTCTCCAGGCAATTGTAACTGGCGATATTGGCACGAAGAACGAGGTTTCGATAAGACTCCTTCTTCTTGACATAATAAGTCTTTCTTAAAAGAGAAACCAGAGAGAAACGTTAAATGTAGTCTCACTCCAGGGAATTATAACTTGGCGATATTGGTAGGATAGAAAGAGGCTCGCCTCAGTAGAGCAGTAAGCTTGAAATGAAAGGATAAACTCTCACACACAAGCACAGATATAAATGAAAAAGCGTATCATTTACTTCAATAGTGATACTGCCAATAATATGAAGTCCGGGGTACAGAAAACACCTGGGCAATTTCACAATAGATCAAATGTCTCTGGTCGCAGTGATGAATCCTCACAGAGAAGAAAAGGAGAATTTTCATTCTCTAATTTTAACAAAATATAAGCCCGGAACAGAGCATTTCTTATTAATATAAGCGATTTTTTGCGAGGTTCTAACTCTGACATCGGATTCAGTAACCATCACAGAGAAGCTCTCACATTTTTTTCTTTGCTATTTTTTAAAAAAATTATTTGCAATCCAGTTTTTTCAGTTTTTTATTCAAAATTCATTCAGTTGAGTTAATTTTTTTTTTTGGAAAACTCTGTATCCAGCACTTGTTTTAAAAGAGGTGGTTTACAAACTCTTTCAAAAAAAAGTTTACACCTTCCATAAACAGTCTAAAAATAATTAATTATTCGTATGGAACTGCCACTTGTGAAAATTTGCGAGATTTGGAGATGGTCAACGTGAAAGTACCCTCGAAAATTTTAAAATATGTTCGAAAAATTTCAATTTATATAAAAAATAACAAAGTTCTGAAAAATACGCATTTTTGAATGCCTGATAACTTTGTAGAAGATTAAAAAAATCTGAAAAATTGGAAAACAAAGTGTGGACGAAGATTGTGGTTTCTAGAGCTGTGATTCCTGTGATTCTGTTAGAGATAGAAATATGCTGTCTTCAGCAAAGTTTTGTGTTTTAGGATTACCTGAAACTTTGCTGAAAACACTACGTGTCAAAATGCGTTTTCGAATATTTCGAAAGTTTCCCGAACATGCGTTATGGTAATTGATCAAATTAAAATGGCTATATAAAGCACTGTGAAATGGTTGAATTTTAATGTAAACTATATTTAGAATGATGTTATTCAACACAGAGTTGTGTAAAAGTACTAAAATATTGAACCTAAAAAAAATCAGTTTACCCTGACATTTTTTGGTGATAAAATCGAGGGCAGACAAAATCGGGGCATGAAATTATCGGGTGAATACTGAATTGAGCAATTGAATAATGTAAGCTCATCGGACCATCTAAATAAACAATTTAAAAATGAAAAACTACGTACGCCATGTACAAAACAACTTTTCTAGGAAATCCGCGTTAAAAAAGTGCGGGAACTCCTGAATCCGTGTAAAAAAATCGCGTTTTCTATGCAAGGTTTTATTTATCTATTACTACTCAAAAACGAAACACATGTTCATAGTATACGTATCATTCCATCGATTCCTGTATTTTATGTGATTTGTAGTTAGCATCAATAGTACGTAGTTATAATTTCAAAAAACAATAAACAAGTGCCGATTTAAATGAAAATCAAAACAAATCACTCTTAATCTCGTATAAACTTCCCACACACAGGTATCGCAAAACTATACCAATTAATGACATTTCACCATGTATTTTCATCATTAGCACGTGATCGGCCGTTCCTCTAATTACCCAACTATTTCCCTGCTGGGACATGCTATTAAAGAACATACAACATGAAGAGAAGCTTCTTCTCTAGTCGAGAACATCGGCTTTTCTTCAATCTTAGTTAGGCTCCACCAGTGGTAAACCTGTTCGGATATAGTTATTGGAATACAGTCCGTAACTGAGAGACTGGAACTGGTAGTCTGGGAAGCTTCCGCCATTTAGGCATAGAGCAAGATTCGAAGCGCTGCATACTAGACCATGTTACGAATTCCGTTCAAACCGGAAGACATAGAATCCGTTTGGCTACTGGCACTAGTAAGTCGTGTAGGTACTGTGTGTTTATAGCGGTTAACCAAATAGGAAAGATGACTTTAAATTATTTACGACGAGAAACAACGAAGCTGTGGCACATTCGTTATTCTTGATGTAGATCGATTCATGGCGTCGAAAAGCAATGGAAGCGGTTCAAAACGGTGAATATAAAATCTCGACGACTGCTGTATCATAACCTTATATTGCAAAACCTGATTAGTATATCAAAAAATGAATCTAACTCTCTGAATACCAGACTATGGACAATGGTCCATTGGTGATACTGACAGTGAAAAACAACACGAAGGTTATAGTTGTGGCATTAAGTTCGTGTATTTGGTCTATTCACCAACAGGCGAGCAAGTGCCCCAATGGTGTAACTTAAACCTAACAATAAAAAAAAATATCTTTAGAGAGTCAATACATATAAAGAAACGGGAATACAACAATATGACATTACAACTAGTCAGATCTTATAAACTATAAACGATATCGCCGACGAAGAAGCGTTCGAGATAAATTGAAGTCGAATAGAGCGGATACTCTATTAAACAATCTTTGGAGACCAACTATTGCGCCAAAAATGCTGTAGTTAGTTCGTTGAGCAGGTAATCGCAGCATCGAGTTGTTTCGCAGAGCACGAGGTTGCACGTTTATATTCACTTGTTCCAAAAGAGCGGGGCAGTCTATGCGGCCTTGCAAAAGGTCTGTGGTAAACAACGCCCTGGCCGTGTCTCTACGGACAGACAAAGGCTCCAAACGTATTAGTAAGCAGCGACTTTCATAGCTTGGTAGGCGGAAACGATCCGTCCATGGCAGTTTACGAAGAGCAAATCTCAAAAAGCGCCGTTGAACTGATTCTATTCTTTCCGCGCCATTGTTGTAATGAGGGATCCAGACAACCGAGCAGTACTCTAATATAGAGCGAGATATTGCGCAATACAACGATTTGAGGCAGTAAATATCTGTAAATTCCTTAGCGGTCCTGAAGATGAATCCCAGAACTCTAGAGGCTTTGTCGATGGTAAACGAAATGTGAGGCTTGAATGTTAGCTGGGAATCCATAATAACCCCCAAGTCATTAACTTGGTTTACGCGCTCGATTTCAGTTCCTAGCAAAGCGTATTTGTAATGTAAGGTCTGTTTTTTCCTCGAAAATGATACAATCGAGCATTTAGATGGATTAACGTCCATACGGTTCTGATGGCACCAATCGGCAAAAATATCTAGCTGACGTTGAAGGAAGTGGCAGTCTTCAATTGTGTGAACTTCAAGATAGAGTTTGAGATCATCCGCGTAAGACAACCGTGGTCCTTTAATAACTAGGTTCACGTCATTAAAATAGAGCAGGAAGATAAGTGGTCCTAGGTGACTTCCCTGCGGTATTCCAGACGTAGCGTCAAAATAAGAGGATTGGCAATCCCCAATAGCAACGGTTAGACGGCGACCGGTAAGGTACGATTGGAACCATAGTAACAGATTCCCATTGATTCCAAGATTGTCAAGTTTTGCGACGGCTATGCGATGGTTCAGTTTATCGAAGGCAGCTGTCAAGTCAGTGTAAATGACATCCGTCTGAGCACGTTTCACCATACTGTCACTAATGTACGAAGTGAGACAAAGCAAATTAGTAGCGGTGGAGCGACCGGCTGTGAATCCATGTTGGTCAGTGCTTATGAAAGCTTTACAGTGAGTGAGCAAAGGCTCCATGATGACAAGTTCGAACAGTTTTGCGACAGCACAGAGTGAGGTGATGCCACGATAATTGCTCACATCGTGTTTGTTTCCCTTCTTGTGTACTGGAAACATGTAAGCCAATTTCCAGCATGACGGGAAAATTCCGGAAGTGACAGATAGCTGGAAGACATGCTGAAGCGGAGAAATCAGGTTAGCAATCTGCGTTTTCAGAAACTTCGACGGAATCCTGTCAGGACCCGGGCTTAGGGATGATTTAAGTTTGCTGCAGGCTCTGGAAATCATTGTCGCGTCTAAATGAATGGTGCTCAAAGCTTGACCGGATCGTGGGGTATTACTGGCGGCACGTTCAACGTGATGATCGCTTAGTGTCTCATCAGTGAACACACTGGCGAATTTCTTTGAGAAAAGCTGACAGATGTCTTGCGAGGTGGTTGCCTCCTTACCGTTAAAAGTCATAGAGGATGGTATTCCTTCTTCATGTCGCTGTTGATTGACGAACTTCCAAAACTGCTTGGGATGAGACTTGAGCTTCCTCTGTAGATCTTGTTGATAACGAAGAAAGCATCGTTTCGCAACACTTTTGTATGTGTGGTTGATTCTCACATAATGGCGTTTTAGGGACAGTGAACGGTGCTTAGTGAATTTCTTCAAGGCAGCTCTCTTCTCAGATTTCAGCTGTCGAAGTTCTCTCGTTAGCCACGGCTGTCGGGGCGCGGGATGTTGGATCTTCTTTGGAACGTATCGGTCGATGGCATAGGCCAATACGTTGGGGAGAGTTTGAGCGGCGTTTCCGGCATTGACAGAGTCTAGAATAGAGTTCCAGTCGAGCTCGGAGAAAAACTCGGCGATACTCTGGTGGTCGGCATTGCGGAAGTCGTAAGATACGGTAGCGGATGCAGTGTCAAGATCACGTTTCAGATCGGCATTAATGGTTACTAATAAAGGTGGGTGGTGGGGGACTATTTTTACTAATGGAGCAGGGGCTTCGCACAAATATGGGGCCGTATCCTGGGCGCTCACAAAGCAGAGGTCTAAGATGCGGTTGTTCTGGTTAGTAATATGGTTGATTTGGGTGAGTGTGGCTGAGCTATAACAATCCAAAAGTGAAGCAGCGTTTGGATGGATACTCGAGTGATCCAAGCCCGGAAAGAAAAACCCGTCTCGATATTCTCTCCATGAAATCCGAGGAAGGTTAAAATCGCCGAACACCATAACTTCGTCTGTTGCATTTGCGGTTTCCAGTACTGAGAAGACTGAACGGCAGTGGGCAACGATCAATTCACGCTCGTGGACTCGATCCGGAGGTATGTATAAAGCGCAGAGAAATAGCTTACGATCGCTCAATTTGATCGCTGTCCAAACCTGTTCCAGGCTCAAAGAGGCGTCATCCTCTAATGTTCTAGCTTGAAATTTAGAATTGACAGCCACGAGAACGCCCCCACCAGTACATTTACGACTATTTTCGGCGTTCCTATTACAACGGAAAACCTCGTAGCTATTTCCGAACACCTGACGAGAAAGTGTGCGCGAATCCAGCCAAGTCTCCGTAAGAACTATGATATCATAGCAAAGATCCGAGACAGCAACGCGGAAATCATCGACAACGCTGTTCATACCGCCGATGTTCTGGTAGTACACGTTGACCTCCTGGTGGCGGGTAGAGAGCAGGCAGCTTGTTGATCGTATTGTTGATGTGCAGCTCGAAGTGCTGGGAGTGCAGCTAGAATGCGAAGCGGTATCAGGCATCGAGTGTGATGAATCAAAGTTAAACTCGCCCGCTGAAGTCGGTTGGAAGACCCCCAATCCACGTCTGCCGTCAGGACCGAGACGACTGTGATGAGCGCTGGCTGCAATAGGCGCGACTGGGGCAGAGGAACCGGGGGCTTCCATGTTGCTTTCCACAGTGCGTCCCGGTTGCAGCTGCATTCCAAGATTAGAGGGCTCGGTTTCAGCGCTGTAATTTAAAATAACATCGGAAAGCAAAAAGCAATCGAAACACGCTTGTGTCGAATACTTGCCATAGATAACAGACTGGAAGATCCCCTCTATTCCACTGAGTTCGGTACCGGGACGGCTCTGTTGGCAGGAACTTTGATGAAAAACGGAGAGATTGTCAATTCTTGGAGAAGGTAGAACCGAAACAGAGTCAGAGGGGACTTCCATTGAACCTTGTTGCGTGCATCCCGGTATATCCAAGTAAGTTGATACCTGGACATCGAAGATGGTGGATCGGTTCCTGTGGCATCTGCGGGTTGGATAGGTGAATTCAGTGGTTCCTTCGGAGTAATCTGTTGTTGTCTCATTCGGTAGAGCGGTTGTGAGGGAGTGTTCCGAGTTTAGCACAGATTCGTCATGGGCGTTGCTAGAGACGAAACTTGGGATAGCAAGAGCGGTGTCGTTGTTTTTTTGGTTTTCAGCGGTGCGCGAAATTTTGGTGCTTTAAAATCCTCGAATTCGCGAAAGAGAGTACCCTCCGGCCATGTTTCTGGATCCAGTTCCTTGGCCTTTAGGGAAGGATCAACTCCAATTTTGAAGGACACGAACGTAAGGGTGCTAATGTCCTTGTCCTTCGGGACGAGTTTGACAACGACAGGGTCGTCGTCGGTCTCGAGATAGGCCTTCGCTATGGTTAACATAGCTTCCGAAGAGAAATCAGGCCGAATCCTAGATATATACAGCCAGAATTTATCTTCGATGTTATTGGTAGCGGGTGCTACAACAAAGCTGTTCAGAGTCGGCTTACTACCGACAGTGCAGTTGTCCGTGGATCGTGGGGCCGCATCTGATTCACGGGGTCGCTTGAAAGCCCTATGTTGATCTACTGCAGGCCAACGATTGCGTAGTGACGGTGAGAATGGGGCAGTCGGTTTGGTATGTAGTAGTTTGATTTCGCCACGTAGCTCAGTAATCGCGTTGGTTAGCGAGTTCAGCTGTGGCAGTGGACTAGCATTGGATGACAGCATGCGAAAATGAGAATTCTCGAACAACTCGGCACAATTGTCACACATCCAGAAGGGGTTCTTTTTGTGCGAAGTAAAGTACCCTAGCAGCGCGCGTGACACGCCAGCACATGTACTCATGTGGAATGTCGCTCCGCAATAACCACGACAGGTAACAAAATCAATGCCCGAAATAGCATCGGAGCACTTTGCACACGTTTTAGCCATAGTAATATATAAAGTTCCAACACCCACCACTAGCAGCACTTAATCGGTGAAGTGGACAGTCTGGGAATAAATTATCTTCGCAATACGTTGTGATGACTCAATCGGAGGGTTTGAGGATATGCTTATTGTATATTTGACGGAAAGATGGCGCTGTTGAAAAAAAATCGAGCAGGACAACAGTGCGAGAAAGCAAGCTGATTGCAAACACAAAAACACTGCACTTAGCACGTCGAAAAATTCACTAAATAAGCACTTTGCAGCGGTTATTCTCACAAAACTTCACTTGCCCGGTACAAAAATGAGAACAAATAAGAGTTCGATCGGTGTACAATAGCCGAAAAGTGTGAAAGCACTACAGAAAAACGGTATAAATAAATCGTCGTAAACAAACTCGACTGAACAAACAAGCTAGTGATGCCAGAATGCATGAAAAGCATGTATGTAATTCATAATACTGAAATTCATGCCTCCTCTAGATGCTGTTGCGAAACAACAAAACATTCAAAATCTGATAATCTAAAGTTTATTCATAAATCAAAAGCATTATTGCTATCCTGATATTATTACTAGCCAATCAAAGTATGCTTGCAACTAATGAGCATACCATTTTGATGTCTGTGTTAGGAAAATAACGTGTCAATAAGAAGGAAGCTGAACGAAACTTGCTGCACCTCTAGCATTTTTGCGACAGGTTGTGTTCGATATCATACATTGAATCATTTCATCTACCTACTTGATGTCTGTGTTAGGGAAAAAAGCCAATCGTTTGGAAATTGTATGCGGATATTTGACCTTGAAACACTTCCTCGATTTTCACCGCTTAACTAGAAGATGACGGGAAGAATTATCAAATCATAATGATGCTGTCTATGTTCACTATCTAACGACATATTTTTATTGCATTCTCTTTTCTCTGGTTCGTACATAACATTAGACATTGGGGACGAAAATGTACATTCATTGTACATTCAGTTGAAAATATCTAATGATAAGCATAGGTGTTGTTTTCCTAGAAATGGTAACCATGAAACGAAACAGTTACCGCTCAATTCTCTCATTGAAAACGATCGCCCTCCGGAAAATATTAAAACGACAATTTTTCGATAATATAATCCCATTGCAAAACAAAAAAACGGTCAAAGAGCTGACCCGTACGTAACCTCACCAGTAGAATATAAAACGCCAGCATTTCCAACCAGCTCGGTGCTGCGGGGAAAGGGAAGTGCATGAGAAAAGTGAATTTTCTTTCAATTTTGCTCGATCTTAGCCGTCCGCACCGTCATTCGGTTTGCCCCATAAGAGCAGTACAATTTGTGCCCGCTATTGAATCACCCTTTCATGTTGTTCCAATGCGGTGCTTTGTGGGAGGAATAGGAAAAACATACTTTCAGGTTCCGTGTTTTATTACACCGGAGGAAACTATTTTCAAACCGACCAATCGAGAATAGAAAACAGGACAGAATCTAGAGCCATCCCAAACATCCCCAAACGAAACCAATAAAGCCTAAGTAATGGAGGGAAATTGGAAAGAAAATTCGACTGTGTGTTTTTGGTCAGCATGCGGGAGAAAAATGATCTGGAATAAAATTTAATTCCGAAAAAAGAAGACGCAAAAAACCCGTTCCGTATTTTGATGCCGAGACATAAGCAGCCAGATCTCGATTTGCCATCCGGGCTGGCGACGACGCTGGCTAGTGACATAAAAGTGGAAAATGTGAAAGAAAATTGCCTTTACGGTTGCTTTGATGCACGCCACATTATGCAGATGGCAGCACAGCTTAGCACGGAGTAAGAGGAATAAAGGGCACATCAAAACGGTCAAATGGGGGATGATGGCTTTCTGAAATGTGAGTAATCAAAGTTTACTACCGGAGGGCACCATTTCGGTAGATAAGCTAATTGCGTTACTACTTGTGAGAAAGTAGTTCAAAACGGTTATTCTGGGCTAATTGGAGTGAGTTCACTATGATTACAGAAAGCTTCTTCTCTTTGAACGATGGATATTTGTTCTTCCATCTATTCAATCTGTGTGAAGTAAACACATCGGAGAAAAGTTGATCGCATTGGTAAAAACGTCGTTTGGATGCACAGGAAAAAAATTAACTTTCGGTATCGAGAAAAATCAGCAGTTTTACCGCAAGTTTTACCTGCCGCCTGCCATGAACGGTAAAGTTTTGCTACGCGGAGTCAGATGAAAGCGAACCATTTTTCTATTAGACTAGTAGTAGATACCACGAGCGAAAATTCCAATAAACTTTGAAAGCAAAGGCAAGCAAAAAGAATTACACTTCTCTTTCTTACCGAAAATCCTCCCAAGCTTCACTTTCAGAATAGCAATCTCAGCATCCAGACACTGCGTCACTTTTCAATCTTTCGACTGGCATACCGTCTGTGTGTTTCTTCTTTCGCGCTTTCCACATTTCCACAACCTCTCATCGCCTACTTTGTAAACTAACAAAACATAAAAAGTCCCCCAAATGCAAGGCTTTTCCCTGCCGCCCCACTCGCTCGCAATCCAGCAATAGGTATAATGTTATGAAATCAAATAATAAAATAGACTTTCATTCGGAGACCTCTTCATCTCGGGCAAGATAAATCTTGCTCGTCTTCTCTCCGGGGCTTGCGGCAGTTGGATCGAGGACGAAACGATTCTCGTTCAGATTTTCGACAGCTTTTTGGTGTGCGCCCGCCACCCAGTTGTCTAGCCTCCGAAAAATGACGAAAAATCCATTTCTACTTTTGCAAATGTCTGCTGAATTGAATGGAACTTTTCTGCTTAATTGTTTGACAAAAAGTCACACAGCAATAGTTTTTTGTAACTGAGAAGAATTCAAATGCGAAAGTTTCGTACAAAGACTATTAGAGCAAGTACATAAAATATTTTTGAAGCCATTTTCAAACCATCAAGCTAAGGTTGCATTTTTAGACGTTATTCATTCAATAACCTCAGAAATCTGAAATAGCTAAACCACACTGCATAACAATCTATTAGGTATAAGTGTTTACAAGTGAGCGGGGGCCTAGTGGGGTTGGTAACGTCTCCGCCAACCACGCTTGACGCCTGGGTTCGAATCCCACCGCCGACATAGGTGTCGATGTTTGTGAGGTGGCGTAATCCACTCACAACCAACCCAACTGGTCTGGATTCAATCCTAGCCAACACCGGGAGATTTTCTGAGGCGAAAAATCTCTGGGATCACGCCTTCCATCGCATGAGGAAGTAAAGCCGTTGGGGCCGGTCCGTTAATAAACGGGTCGTGAGTTAGGGTCCTGGGTGTGGAGTCGCCTTCCTGGGCGTCGGTGATTGGCCACAACAGTGGCGGAACTAGACCGACGGAAAATAAGCGAGAATAAAAAAAAGTGTTCACAAGATGCTACTACCATTCTGTGCCGAACACGCATCAGTATAGGACGTGTTTGGTGATCGCTCCGATAGAATATAAAACAAAAGACGCGCGAGCAAGTGTTGGCATTGTTTGCCTGGTCGAGTGAAGGTTCAAGGTCGCCCGCCTTTGTGCAACTGTTTCGCGCATCGTGGCTGTTTGCTGGTGCGTAAGCCGATTTGGCTGCTAAGTGATTTGTGCTACAGCAGTGAACGAGAATCTCAACACAAAGGAGGAAAGAGAAGAAGCCAACAGTTGACAGCGAGTTGTGTCGCTGTGCTGAGTGATCACACACCCGGCTTGCTGCTGGTGGCTGTTTGGAGCTGCTGTATTGGTGCTGCTGGCTGTAACGGCTGCAGCTTCGACCGTTCGGACAACCAACCCTGCTGAAAGGAGAAGTAAAGAGGTACGTGTTCTGTCGGCGCTAGTGCGCTAGATTTAGCGCGATGGATGTAGATCCCTCGCCTCCCGTGCCACCATCCCCGAACCCCTCCAACCCTGTCCCTCCTGCCAACCCTTCCTCTGTTAATTCTCCAGTCCCCCCTCGCCCCAGGCTTTACCCGGACGGATCTCAGGGCAGCTTTACTGTTTTCTTTCGGCCAAAAGCAGGACCGAAATCGAAACCGTTAAACATCCTGCATATTTCGAAAGACCTGACGGAGGGGTACAAGGCCGTGACCGAAATCTCCAAGGTCAGACCCAACAAGCTCCGTGTCGTGGTCAGCGACCTGGAACAGGCCAACGCTATTGCTCGCTCCGAGCTTTTCACACGCGAGTATCGCGTTTATATACCCGCACGAGACGTGGAGATCGACGGTGTCATAACCGATTCGAGTCTGTCGGTCGAGTGTATCTTGGCAAGCGGTTTTGGCTGCTTCAAAAATGCTTTGTGTCACGACGTAAAAGTAAAGATCATAGATTGCAAGCAATTGCGGTCTGTGTCTCTTGTCAACGGCACAAAAGTGTACACTCCGTCAGACTCGTTTCGTGTTACGTTTGCCGGATCTGCTCTCCCTAGCCACGTCTCGATCGATCGGGTTCGTCTGCCTGTGCGATTGTATGTACCCCGTGTTATGAATTGCACCAATTGCAAGCAGTTAGGCCACACAGCCGCCCACTGCTGCAATAAGGCACGATGTAGCAAGTGTGGAGAAACTCATGCGGACGATTCTTGCAGTGTAAATGCTGAAAAATGTATTCACTGCGGGGAAAATCAGCATGAGCTCTCCACATGCCCGGTGTACATGCAGCGCAGAGATAAAATCAAGCGGTCACTTAAGGAGCGTTCAAAGCGATCTTACGCTGAGATGCTGAAGAAGACCGTGACCACTTCTACCATAACATCGAACCCCTTTGATCTGTTGTCCTCTGATGAAACCGATTCTGACGATTCACCAGCGGGAACAACTTATGCCAATCCTGGGTCGTCTAGAAAGAGAAAAAATATTTCCTCTCCTAAACTTCCCCGAAAAGGTCCTAAGATTTCCCAAAGTGAAATGAAAGTTACAAACAAACCAAACAGTGCTGCAGAAAAACCGAAGCAAACTCCTCCTGGGCTTGCAAATTTAAAGTCCTAAAAGAAGTTCCCAGCACTGCCAGGAACATCTAAAACCCCAGTTGTTCCTTTTGCACTCCCAGTTGATGAAACAAACTCTGGATTAGTGAAATTTTCTGACATTGTGAACTGGATTTTTGAAAATTTCAATGTACCCGATTCAATTAAAATTTTTCTTACAGCATTCCTCCCAACAGTTAGATCATTTTTGAAGCAGTTGACTGCCCAATGGCCCCTCCTTGCAGCGATTGTATCCTTCGATGCCTAATTCAACTGCGTATACGAAGGATTCTATCTCTGTCTTACAGTGGAATTGTAGAAGTATTTTACCAAAAATGGATTCATTTGAAGTTTTAATAAATAGAAACAAATGCGATGCATTTTCCCTTTGTGAAACTTGGCTTACTTCAAAGATTGATCTTAACTTCCATGATTTTAATATTACTCGCCTTGATCGAGACACCCCATATGGAGGAGTACTTTTAGGGATTAAAAAGTGCTATTCTTTCTATCGTATTAACCTCCCCTCGATTCCAGGCATCGAAGTTGTCGCATGTCAAATGACAATACAAGGTAAAGAGCTTTGTATTGCCTCAATATATATTCCTCCCAGAGCACAGGTTGGGCAACGGCTGCTCTTTGATTTAATAGAACTTCTTCCCTCGCCACGTTTGATTTTGGGAGACTTCAACTCTCATGGCGAGGCTTGGGGTTCCCCATACAATGATAACCGCTCCTCTTTAATCTATAACCTTTGCGATGACTTTGACATGACTATTTTGAACAACGGTGAAATGACACGTATCCCGAAACCTCCAGCGCGCCCAAGCGCTTTGGATCTATCCTTATGTTCGACGTCGCTACGGTTGGATTGCCCATGGAAGGTAATCCTCGATCCTCACGGAAGCGACCATCTGCCTATTCTTATTCCAATTACAAACGGGTCAACTCGCATGCGACCAATTGACATTCCGTATGACCTCACACGGAATGTCGATTGGAAGTTATACGAGGACATGATTTCAAAAGCGGTCGAGTCGATTCAACATCACCCACCACTTGAAGAATACAACCTCCTCGCGGGCTTAATCCTCGACGCCGCGTTGCAAGCCCAAACGAAGAAATATCCCGGCGTAACGATCAAAGAGCGGCCTCCAACTCCGTGGTGGGACAAAGAGTGCTCCGATGTCTACACGCAAAGATCCGACGACTATATACGGTATTCGGAGCTTAATACCAAGCTGAAAAGTCTGGCTAAAGCAAAGAAACGCGGATATTGGCGTCGGTTCGTGAACGAGACGTCGAGGGAGACATCGATGAGCACTCTTTGGAACACAGCCCGAAGAATGCGGAATCACGTAACGGTCAACGAAAGCGAGGAGTCTTCAATTCGGTGGATATTTGATTTTGCCAGGAAAGTATGTCCGGACTCTGTTCCTAATCGAAACATTGTTCGCGATACGTCTCCGGGCCACGACGCGATAGAATCACCTTTTACGATGGCAGAATTTTCAGTTGCCCTCCTGTCCTGTAACGCCAAGAGGCGCTTGTTGAACTTGTTCAATAAGTTCCTGGAGCAAAACATTGTACCGCAGGGTTGGAGGCAAGTGAAGGTGATCGCCATCCAAAAACCAGGGAAAACAGCTTCTGATCACAACTCTTATAGGCCGATTGCAATGCTATCCTGTATCCGGAAATTGATGGAAAAAATGATACTCCGTCGTTTAGACCATTGGGTCGAATCAAATGGTCTACTATCAGATACTCAATTTGGCTTCCGCCGTGCCAAAGGGACGAATGATTGTCTTGCGTTGCTTTCAACAGATATTCAGCTGGCGTATGCTCGCAAAGAACAAATGGCGTCTGCGTTCTTGGACATAAAGGGGGCTTTTGATTCCGTTTCTATTGGCATTCTTTCGGGTAAACTTCACCGACAAGGATTTTCTCCAATTTTAAACAATTTTTTCACAATTTGCTGTCCGAAAAGCACATGCATTTTACGCACGGCGATTTGGCAACTTTTCGCATTAGCTACATGGGTCTTCCCCAGGGCTCATGTTTACGCCCCCTTCTTTACAACTTTTATGTAAATGACATCGACGAATGTCTGGCAAATTCATGCACGATAAGACAACTTGCAGACGACAGTGTAATCTCTGTTACAGGAGCCATGCTGCCGATTTGCAAAAAACCATTGCAAGATACCTTGGACAATTTGTCTGCTTGGGCTTTACAGCTAGGTATCGAATTCTCTCCGGAGAAGACTGAGATAGTAGTTTTTTTCTAGGAAGCATGAACCTGCTCAGCTTCAAACACAATTAATGGGTAAAACGATTTCTCAGGTTTTGGTACACAAATATCTTGGTGTCTGGTTCGACTCTAAAGGCACCTGGGGTTGTCACGTTAGGTATCTGATGAAAAAATGTCAACAAAGAGTGAATTTTCTTCGTACAATAACCGGACAATGGTGGGGAGCCCACCCAGGAGACCTTATATGGCTTTACCAAACAACGATATTGTCTGTCATTGAGTACGGGTGCTTCTGCTTCCGCTCCGCAGCAAACACACATTTGATCAAACTGGAGCGAATACAATATCGTTGTTTGCGTATCGCCTTGGGTTGCATGCAGGCGACCCATACGATGAGTTTGGAGGTCTTAGCTGGAGTACTACCATTGAAAAACCGCTTCTGGAGCCTGTCTTCTCGCATTCTTATCAAATGTGAGGTCTTGAACCGTCCTGTGATTGAAAATTTTGAAAGGTTAATCGAACTTTATTATCAAACCCGTTTTATGACATTGTATTTCAATCACATGTCCCAAAATATTAACCCTTCTTCGAATATTCCAAATCGTGTCGACTTATCAAATACTTCTGATTCTACTGTGTTTTTCGATACATCCATGATAGAAGAAACTCGTGGAATCCCGGATCATTTACGCGTGCAGCAGATCCCCAAAAATTTTTCCAATAAATATCGAAACATCAACTGCGACAATATGTTCTACACTGACGGATCACTTCTTGATGGGTCCACTGGCTTCGGTATTTTCAATAACAATTAAACCGTCTCCCACAAGCTTGATAATCCTGCTTCTGTTAACGTCGCAGAATTGGCTGCAATTCAGTACACCCTAGGGATTATCGAAAAAATGCCCACGGACCATTATTTCATCTTTACGGACAGTCTCTGTTCCATTGAGGCTCTCCGATCGATGAAAGATGTTAAGCAATCTCCGTATTTCCTGGGGAAAATACGGGAACATCTGAGTGCTTTATCCGAAAAATCGTATCAGATTACCTTAGCGTGGGTCCCTTCTCACTGCTCGATACCGGGCAATGAGAAAGCGGACTCTTTGGCTAAGGTGGGCGCAACAAACGGTGGAATTTATGAAAGACCAATTGCCTTTAATGAATTTTTCTCATTTGTACGTCAGAATACGATCATCAGTTGGCAAAATGCTTGGTCCAGAGGGGAACTGGGAAGGTGGTTACATTCCATAATCCCCAAGGTGTCGACGAACCCGTGGGTCAAGGGGTTGAATGTAGGTCGGGATTTCATTTGCGTGATGTCCCGGCTTATGGCCAATCACTATAGATTTGACGCGCATCTCCGTCGTGTTGGGCTCGGGGAAAGTGGTATCTGTGCCTGTGGTGAGGGTTATCACGACATAGAGCATGTGGTTTGGTCATGCCCTGTACACCGTGACGCCAGGTCTAAATTAATAGCTTCCCTGCAGGCCGAAAGTAGGCAGCCGGCTGTTCCTGTTCGTGATGTCTTGGCGAGCCGTGACCTATCCTACATGTCCCTTATATACGTTTTCCTGAAATCCATCCACGCCCCAGTTTAATCCTATTCCCTTCCGCCTACATCCAACCAAACGACAAAAACACGACCCCGGATCCGGAAACAGCAACTAGACCCGCACGATACTCTCAGGTCCCGAGGGAGACAACCCAATATGCCAGTCCGTAATATCTTGGCCCAGCAGCGGAATATATTCAATATGCTGCTTACCTATGGCGATGGAAAACCATCAAACAACAAATCAGTGCTTTTAATGCAAAACATTCTAGCTTTAAGTTACATTTAGTTTCAGCTCGTAGTCGGCAGCGAGGAAAAAAAATTTGCTTTTAGTTATTAAGATACTTTAGAAAGTAAGCTACCAGATATAATTGGCGCCGTTAAACATTAAATTGTATTTGTGCCGTGTCAAATAAATTATAGATGAACAAAAAAAAAGATGCTACTAGCAACAATTGAACAATCAGTCTTTCAAAGCACTGTGAGAAACTTGTTCAATGTTACTAAACGTAACTGACTCATGATCGAAATTATACTGAGATAAGTTATGACAAAAAATGTTTTTAACCATAGAGCTCTATTTCTAGCATCTACTAATATGGGCAGATTTATATAACTCTATCTCAGATACTGACAACCTAAAGAGTTGTGGTCTTCAGAAAAGTTGTTCAGCAAAGCCTGAACTGCAACATGTTGCAGTTTTTTTTTTTTTGGTGGTAGTGGGCCATGCAGTTTTGAGCATTTTAAATTTTGTTCACCTCGTGAATCTGACTAATAATTGAATTAAAATTGAAAAGCACACATTATTATTAATTGTGCTAGAGGCCATCCACATTCCACGTGGGTAAGTTCCTGATTCATCCTGGCATTGACCACGGTAATGCAACAAAATCGTTATATTTTTTAAGCAACTAGGCTTTTTCGATCTTCCAATGAGCACCAACGGTGATTTATGAGTAATGAATACGTTCGAGCATGGCATCAAGTTACTAGATTATTGTCAATTCTAATTTCTAGAATTTCTAGTTTTTGTATTCCGAAAGAGGTAATTTTTCACGGGGAGTCATTTCAAAAAACAAGCCCGATTCGTCACAATTATAAATGTGGTCGGCAGTCAAGCCATACTTCATCAGGTAATTAAAAACTCGTCCTTAAATGTAGCGATTATCGGAAGTTTGCTGACAATGTTTCGCCGCTAGATCGCACCACTAGTTGAATTAATTCGTGTTTTCATAATATTTTTAAAAATCTCAGAAACGTGATAATATGTTTACGTGATAAATTCAATAGTGATAAGAATAAAACGTGAAAAAACAAAAGTTGAAAAGTTCATTGAATTCTTTGAGAATGCTGCCAGCCCCTCATTCGAGTTGGCCCAAAATGTGTCATATATTGTTTGTATTTACACTTGTAGAGTCCGGCAATCAGTAAAAGAATAGAAACAGTTGCCAAAATCGGAATGTGCCAAAAACGGAACTTACCTGTACAATTATTCTGAAAAATGACGAAATTGATATTTTTTTAAACTTATACTTCAATAAAAAAACTGGTTTTCATTTTTTTATTTGTTTCCTGGGCGTTTCACCAAATTTTTCTTAAAACTTCTGTTTTTTTTTAATGTAGAAAAATTCGTTTTTTTTAATTAAAAATTAATTGTTCATTTAAAATTTTGCGCACCAGAAAAAATTGTTCCTATCGTGTATATTTTTTATATAAGATTACAATTTTTGTTTTCTACAATTCCCTCTCAGGCAGTTTTTCTGAGTTTCAATGCTATAAAATGATAACGTATACTAAAATTCATACGCCCTTTAGTCTTGAATCTAAAAATTTTTCCACTTGTGAAAAATACGTAATGTGGTAAGCCAAATATGTGTGCAAAGTTTCATTCAAATTAAAAATGGTCGATTGAATTTTTGCGAATTTTCAAAACATTTGGCATGGGAACGCTCTATACATACATATGAAAAAACAATTAATTTTGTGTCCTCAGTCTCAGTGGCTTGAAATACTGTTTCAATTTAAACCAGGACATCGTAAAGTCAATGGCTTTGCAGTGTTCATTAAAAGAGTAGGTCCATCGTTTTGCATATTCCGTTCGATGATTAAGTGCAAATAAACTACGGTTTCGAAGTTGCCGAATGGACAACACGCTGCGAAACGATATCATTTCATTTTTCACTGTCGTTTTACGCGAATAGAGAAGCCTTACGTGCTAGCGGAACTCAATAATCATAGAAACAATTGTTTTCGGCAGGTCAATATCATTTATCATTCAATTAACTAGCTGAATTTTCAGTTACTTAGTTCGTGATTCAGCTCCGAAATCCCTTGAATGAAGTGCGAAAATCTTATTCTCTACTCTTCTTCAAAGAGGCTGCTTCTTCTAAAAGGAGTCGCGATAGACACAAAAGGGAAAGTGCAAGCATGATAACAACTACAAAACACTACCAAAACAAATTCTACTCTCCACAACAATCACTGGATCTACAAGCCATGAAGTCAAATAGCATAAACAACGATGAAAAAAAATATCCTTCGTGAATCTCGCTTTCACGGAGAAAAGTTTCAACAAGCCAAAGAAACATCTGAATATCTTAACTGTTGCTGATCCACCTACCGGAATGGAAGACGATTCAAGAAGATACTTGAACTCAATCTATTGTGAACTGTGTTTTAAACGATTGTGTGGCTTCTGCTTTCTAAGAAAGATATACTAGCAAAGCAGTTTTTGCGAAGTATAAACAATATTAATTGCTTCCTATTTTATTTACATTATCCCGTGTTCGTACTTCCGCGGCTAAATGGATTATATTAAATACTTTATTATCAAAGTTTTTACATTAATTCCTCCTAGTTCGCACATTCCCTGATTCTTGCGCTCTTCGGTTCATTATCCTTGATTTTCGTTTCGGTTCCTCCGTGCGGCTTCCGGCTGGCCGCCTCTCCTTGCACTCAACCGTGCGTCAAATTCAAATTAAAAAGAAAAGCTTCTCAATTCCGTTTTGGCTTCGCTTTTTTTTATTGGCTCAACGGAAAATCGCACATCCACTCAAGGGGAACGGAACTAATGAAAATGGCACGAACTTATCGAGGTATTCCGACACCCTCGCTAGTTCTCTAGGAAAGAATGAGGCAGCGAAAAAATCTCTCACAAAAGCACTAGTGACAGAATGGAAGCAAGTCGGAAAAGCGAAAAAAAGTATCCTTTCATTTTAATTTTAAATGCTAATTCTTCATTTCGTTCTTGGAAAGAGTTATTTGCTAATCATCCTGCTGCCTCGACGGGTTCTCAAGCACCTTCACCCGCGCTCACATCCCGCACCACCCACTAGCATCGGCGTAGCCGGAAAGCTTCCGAACGGAAAGACAATGTGATTACGGATTAAAAGTTTTTAATATAGAAAATATTATCTTTCGCTTTTCCGCGATCGTAACCTGCCGCGTCACAGCTCTCTTTCTTCGATTCGGAAACGACTTCGGCGGTTGTTGAAGCGTTTACCGAAGGTAATCCATATTAACGCAGTCGGAACTTGTGACAACCGGAACCAGACTGTTAGCGGTTGATTTAATGGGGAACAGTCTGCTGAAAATGCATTGATTTGTTAGATTATTGTACCAAGTTTTTTTTTTCCGAAGAAAGTTCTACCGTTCGAACGTCGTAAAATCAAATGAACGGAAGGACACTTTCCATGCATGGGATAATGATTCGGAGCGAATTAAAACTCGTAGCATATAATTGGAATCAGAATTTGTTTCAGAGTTGTTTTCGCTTACCCTCCCCCACGGTAAAGCGGGTCCCGTAGCGAAGAAAAACACGCTAGTAACGACTTCATTATTTAATCTGCTGATGGGAATCTTTTGTCGGATTTGCTCCTTTCGAGAAAGAAGAAGACGGTCGGTGGTTCGACCGCGGCTGTCAACAAAAAGGGTGGTTGCAAAGTGACACAGCAGAGCACAGCCACGACACGACAACGTAATTGCTGATGGGGCTGGTGAAAACTGTCACCCTTGTCGGGTGATGTATTTGTGGTCTTATCTGCGGTAGACCGGATGCACGATGGTTTGAATAATTAAGCGTTTCTAGGCGTTAAGGATTTAATCGCTTGTCTGTACAGGCCGGTTGTATTGGACTATTGGAACTGTGACGGGATGTAGTTTTTTTTCGTAACTTGGATGCATTTCCGCTTTCCGACACGTTGTACCGTGTTCTCGAATACACAATCCACTGAACTAATCTTTACGAATAATCTAAATTTTTGCGATTTTTCCTAAAATGTAACAGTAACCGTTTGCTTACATAAATATTATATTTGATTCACTTCAAATTGTAAAGTTACCGCGAAAAGTATGTGAAGCGCGGTGTCCATACCTGAGGTCAATTTTCTAGCGAAACTGTAAGTTTTGAAATATTTGTTGAATATCGAAACCTTCAAAAAAATGTGTCTATTAATCTTAAAAATAATTCGCAGAATTCATTTTGAGATGGCGTTCGTAATTTTTTTAGTGTACATCAAAATGTTATTTTATAAAAAAGAATCTTGATATTCCGTCGAACAGTAAAATAATCACACCATCCGGTTTGCATCGCATGTTTGGACCATCTATTTCGAGGAAAACTCACCCCAATTGTACGGAATTACGATAGCGTTGCTGCGAGCCCATAATTTGGCCATAAAGCCCTGTAAAAATCCTCCTAACGACACAGTCTGCGAAACCTTGAGGAAAAAAATGTACCTACTCCTCTAAGGAGGCACTCGTTCGCCCTTTATCATCGGAGATGCAAGACTTGTGTAATAGGATTAAAATTTTGTACCCTTGTGTTCGTAGGTGAACAAACCGTTTGTCGTTCCATTGGAATTTGTCCCGGCTTGGTGACTGACTGTGCACGAACCCGAAAAAAACAAGAGTGAGCAATTAGGCATTGGCCTTTGGAACGTTGAAGTTGAAGTCTCCTAAGTCTTATTACTCCTGCTATTACTGAACCGACGATTCCCGTCTACTTATAGTACGTATGTAAGGATGATAATGGTATTTCAATTTTCTACGTCTCTGCCCTGCGAGGTTACGTATGTTGGTTCTGATTTCCCAAGGGACGGTTGGCTTTTTTTGTGCCGTACCTTTACTGACGACTGTGGCTGGAAGTCAACACAGTGTTGGGCTTAGTTGGTGGGAAAACGCTTGCGGAAAACGATTATCCTAGCTCACAGCATCGTCCCGTTGCTTGGAGAGATTTTGCTTTCATTCGAGAGTCACAATCGGTAGGATTGTTTTCTGATTATGGAGAACTAGGGAAGGGAAAAAAGACGTTTATTTTGGTTTAATTACCGGTAATTTCGAGTGTTTATGTTAGCTGTCTATCAGAAGGGTACTTGTACTTCAGCTGCAATTTGCCAGTAATTGACAGAGGTCCAAACAAGATTGCTTGCATTGATTGCACTGTGCCATGTTGAATAAAAGTTTTCGAAAAAAATCCTGACTTGTTCTTCAACCCAGCAGCAGTCAAAAATCAGCTCCATGCTGCACGTTTAATTAAGGCCATGTCATTTTCTGCAATCAATCGAAACATTATCAATATTAATAAAATGGACTGCTTTCTATGTGACAAAGCACGGCCGCTAGCGATTTCGAAAAGAGGAAAATCCAATCGAATTATTGCCAGCTGTTTCCAGCAGGATAAAATGTAGAAACATTATCTTATTGGATTCGCTGCTGGTATGAACATTGAAAGTTTCTTCAAGCTGTGCTGCTGTTAGTGGTGATTTTTTTTTCATCGGAACATTCGATTATTGAAGTCATCTGCTACTCGTGTTCGTGAATCAGGCAACGAGATGACAAGGTACGGAAAGTTAAACGTTGCTTTTCATCGGAATCGAATAGGCTCGACAAGAATTTATTAGTTATTTGTTGGTTGAGTAGATCCAGTTTAAAAGTTCAAGGGAATTTTTTATCAGCAAATTCGTTAGGAATTTTGGGAGAAATTAAATTAGCATTCTTGCAATAAAATGACCTCTGATACAAACTTCTCGCAATATTATTGATAAGTTTACTTATGCAGACATTTTTTTAGCGCAATCTTTCCCAAGCTATTGTAAAAATTAATAATTGACAATTTTGTCATTTTTGACAAATTTCACTTTTCTAACATCTTTTACATATTGACGTTTTTACATTTGTATGTGGTCAACAATTATGAAATTTTTAACATTTTTGAAATTTTTATTTGAGATTTCGTACATATTTGATATTTTTTGATTTTTTTAACATGTTTGACATTTTTGACATCTTTGACATCTTTGACATCTTTGACATCTTTGATATTTTTGACATTTTTGACATTTTTGACATTTTTGACATATTTGACATTATTGACATATTCGGCATTTTTGGCATTTTTGAATTTTCGACATATTTGACATTATTTTTGTGACATTTTCGACATTTTTGACATATTTGACATTTTTGGCATTTTTGAATTTTTGACATAATTGACATTTTTGACATATTCGACATTTTTGGCCTTTTCTACATTTTTGACCTTTTTGACATTTTTGACATTTTTGTCATTTTTGACATTTTTGACATTTTTGACATTTTTGACATTTTTGACATTTTTGACATTTTGGACATTTTTGACATTTTGGACATTTTTGGCCTTTTCTACATTTTTGACCTTTTTGACATTTTGGACATTTTTGACATTTTGGACATTTTGGACATTTTGGACATTTTTGACATTTTTGACATTTTTGACATTTTTGACATTTTTGACATTTTTGACATTTTTGACATTTTTGACATTTTTGACATTTTTGACATTTTGGACATTTTTGACATTTTGGACATTTTGGACATTTTTAACATTTTTGACATTTTTGGCCTTTTCTACATTTTTGACCTTTTTGACATTTTTGACATTTTTGACATTTTTGACATTTTTGACATTTTTGACATTTTTGACATTTTTGACATTTTTGACATTTTTGACATTTGGCGTTTTTGAAATTTTTGACATTTTTGACATTTTTGACATTTTTGACATTTATGACATTTTTGACATTTTTGACATTTTTGACATTTTTGACATTTTAGACATTTTAGACATTTTTGACATTTTTGACATTTTTGACATTTTTGACATTTTTGACATTTTTGACATTTTTGACATTTTTGACATTTTTGACATTTTTGACATTTTTGACCTTTTTGACATTTTTGACATTTTGGACATTTTGGACATTTTGGAAATTTTGGACATTTTTGACATTTTGGACATTTTGGACATTTTTAACATTTTTGACACTTTTGGCCTTTTCTACATTTTTGACCTTTTTGACATTTTGACATTTTTGACATTTTTGACATTTTTGACATTTTTGACATTTTTGACAATTTTGACATTTTTGACATTTTTGACATTTTTGACTTTTTTGACATTTTTGACATTTCTCGCCAAACATGTGAAAAGGGCCCATGTGCCATATGTAAACAAGCCACAATTTCACGTTTTTTGACGAATACAAGCTTAATCTGCCCATACAAATAAGATTTGGTGATTAAAAAAAACTTCTTTTATCAACAAGTCTCACTTGTAGGGATAGAATACGCTTGTATCAATCACAAAATGAGAAAATTCGGCTTGTTTACAAATGGCACATGGGCCCTTTTCACATGTTTGGCGAGATTTTCGACATTTTCGGCATTTCTGACATTTTTTAAATAAAAAATAAAAAACGTGAAAATGTAGAAAATGCGAATTTTGAGAATGCTGGTAAGAGAGTAGCCTAAATCGATGACTATCATGCAGCAAACTGCGATTAGAAAAACAGTGGTTGCACGCGCTCACATCATTCACTATCAATACGAGTTGCGTTGATGAAGTGTTTCCTTGCTATCTTGAGTGATCCCGCTTATCGTGCAACGCGCATGCTGCTTGAATAAACTGTTGCGTAGTTTAATTCGTTGCGTGGTCAATTCGAGAACATCATTCGAATTGTTGTTTATCGCATGACAAACAGTAAAGGCCAATCGAAATCGATTTTACGAATTTCGTTTGGCGGCACGTATTAATAGTTTTGTCTACTCGAAAAATTGAAGATTCCAGCTCATTCATGCGGCAGCCTCAGAACCAGTCAAAAATTTTCATTCCCACAGACAAACAGACATTCGAAGCAGCCTTCTGAAGCGTAGTCCACAATAGTAAACTTTCTCGATATTCCTTCGTTGCAATAAACTGCTGATACTAGACACCTTGTTTCCCGTGGGAGGAACAACGACGGCCGCTTGGTAGCGAAATAAAAAGGCGAGTAGTTTCCTTACTCATTAACTATATGTGACAGAAACAAAGTCAATCTAGTAACAGACTCATCTGCGCGCGGTCGTTATTTTCTCCGCATGTACGGGACAAAGGTCTGGCAAAGGTCTTGAAGATAGCCTTTGTATTCAGACTTCCGAGACTTTACAAGAAGGCTTTTTTTCGAGATTTTTTTGAGACAACACCAGATCTCGAAGTTTCAAGCATTTCTATGACACTTGGTTTTAAAATAAAGTCGATTTCAACAATTTCTGTAAATTTTTTTATCGGTCAAACTGGACCGCTTTGAGGCTTCACAGCCCGAAGTCCCGAACTGAGCTGAAATTTTTCATGAGAACTTTTTTCGAGAAGAAGAAGCTTTTGAACCCTACTGCTAACAGAAAACTCAGGAAGAAAAATAAAAACGTTAGGTCAAATCAGTAGTTGGATTACGTTAGAACACACTAAATAATCGATTTAAAACTTAAAATGCAAAAGTTCGGTAACCCACGCGAAACTAAAACGCGTAAATTACGAAATACGCGTAACAACAAATCGCAGAAAAAAGACTATGTTTTGATTGTGGACATTCTAAATTATGCTTTTCGAAGAAAATTATCCATTTAAATTCAGAAGATATAATTTTTAATCGGAAATGTTGGCAGTTGCTATGATACCTTTAAAAATAGTTTTAATTTTTTTTCTTTAATTTTCAGGTGTTAACTTCAAGAAAGATTTTTTTATTAATAAATACATTTTTAGGAAAATATTCTCGTTTATGAAATACTTTTTTATTTCACCACAGATTATAATAAAATATTCTGTTGAAGAACTTTATTATCCATCTAGCATAAAATAACAACTGAAAGCACTGCCTCTAAAAAATATATAATCGTTAGAAACATACTCCAACTCATTTAAATCTTAAGCACTTTTGGAAATAGAACCAAGAGAAAACTTAGAAGTTTCCCGAAGTAAAGAAATTTAAAATTGTTTGCTGACAATAGTGTATTTCTAGTGTAAAAACAATTGGGAGGTGAGTGTCTACACCCAACGCAAACGGGGAACATTTTAATACTTTAGGGCAATTTTTTATTACTTATTGTGTCTTATGACTGCGCATTATACACAAAAAGTAACAAACAAAAAGTAATAAAAATTATGACGGCCACACGCTTGTATTCGTTTCTGGAGGAGAACATACAGCCAAGCACCGCAATGCATGTGTTAGCAAGACTTCACTCGCTGCATTTGTATTGATGCAACGATCAGGTTCATTTTTGTCCCCTTCATCCACACATAATCAGAATCTCAACCTCAAATGTCTAATTAGAAACACTTTTGTTTCGTCCCCCAGTGTTAACTTGAAATGGAAATATGTAATACTGTCTGACCAGAGTTGCCTAAGTTGCGAATATTGTTCTGGATGGGTACGAGTTTTATATTTTCAAACAGGTGCAAATGAGTTTCCATGAACCAATGAGTATGTGTTTTACATAGCTTGCAAGAAAGCGAATGTTTTTGTTTTTCTCTAACGCAGTTTACAGATCGTGATGTCATTTCAAGACGCATTTCAAATCTTTGAAATCATCACCGTTTACATACTCTATGACGGGGAAAATGCAGCTCTTGTCATATTCTTTCTCTACTCCGTATGCGAACTAATACACGCACACCGGATGAATTGGAGATTGAAAAAAATTGTAACATGTGCAACATATGCGACGGTGTGTGATTTTTTTTAGATGGAAAGGGAACAGTTTTCGACAGAAAAAAATCTTGCATGTGGTTGAAACGACCATTATTAGATAGTCGTACTCCCGTAACACGTGCTAAATATATGTCAGTATGTGTTGTTACTTGACTGGGGAAAAATTTAATTGCCTTTTAATTAATAGGTTTGTTACCCAAAAGGTAATAAGGAAAAGTTTTGCGTGTACATTGGAAAATTGATAACTTTCTGGTTTGTAAAGTCATTTTAGAGTAAATTGAACAATAAAAATATCTTCGTTATAGTTAGAACTTAAAAATTTCAAATTAATTCAAAAACTGTTTATTATGACTAATTAAGCATCTGGCAACTATTTTTTTTTAAATTGCATCATACGGAATGCCCACAATCAAAACCACTCTATGTATAACAAGTCTCTGGCAAAGTTTTTGAAGACAGCCTTTGTATTCGGATATTGGCAGAATAGGAATAGAAATAGTAAGCATATCTGAGTAAATTTTACGCTATTTATTAGAAACTGCTGTAACTCAAGTTTTACTCATAATACCTCTGAGTGATAAGTTTTTACATGTAAATTTTTTTTAGAAATACAACAAAATTATCAAATTCAAAATTTAAATACATTCATTTGCCGAAAAACGCATTAAGTTCTAACTATATGTCTGTAAACTACAACCTACCAAAGAATTACTTCTTAAATTCTTGGCTTCAAACTTTTAATAGACACACAAACGCACACCTTAACCAGCCCTGACTTTGTAATCAGATTCAGGTAATCTAGCGCGGTGCGGCATGCAGCCTAGCACGAACAATCTGCGGGATGCGAATGGTAACTAGAACCTCCGAAAATCATGATTTCCGACGAACGAAAATCACCGACCCGAATCATCCCCTCGAGAATCACCTTGATGCTGCGGATAAGCAGTTTCAATGGCTCGGTCATTTCAACTTTATCCTCTTGACTGATGGTACCAGCACAGCACAGCAGCAGAAGCACCATCACCAGGAACGAACAAGTAAAATAATACCCGGTCATCGTCGACCCAACAAAGATGCATTGTTTTTCGAGGGTACACTCTACCTGTGCCACCATAGACAGGCCGAAAGGAGTGCAAAGTGCCACCACCATTTGGGGGTCGTGATCGCACTCATCGGGTGAAGAGAATGGCCAATTTTAAGTATGTATCACCATGCTCGCAACGCAACTGGCCGCATCTCCGTTTATGCTGCTGCTGCCTTAGTCAAACGGTCGGAGCGCTTGTGAAATCATTAGAGTGAGGCTGCAATCTGCTAAAGGTAGTTAAAGCCTTACCTGCACGTGAAAGAGCGCCACACGGATGATACTGATTGCAACCGGCACGAGTCTGAGGACCGGGGTTAATGGGTGAACTGGAAAACAGTAAACTGCTTATCGAGAACGATGGTAAGGTCGATGGTAATGCTACCCTCGACGGATGCTCCACATAACTGTGCTGCCAGCGTCGCGCCGTCGGTCCATGTTTCGAGCGTCCGCTTCCGATGGCTCAGCCGAATGAAGTCTTCTCAAGTGAATGGCTACATTATGTCGAGCTTGTTTACTCTGTAATAAATCTGGGATATTTGACACTTGACGTACTACAAACAGTTACAAGTTTCTTGCCGTGTTATTACATACCGCTTGTATGCCCTTCCGTGCACATATGAATACACGGATGGACCTTCTTGGTGGACAGTTCATGAACGACGGTACTCGAATTCGGTGTTTCTTCGCAAGGTTGAACGATTTTGTTTTAATTTTTTATTACTTCCATTGAGCGTTAGTTCTACAATGATAGTGATTCACTACGGGAGGAGCGCGATTGGTGTCCGCTCCCTTCCACGAGTTTGTGCTTGAACATTTTCCCCCAGCCAACTTTGGTTGCTGTAGAGGAATTTCACGCCAAAGAAACCTTGCCGATTCTCAAAATTCGAAAAATTGGTAATAGTAAAACACGTTTTCCTAGTAAAGTGCTCATCTCACAATTAATGAACGAGTTTTAAAATATTACATATGCGATTTGGCTTGAAATCTGCCTTTGTTCGAATGCATATCGATTAGACAGCAACGCTTAACAGAAGGTCGCAGATATAAACGCGTCTGGCAGAGCAGAGCGATTTATAAACCCACCCGGAGGGATACTTTACCTTTACTGGATAACAAGTGAGGCTTAAGCCTCGACATTGGGAACTACTACGGAAATGGAACGGTCGGCAGCGATCAGTCTAAACGAGGGTTAGATGACATCCTATCACCCGGCGCCGAGTGGTGCCCTACACCGATGTAATCCTCGGCTTCTCTACACGTACGCTTGAATGTTCATTGATTTGTTGTAAGTGTCTCCCAAGTAGGAGGTTTGTGCCACTCGCCACGGAACTTACCATTCGAATCTATTCCGGCTCGTGGTTCTTTGTTAGTGCAAATCAATCACTGGCACCGGAAATGCAGAATTGTTCGCTTCGTTTCGAGATTTGCCTTTGATGAAGATGATTTTTTTTCCTATTCCGCAACAGGCAAAAACGGAGCAGTACGAGCGTCGTCAGCTGCCCGCATTTCTGTTCAAATTCAATCTAATTCACTCGACCGTACCGAAATGGGTGCGAACGGGACAGGGAAATACTGCGGCTGAAGATATCGCACTTCGTCGTGTCAGGACATATGCAGCCGCTCTAATCTTCTGCAGAACGACATCTCAGCCACTCCTTCGAAGCTTTTTGCATCTCCTATATGTTTTTTTTCTTTTCCCAATCGAATCGTCCTCGTTGCGGGTGAGTTTTTTTTTTTTTTTTGTATTCGGCTTCCGCTGGTTTCCAATGGTCTGCAAGTCAGTCACTGCACAACCAATTTCCAATCCATAAATGGTTCGGAAAGTTTCTCGCAGTTATCAGTCCTTCTTAGCATCCGGGACTGACTCTCCCGGTGCATACGTGGCACACGACTGCTGCAGAAGATTTCTGGATGCACTACAATAATAATGCTCTTACGGCCAATATATTTCACTCGATGGTCGTCGAATCGTTGCCTCGTCCCGGCTGCTGCAGGAAACTTGATTTATGGCATATTAACTTTTTTCATTCTTGCTACTTTTCCCCCATATCCTGCTGGCCAATTACAGACGATGCGGAGATTTGTCCGTCCAAGTCGTGCTTACAGGTGGCAGCAACGGCCAACGAAAAAGGATCTGGCGCTAAGATTGTGTCTCGTTTTTTTTTTCGTTCGAGTGCGAACCGAGTGCCTGCATTGTTGTTGATTCAATTTTCGCACTCACCCGAACAGTTTGCGTTTTTCGAACTTTAAAGTATGGTTTACAGTTCAAAGCGCAATAGAAATTGATGTAAGTTGAAAGTATAACGAACGTCAATTTTTTCACTAGGTGGTGATGATGATGATGATGATGATGATGGTCCCGCCACATACCCCTACAAAGGTTTGAGCTGGACGATTTATCTATAGATAATTAATGTGATCACATTTTAATCAGTTATACAAAACAAAAAAAAACGAACTGATTTTACCTCCACACGCAAAAGTTGAAGTCTTGTACAATCATTGTGTCTTCCCGATTCGCACAAATGTTGCACAGAAATCGCACAATAAATGTGTGAAACGCATAACGCAACAGTTGTACTGCGAATACATTGACATAAAATGAAATCAGAAAATGTATCATACACCGACACTTTATTTCTCACGTCGAGTGTATTAGTGACTGCACGCGCCTCTTTCTCAAGCGACGAGCGAAATTTCTCTCTCGCTTGTAGAATTTCCATGTATGTGCGACAAGACTATGCGACGCGAAAGGCGATATCTCGTTGCTTCACGAAATGAGCGAGACATCCGTGCTGTACATACTTGATACCAGTGTTGTTAGTCTCTCACTCATACTGTCGGTGCGTTCTTGCTGCTATTCAGAGGAATGCATGAAGAAGAAAACGTATCTCGAAAGCGTGTGTGCAAAAGACATATGTCTCGTCCTCAAGCAGAAAGGAGGAGAAAGGTTTTGCTTCTCGCTCGCTTTGCAATGCTGCTTGATACCAGTTGAAACTGTTTGGGTGTAGTAGTTTGGAGCTGCCAAATACATTTATGAAACGCTAGAGTATTAATTGCGTTATGCCCAACACGCAATCATTGTACTGGTTCCGAATTACATCAACAATTGCGCTAAGAACGCACAATTATGAACTGGTTTTGCACCATCCAACTTTTGCGTGCAGATATAAACTTCTTCAAAAACTGTATACTTGATTCATAGAGCACACAAAACTAGTACAGGGTTTTCATGACCTTCAGCCAGACCAACCACAACTATTTCATGATTTTCTCTAAGCAATCAAATAACAATTTGCTAAAAGAAATCATTTATATCTGAGAACCGCGCGCGAGGCTCAAGCTTTTGTAGTCTCTTTCTATTATTTTTAAAGCTACAACAACAATAATGAAAAGAAAAAAAATCCATCATCATCACCGTGACGAACACAGTAGTTTTGTTGTTATAAATTTAGAAAAGTCCAATTTAATATAAACATATAAATAAAATTTTACAACACAATCAGATCCGTTCGTATAAAACTTCGTCATTTACAAGCTTCAATAAAACAATCAATATATGAATAGAAACCAAAACAAATAGTTCATCTAAAATAAATCCGTTTGTTAAAACTTCGTCATTTAAGATCCGTTTGTTCAAACTTCGTCAGGTAAACTCTACATCATGAGCATGAGTATGAGCATGATTGACCGCCCGCGGTTGCTACTCCGTTATTGCCAGATCAGCTGTAATTACACAGAGAACCAATAGATGATGTTTGGGATTAACATTCATCCTCAATGTGTAAAAACTGGTGACCTTAATCTTTATATTAGGCAATACCAGCGCCGGCCGCATCCGAATGCAGGTCAAAGAAGGAATTTGTATAGGAAAATGTTGACGTGATACTCGCTTATTGGAAGCCGAGAACACCTCTGCACTTCCACGAGATATCACTGGGATGTTGGAGAAAGGGCAAGGTACACAGCAGGGTTCGTTTTGGTAAACGATGCGCTGATTTCGAGTGTCGGGTTCTTTAGAACAAGTATCGCGCGAACAAGTTCATTATATCCGTCACGATATTCATAATGCGATTCGAAGTCATTCAGTTTGACAATGTAACACCGCAACAATAAATCGTACGCAAGGATACTGGACCTTTGATCAAATTAGGACAACTTCAAATGATATGATATCTTCTCGTAAGGTGATCCTCTTTACACCGAAATCAGTTGCGCGTTGTTGATCTATATGTAGATAATTCGACCTCATGGAGGTACCGACGCGGAGTCTCTAGGGGTTCGGTCAACCGGACATTTTCTACCTAATAGATAGACCAACGACGTTTCTCGTATACACTTTGTCTGCTCTAAAAAAACGATAAGATACCGCGAAAAACGCTTATTACGAAAACTAACCATGAGTATATTTCTAGCCAAACGTCGCGATCCTCTGCGTACGACGCACGCGATGTAGCCCATGCTACTCGTAGCAATCAGCTATTTGTCGATCCCGAGTCAATCCCAATCCCGAGAAGAAACGAACACACGTCGGCCGTCGCGATTCTTGGGAAGGTATACATCGCGTTTTCGTTAATCGCGATACTTATCGACCGGACGAAATCTTCGGTTAAACAGTCACAGTGAGGCATGAACAAGTATCTGGGTATACCCCTCGAAATCATTATATTCCGAAAACGTTAATATAAGTAAAATTCTCCCGAGCCGGAAACGCGGTTTACATCGAAGCACTACGACATTTCACGCCGATTCTCTCTTAGTTGTCGATGCGAATGTTGCCTATTAAATAGAAAAATTGGCAAAGTTTCATGCATACAAAGCCTTAATAATTTAAAAATGAAAATTTCCATATTGACCATCCATCGAGCTAATATAGTCTTAAGTTTGTTAGCAAAATGCCGACCCAGTCATTATTGGAACATAAAATAAAAGCTAGAAAAATCGAAAAAGTGAAGCATAAGATTTCATGTATTATCTACAACCATTGCTTTCGAGGTGAACACATGTTTGGCTGATAGAACCCTACTTGAAGCCTGACCGTGCAAAAACGTGATAGATGACGGATTCGAGGCATACTATGCGTCATGTTGGCTTATTACTAAGTTGAGCTACTCATTACCTTGGGTGTGATCCTGTTGGAAAGATAGAAAAATGGCAAAGCTTGGTGTATCTAAAACATTAAGTGCAAACATCAGGTGTAGATGTACATACTAATCCAAAGTCTTAAAATTATTGATAAGACCAAACCAATCATGATTATTTCAGGCTGACTAAATAGTCATCAGATGTCAAACTCAACTTTATTGAATTTTCTATTACCTGTCATGCGAGAGTCAGTGCGTTCAAAAATTCATTGCACACGACATATCAGTGAATACATATCAATTAATCTATTCCACCATAAATTGTAATAAACAATACTATTACACAAAACTACACGAGAAAAAGGCTCCAGAAAAACACCTTAATTGCACTCTGTTTTCAATTTGGACATTCAAAACTGTAACAGTTAAACATTCATGACGAGCACAATCAAAACGGCGTGCTACGTCGTTCCACAAACTGGCAACTACGTGGTATTCGGTGGATCATCACATGATGTGAACCATATTCGAACGCGGACCATTTAGGAAAATAAATATAATACCAAACGCAAATCGTGTATGTCGTATCGAGCCCATTGATAAGTTAACTCACCTGACAATTCTTAGTGCTTTTACTTGTAAGAGAAAAAAGTAAAACAGTAAAACATCATCGCACAATCTGGTTTGCAAACAAAAAAAAACTACTCGCAGCCGAAAAGCTACCACACCTCGTGCACCCAACAGATCACACATTCACACTTCTGCCAAAGTCCAAAGCCCGCTAAAAACCACTACACACAGAGCCTATGCATTCTTGATAGAAAAAAAAAAACATATACTCATCTGTTTTATTTTGGTTATGCCTATGCCAGCGAAACAAACGCCGACTAGCACAGCGCAATGCTACTCTCTCCGCTCTTCAGGTAGTGCAATTCTCTTCGATCACACCACCATGCACTCCATTTTCGCACGTTAATAATGAACCGCTAGTTAGCGCGACGCACGAAGTTGGCACTCACACTCACGCAACCTAACTTGCCTTACAATTTTCAATTTGATTTCGTGGATAAATTATAACTTCCACTCAAGAAACACTGTGTTTTTCACAAAACCTTCACTTTTCTCACTTAGACGAAGCATCACAGATCACAACTTTACACTTTTCAACAAGTTTGGCCACTAAAATCACTTATAAATCAATGACTTTAACGGATAGCTTTCGGGGCACGTATTATCAGTTAGCCTTGTTGCCAGCCTCTCCAATATGAAAAGATGATGAATAATATGTAGACGAAATTGAGCAAACCAATACTTCACGATTGAATTAACTAGAACAGATGTTCCTTAAAACTTAACAAGCCATTTATTCATATGTACTTTTTCCCTTAAATGCTTAATCAAAACACATATTCCACTATTTTTCATGGTAACCGAAATGTGTCAGACAAAAGACTTTTCATTCCATACGTTATCTTCTCAAATGATGTTGTGAGCTCTGTTTAAATATATTTAAAAGTAAGTTGCGCTTCGTTCACTTCACTTTGGAAAACTTAATGTCAACTTGTCAGCTTAGCTTTGCGAATATTTGCTATCCAGCTCGTAACATATGCGTTGTATGTACATTACTTTCACCGAACAGACAGTGCAAGAGCAAACACAACCGTATGACAACTTTACTGTCTTCGTCAGGTAAACTCTACATCATTTTGAAAAACTTAGTATCGTTCTATACAATAGAAACTTTCACCTGTGAAATACATTGTCTCTTGAACTCCGCAAGTGTTGGTGCACGTTTAACATGTCTTGGCATCGAATTGAAAAAATTTATACTTTTATAAAACAATGAATTTTGTGAAGCTCTCGTTAGAAAGAAAGGTGTTCTTATTTCATCCGCGTTTTTAGTGTTATTTCTATGAAAATCTATTCCTCTTTCAATTCGATCACTCAAATATTGAGGTAGCAAACCATTAATTATTTTAAAAATGAACACCATAGACAAATAAACAATTCGCTGCTTCACAGATAGCCATTGCAAAGCGTCCAACATGAAAACAGAGGAAGTTAATCTATCACAATTTAAAATCAAACGCATTATTCTATTCTGCAAACGCTGTAACCTCAATAGTTGTGTGTTATTGGCTAAGTATAAAAAAGTAGGGCAAAAATCCAAATGTGGAGAGATGATTGACTTGTATAGCTGTATTTTACTACTAATCGTTAATTCGTTTTTCAGACGGCATAGAATTCCATACTTTTTGGCAATTTTCTTGACGACATTGTCAATGTGAGCGACCAATTGCCTCATCATCAATCAAAACAGAGACATCATCATTTACAACGGTGCGCGAGAAAATCATAAATTTAGTTTTATCAATGTTCAATTTCAATTGCTTATACTTCAACCATCTGCTTAGAGAACGTAAATCTTCGTTCAAGTGTGAAACGGCTTCTTCTACATTCTTAGCTGCAATGAATAATACGGTGTCATCGGCAAAAAAATTAATATCACAAAAACGTAAAACTCGTCGCATGTCATTTATACATAATAAACAAAAGGGGCCCTAATACACTTCCCTGTGGAACTCCAAGATCATTCTCCACGGGACTAGAAACAGAATCATTAAAAACAGTTCGTTGAGTTCTGTCAGACAAGTAGCTTTCAAACCATCTGAATGCAGTACTCGAAATTCCAAAGCGCTTGATTGTGTTCAACAATAAGGGCCTAGAAATTGTCTCAAAAGCGCGTTTTAGATCCAAAAAAACAGCAAATACTGCCTGATTGTTCCGGAATTAGCCTGATTGTTCCGGAATTAGCAACGAGTTACTATTTAAATATTCTAGAAGCTGGCCTTTAACAACTAGTTCTATTATCTTTTCTAATGTGTGTAACATGTTGATGGGACGAAACTCTTCGGCTTTAATCGTTCCAGCAACCTTTTGAATCGGAACAACCAACGATTCTTTCCACACCAAAGGCACGTGCCCTGTTTGCAACGATTCATTAATGAGGTCCAGCAAAGTGTGACCAATGACATTGAAGCAATCTTGAATAACTCTAGCATTTACATTATCTACTCCAGACGTTTTACCTAATGAAAAACAAATTTTTCTCAGTTCATCTAACGTGATTGGGTGAAAACCATCAAATGTACAACTACTGTTAATCGGCTGTTTTATTTCGTCGGGTTCCTCGACCAATTCAATGGATTGATTGATCAATGAAGCACTATTGACAAAATAATCATTAAATCTAGATGCAATAATTTGTTCTGAATGTTCTAATGTGCCTTCAAAAGTTATGGACCGCGGTTTACAATTACTAGGTTTCAACAAAGATTTCAAAATTTTCCATAACTCTTTGCTGTTATTTTGATGTTGAACAATCTTTCTCTGGATATATTCACAACGCTTCTTTTTAATCGCTTGTGAATATTTATTACGCGCGAACGTGTACTCAATCCAATGATTCTGATTGTTTGATCTACAAAACTTTTTGTACAGTTTATCTCTCTTGCGCTTTAGGCGCAAAAGATTCAAACTATACCAGCTGTTCGAGTTTTTCAGCGAAACAAATTTATGTTCAACTAATTGATTCGTACACGTCTTCAAAATGTTAGTAAGAACAACTGCAGATTCATCTAAACTACCGGTCGCGATTGGAAAACCCAAGCTTCTCTCAACAAGGTTCGAAACAGCCTGTTTCGAATATTTTCTCCAGCATTTCAATTTTATTGAATCATTATTATCATTCAAGTTTTCTAGAGCATTAATTACTAATGTCTCATGATCGGTTATTTTCATATCAGAATTCGTAACTGAACGAATCGAATCAAAATTGCAATAAACATGGTCAATCAAAGTTCTACTCCGCTGGGAAATACGCGTATATTCATCTACACTTTGCTTTAAATTGAAAGACTCAACTAAACGCTTCAAATGATTCGAATTTGCATCATCTCGCCAGTTAATATTAAAATCGCCCGTCACTATATTTATTTTACTCAAATCAAGAAATTCATCAAGCCAGTTTTCCAATATTTCAAGAAAACGGCGGTCACTAGCATTAGGAGAATGATACAAAACACCATAATTGCCCACCTTCATGCCACCAACTACTGTAATGCCCAAGAACCAGTTACCATCCTTAGCTTCGTTGTGACAAAGCTGGAATTGAACTGATTCTCTGACATAAATAGCAACACCGCCAGTTTGCCTAGAATGTGATAAACAAGCAGCAACATTGTATCCCGGAATACTATATTGTTCAAATGCTTCATCATCGACAATGTGAGTCTCTGATAAAAACACCAAAAGTGGACGTTTATCTTCAACAATCTGACGTAATGCAACGTAGTTTGTTGTCAACCCCGCAATATTAAAATACAAAAAATCAAACTCATTCACATTCTCGTTGGAACTTGTTTGCTATTTATTGAAACGCAGGCTGCTTTTCTTTTGCTCGAATAGTCTTTTATAAATCAAACACTCTGAACTAAAAGCGGCATGGTTGACGTCCAAATTAGTTTTACGCTCTTTATTCGTTTTTACACAATTGACGCATTTCAATACAGTAGATGTACACTCAGATGTTTTATGGTTTTGGCTACACCTAGAGCATGCATCACAATTTTTGCAATTCATTCTCTTGTGTCCAAATTCTCCACATTTGAAGCATCTTAGCACATTTATCGCGGGCAATACTAAGCACCGATCAAACTCTACATTTACTTGCTTAGCAGATAACAAACTATTATACGTTTCTAAATCAACTTCAATTACCGCGCTATACTTGTTATAGGTGTAGCGTGGATTTTCGTACATATTAACTACTTTTACCTCATTGATTGTGATGCAATCATTTTGACTCTTTAAATAGTCAATGAAAACATCAGGAGAAAGATTCTCACTCATGCCCACTACTTTCAATCTTGGCACCGACGTGGGAACAACAGCACTGTATTTTTCACCCAGATTGCTTTGAATGCCATTTTTCACTAAATCAATATTTTCGACAATAATGGAACCATCTTTACCGTTCCTGAAATTACTAACTTTGTGTGTTTTAGGATCTAAGTTAGTTTTCAAAAACTTCCGAGTTTCCTCGCAAGGTTGTTTGGACTCTTTCGGTTTAATCACAATAACCGGGCGAGTCTTAGGTTTAACCGGTTTAAATCCGATATTAGTATTACTTTTGTTACTTGAGTTAGATTTATTGTTTTTACCGCGACTTTTAACAACTTGCGCAAAAGTTGCACCGTCGTCGAAAACATCGTCATAATTTTCGTATTCGATTCTACGCTTTTTGCCGATTTGGTCCGATTCAGAAGGAATCGTCCCAATCCGCGCGCGAGCATTATTAATAGCAGCTATATTCTGATTCGTATTTAATTGCAAAACCGAAAGATTCAATTTTTCAAATTTCTCACATAATAATTTTTCAAGAGACTCCTTTACATTTGATCTCAACTGTTCCATACCGATATTTATCGCGCTGTTTATCTGGGTCGCAATTTGATCCCGCATTTGAATGACCGAGTCAGAGAGAGAAGATAATTTCTGCATCTCTTCTTCGATACGCTTCATGTCCGGAGTCAAATGTTGCCCACCACAACACTGGTTTGATAAACACTCATCACACTTGAAGCAAAGATTATCGTTGTCTGTAATCATCTTTGCCGTCGCCTTGGTGAGCCCGGTGCACTTGTAGTGAAACAAACGTGCACAGTTAAAGCCCACACATTTCAACGGCAAATCTGATAATACAATTGCCGAACTACAGCCGGAGCAAATCATGACACAATACAGGTTAAACGCGGGACGCTACACCAACAAGCATGCAGAGAAGAGAGATAGAGGCAAGGAAAAAAAACGATCGCCACCACCGCTGCTGTGAAAGCGTCGGGGGGGATTTTATTTTATCAAACTTTAATGCGAACTTGCTGCTTAAAGCAACTGTTCTTGTACTTAGCCTTGTGTAGATTCACTACCCAAACACGTTAGAATATATCTATCGTGAATCACTTCACTATTTCACACGCAAATTAACAATTTTATATCACCACACAATAACACGACTACTGTGTTCGCCATCAAAAGCGAGGTGGTGCGTTAAAAAAAGAATCAATTACAGTTTCAAGGGAATAGAAATTGAAATAATGATCGCTGTCAATGTATTTTCAATACATCTTTAAAACAGAACTTCAGTTATCACCTTGAGCCACCACGGAAGCCTCCCCATGGGAGGCCGGATAATACCTGGCACTGGTGTTGTTACTTTACTTTTGAAACGTGATTCTAGTCCTAGTGGTTTTTCTCTGCTTATGAATGAATATAAAAATATTCAAAAGCAAACGCGAAAGTCCAAACCAGACCGTCGCGTCGTCGTCGTCATCGTGAACCAGCACCGATTTCCAGCACAGGAAGAAAAGTTTCACCGTCATGAGATCAGTTTTTCAAGCGCATCATCGCCGTTTTTTCTTGTCTGATATCACCAGAGTGGGTTTCCCCCCGGAGGGAAAACTCTGTCGCGACATCTTCGTTAGTTGACTTTTCGCGGCGAAAGGGAAAAAATGATGCAGGATGATAGCAGCCACAGCGGAAATAAGCAATATTGATATGAAGTCAAATAGTATCGATTGCCAATGTGAAATGTTGAGCGCTGGGGTTTGCCCCCGTTGATAGTCTCTTTGTGCTTTTTTGTGTCCAATTCAGTATCCAACGACGTGAATTCTGAAAGAACACACTTTTATATTCAAATTACGATTTTTTTTCCTTACTCTAGAAAGCACACCCTTTTAAATATGTGAATTGTTCAAGCTGGACATACAAACTTAGAAATATAAGTTTATTATTTGATTTATTTGCTAATAACATAGCACCATTACTTTTATGCAACTTTGTTAAATTTTCGATAAGCAAGCAAAAACGTTAAATCAACAATAAAAGATAATAGTTTAATTCTATCATTCGTACAAAGTTTGTTTAAAAAAAAGAAATCGCCTTTTGTCAAGAGTTAATTATTTTAAAAAGTGATGTTGGCTATGATGCTACCTAAATTTAAATAAAATCATATGATCTGTATCCTCAATAATCCGGATACCTTCAAATCAGTGTAACTCTTGCAATATTGAAACTATTCGCGACTACGAAAGTGCTGATATTTGTTTGGTTTTTGCATGAGAAACAGAAGAAAAGAAATATTTCTACTTTTGTCATCACACACATTTTGACAATTGCGTATGAGAACTCGCCTAGCTGCGAACAGCCTTTAAAATCTCTTTTAACTTTGTAGTCGCGAATAGGGAACCTATACATTAGAGAAATGACAAGACACTCACCGTTAAGGCAACTGTCAACATCAAAACGGATAACGGCAATGCAAAATGATACAACTCGCCCGTTTTGATGTTGACAGTTGCCTTAACGGTGAGTGTCTTGTCATTTCTCTAATGTATAGGTTCCCTAGTCGCGAATTAGCGACTCATTTCACTCAGCTATTTAGGGGTCTATACTTTCGCCCACTCTGATTTGTTTTGACATCTCGTAAACAGTACTCAAAATGTCGACGAATGAAAAATACGTTCACGGACGGAACTTGTACAGCCGTACCGAAAATTCTCAACTCTCGAGACATGAACTCGCAAAAAAGCCTAATTTGCTCAAACTACAGTCGACGATGTGCTTAGAAGGTTTTCTGAACGTTTGAGTGTCGAACTAAAACCAAGAAGTTACAAAAATATTGGTAGGGCGGATAATTTTAGGGATCCGAACTGTGGCTCGAAAAGTAAGGATGTCTCCAAGATTCTTCAAGGAACTTTCAGGATTGGCTTATTACAATGGCAATGGCCAGAACTAATACCGAAGAGTATTTCAGGACAAAACAGATGGCTAAAATTTCCCAAAAAAAAAAATTCTTGTTTTGCAAGCAGCTTTTACCTATGGCAGAAAAAAACTCATCTTTTATCATCACAGGCAAAATCAACATAGAAATTTACCAGAAAGAGTTTCTCCAAAAACGATTACTACCTTTCATGAAAAGACATAATGGCCTGATTATGGCATCATGGATGAATGGAGTGATACAAAGTCAATAATGTTAATTTTGTCCCAAAAAACACCACCTGCTCCGAGCTGCGCCCAATTTGAATATAATGGGCTCAAGTGAAGCAGACGTTTTCCGGAAAGAAGTAGGCTGTCAAAGATGAGAAACATTTTCATTAAATCATGACCAGAGCTGCCAGCAAGATCACCGAGGAAACTGTACAAAACCTAATGGATCAAGTGAAGCGCAAATTACGAAATTTTTACATCAATGGGAAATAATGCTTTGAACCCGTGTATTTGTAAACCATACCCAATAAATAATTGAGCTGCATAAAACAGCTAATAATTTAAAAATAACTGAATAAAGTCTGCATACAGGTGAAACGGATTACTCAGGTTGATTTATTAGCTAAACAAGCAATACATTTAAGTTTAAAAAAACTTGTGAAACACTCTACGCCATTATTTAATTGTTGGTTTGTTAAGCGCCATTTCAATTTAGAAAATAGCTATTCGCCATGGAATTGTTATATTGGTGCTTATTTAGACTATAAGCCAGCTACTGTTGGCTGTAAAAGAGTTTTTCTACAAGCTGTACAAAGAATGAATAATCACTTCTACAGAATCGATCAGCATGTATAAAAGTTCTTCAAATGGCTGAGTTATTTCTTACTAAGCCCTTGTTTATCTCACAATAGATCTACGATTCTGGTCGCAGTGAGGAAGTCCATACAGGAAAAAAGCCCTTGTTTGGCTTTTTAGAAAGCCGAATGTAACAAGTAGCTGATTTAGTTCACCAATACCGACTGATTAAACACTTAGAAATACATTATTCGACCTATGTTCAGCCGTCAGCAGAATAAGATTAGTTACAAAAGCGCTTATTTAGCGAAAAATGTATCTTGAGTATCCCATAGTTATGAAATAAATAGTCTTGGTAAACAGAACAGTGCCCTGTAATTGTTTTATTACATTATTTGGGTGTCTGGATTTTTTTGCGAATACAAGCCTTAGGTCTGAAAAACAACAATAAACTTATTATAAACTAACTTAATAATCTCGTTTGGGGTAAGTCAACTCAATGGTGTGTAGCAGTAAATAGTAGTAATATATCTCTTTCAAATCTTTCTTTAAATAAAATAGTAGTGACCCTTAAAAGTAGTGTTGTTTAATTTACTTCAAATCATTCGAAAATAATGTTGAAAATTTCTGGAACATAGTTATCGGTAGAGCAAATCCTCACTGTAAATAGTTAAAAATGAATTTTGATAATAACTTGTACTGAAAGCATAAACATTTGGGCCTTCTTCTAAGTATTCTTAGGTAATGTTATAAGTTGGATCCGTGATAATACAAATACAATTGATACAGGAGGCCAGCACGATTCAAGCGGGAATCAGCAAATTCTGAAATTATTTGTCATGAACATGTTCAAAGCCGGATTTAAAGGAAGGCCCAAGGGAATCGGGCCCTTGGCCCCCACATTTTTGGGGCCCCCACAAATCGAGAAAAAGTTTTTTCTCTATCAAAATTAAGATTCAACCAAAAGATCGATTTACAGCAAAATAAATTGAACAAAAGAATTGATGTTTTTGAAAGTCGCAGAAGCTGCTCGAAAACCAGAATTTTTTTCTTGATAGGAGAACTGCTCCATTATTCATCTCATTAAGCCGATATTCACGAAGAATACACGGACTAAACACCAAATTTTCACGAAATCATTGAACAAATAAACGAAATATGCTTACGTGCTCTTATGGAATCGTTCAACATTGTATATTTAGTAAAATTAGCTAGATTCATTCTGAATGTTGGTAAAACAAACCATTTTGTAGAAATTCATCTCACATATTTCTGCTAATTCATTCTTGTTTTAGGATATTTGAGGTGAACATTTCAAAGATTAAAGTATTCTTAGTATAGTGAGTTATTTTTTTAGTGATTAAAATAAAAAGTGGTCCGCTAGTGATAAAAAAAATTTGGTTGGCTGCTGACCGAGTCCCAGTGTAGCCGTATAGAACAATTTTTGATTTTGTTTTCTGAGGTAGGTGATTGAATTGAATGATTTTTCGAGTGCAGATGCCCGACTATAATATCAAATTAAGTGCTTTTAAGTGAGTTTTTGAGGATTATACTTTATATGAGGAATCTAAAGTGAACTAAGGAGAATCCATTTTATGGATTAGCAGATTGGTTTAAGAAGAAAATATGCGTTTTTTCCTGTTTTCAATTGTGTTTTCATGTTGTATGAGATGAATATATGGGCTGAGATGAATAATGAAGCAGTTCCCCTATCTGGAAAAAACCTGCCGCAATTTGAAAAAACTGCGATCCACAGGCACACAAAAATTTGCACACAATTTGAGGAAGACTGCGCAAATATAAGGCGACCCTGACAATAATCCACAGGAACTAAGAAAAAACTACATACATTTGCAGATCAATAAAATCTGCACACGGAATCTGAAAATCTGCTACAAGTAAGCAACAGCAATGCATTGAAAAAACTTATGTGTTTCAATCTGAAACTTTTCCTCAGTGTTATTTTTTCCCGAGAGCCAATATCACAACTACATCCACAAGTGTTCACCTTGGATTCACTTGGAATTCAGATAACAGATATCCTAGCTAATTTCGCTTCATGTGTAAAAAGATGCAACGGTTTTAGAATGTAGAATTCAGCAATTGCATTTGCCTATAAAAGCGAGTTAATTCCAATTAATGAATCATTAATTAGCATTCCGGCATTAGCATCGACTGGAATAGCTGGAAGTAACCCAAAGTATTCTTATTGTAAACGGGTTGGCTGTCGTCAACCTCGTTACAACATAAAAGAAAAGTTCTTCGCTTCCGACCTCGCAGAATCAACTTTGTATGGCTCGTTACGTTAAACGTTTGATACACCCACATGTAATTGGGCATATTTAAAATTGAGATTCTTTCAAAAATATTTTTGTATCACTATTAGCAACGTTTTGGCGAGTGGCATTAAAATAATAACTACTTCAATTTAATGATTTTGGGGCGCTGAAAAGTGTCATTGCTTACAATAGTGACACCGACAAGTTTGTTTGATTTATTGTCATTGTAGATTGACATTTGTCGATGATACAGAATGATTCTAGTTTTGTTATCTCTATCTTACACTTATTATTTCATAAAAGCCGCGATGGGTGCTTCAGCCCCAACGACCCAGAGGAAATTGAAGCTCAGCACGAGAAGAACGAGACTTTACCTTTTCTTGCATTGCCAAGATCAGACCTTGGCTTCCGTACCCTGCTACCTTTTTCATCAGGCTTCCGAAAAAAAACTCCGACTGGACACACCGAGTCTGTGTAGGGACTGGGAGGGAAATCTGATCACAAGTTTTTCGATGAATATTAGCGGATCAACGGAAAGAAGCGGGAGGGAAGGTAACCTTGAAGTGCCAACAAATGACAACAGTGTCCCACTTTCCGATATCTTGGATCAAAAAATCAAACAGGAAATTAAGTCAGTGAAGAACAATCGAATCGCAGGACAGACTACCGGCAGAGATCTATTAACACTGCAAAGAGATACTAGCAACAGCACTCCACTGTGTGATTTCCAGGATTTGAGAGGAAGAGAGACTGCCGGATGAATGGCTATAATGCAATAACTACCGTAGCATAACGATGATCAACGCCACCTACAAAGTCCTCTCCCAAATTCTGCTCCGTCGTCTTTCTCCTCTAGCAAAAGGGCAGTACCGCGCGGGCTTCACACAAGCGCGCGGAGTACAATGTGCCCACACATCACGTCTTCTTGGACTTCAAGGCAGTGTATGATACAGTCGAACGAGACCAGCTATGGCATATGTTGCACGAGTAAGGTTTTCCGATAAAACTGATACAACTTATCACAGCTCAATTGGATCGAGTGATGTGTTACGTATGCGATGCGTTTCGGGAAGACTTTCGAGTCCCATCGAAGCGCGCAGAGAGTTGAGACAAGGAGATGGACTATTCTGCACGTTGTTCAACATTGCTCTTGAAGATGTAATCCGACGAGCGAGCATCGAAACGGGAAGCAACGGCTGACGGCTGAACGTAGGTCGAATAATGAATTTCTAGATGTTTAATCAGCTTTTAATCAGTCGGTTTTGGAAAACTAAATCAGCTACCTGTTACATTCGATTTCCTAAATAGCCGAACAAGGGCTTAATAAGAAATAGCTCAGCCATTTGAACAACTTTTATGCATGCTGATCGATTCTATAGAAGCAATTATTCATTCCTACAGCTTGTATAAAAACTGTTTTACTGCCAACAGTAGCTGACTTAGAGTCTAAATAAGTGCCAATATGACAATTCCATGGTTCCGTGTACAGTCTGTCTTTCTGTAAAAGTGCTCTTTCAGCTTTATTATAGCTACGATTAATATAATTCAAAATATGTATTCGTCTTAATTAGATAAGTTTTTTTATTCTTTAGGCGATTCGAACACATCTAAATCTTTCGATTTTTGGCACTTTTGTGAGTATTTTTCATCGTTTATTTCTATATTATTGTTAGTGGAAATTATCTTTTTAGTATCCAATTACTTTACTGCCAGTCCCAAATCTCGAACTCATGCCCTTCATCATTTGTATCATTGGGGATGCCGGACGAAAGTACGGTAAAATCGGTTCTCTTCAAGGACCTCGACGGAACCAAAAACAGAGTGGTCCAACGTGCCTGGTGGCTTGACCAGGTTGAGCGGATCTGCGAATAGTGAGACAAAAAAATTGACGACGAATAGCCCAGAACCGAGGAGAGTGGAGGAAGATTCTTGATACGACACCAGCCACCTCGGCTCTAGGCTGCCGAAGTAAGTACCGGCCGCAGTCGAGAAATTAACACTAAGAAGAAAAGCTTTTTGTGTATTTTTAATTAGGGATGTTAGGGTTGTGGTGTTTTGGATACCTGTAGATGCATTTTTAAGGATGCAGATAACCGTAACATTCCTAGTTTCCATTTTTTTTTTTTTTTTAGTAGCTTAAGTATTTATGATAAATATTAGTAAATAATGAGTATGTGTGTCCAATCACAAATGGTGACTTCTCAACACTGTTAGAAATTTGTAATTTTAATTGTTAGGATTTGTTGGCTTTCACAATTAGGACTTATCATTCGTAGGGATTTAAACCTACTTGTCAGAAAAGGGGAAGTAAACTTACAACTAACTTAATTTCTAACTTATTGGCTATAAAGAGAGCTTATCGTAGCAATTGAGGATTGCAACGATTTTTGTCGAAAATTGTTAATAATTTTATTTGACATAGCTTCTAATGGTTCAACACCAGTAAGTCTATGTAATTCGAGTGTACCAAACCAAGGAGGACGCTTCAAAATCATTTTCAGAATTTTATTCTGAATCCTTTGAAGCGTTTTCTTCCTTGTTGAACAGCAACTTGACCAGATCGGTACAGCATAAAGCATTGCTGGTCTAAAAATTTGTTTGTGAATCAAAAGTTTGTTCTTTAAACAAAGTTTAGAATTCCTGTTAATGAGAGGATATAAACATCTCGTATATTTGATGCACTTGGCTTGTATACTCTCAATGTGCTCTTTGAAAATAAGTTTGTTATCATAAATTAGTCCCAAGTACTTAACCTTGTCGGACCAACTTAAAATAACCCCATTCATCTTGACAACGTGATTATTGTTTGGCTTGAGGAAAGAAGCCCTAGGCTTATGCGGAAAAATTATCATTTGAGTTTTAGAAGCATTGGGAGAGATTTTCCACTTTTGCAAGTAGGAAGAAAAAATATCTAAACTTTTCTGCAATCGACTGCATATGACACGAAGACTTTTTCCTTTTACGGAAATGCTTGTGTCATCGCAGAACAATGACTTTGTGCATCCTGGAGGCAAATCAGGAAGATCTGAAGTGAATATGTTGTACAGGACTGGACCCAAGACTGAACCTTGAGGTACACCTGCTCTGACAGGAAATCTATCAGATTTTGAATTCTGATAGACAACCTGCAGAGTTCGATGAGTAAGATAATTTTTCAAAATTTTGATTAGGAAAATTGGAAAATTAAAAGTTTGCAATTTCGCAATCAAACCTTTATGCCAAACACTGTCGAATGCTTTTTCTATGTCTAAAAGAGCAGCTCCAGTGGAATAACCTTCAGATTTGTTAGCTCGTATCATATTAGTAACTCTGAGCAATTGATGAGTTGTGGAATGCCCATGGCGAAATCCAAACTGTTCATTTGCAAAAATTGAATTTTCGTTGATGTGTGACATCATTCTGTTAAGAATAACTCTCTCAAACAGTTTACTTATTGAAGAAAGCAAACTGATTGGTCGATAACATGAAACTTCAGCTGGGTTCTTATCCGGTTTTAAAATGGGAGTAATTTTTGCATTTTTCCATAATTTGGAAAAATATGCAATTTTGAAGCAGCAATTGAAAATTTTCACTAAAATTTCCATTGTGCTCTCAGGGAGATGTTTGATTAATATATTAAAGATTCCATCGTCACCAGGTGCTTTCATATTTTTGAAATTTTTAATAATTGATTTAATCTCATCAAGTTAGTTTAAATTATTTCTGCAGGTAAAAAATTCTGGGAAGAAATTAAATCAAATTGACGTGTGACTTCATTTTCAATTGGACTCACAAAATTCAAATTTGAGTGATGAACATTCTCAAACTGCTGAGCAAGTCTTTGAGCCTTTTGTTCATTGGATACAAGAAAACGTTCACCATCTTTTAAAACTGGAATAGGCTTTGAAGGTTTCTTAAGAATCTTCGACAGCTTCCAAAATGGTTTTGAATATGGTTTCAATTTTTCAACTTTAGTCTCAAAATTATGATTTCTCAGAAGAGTAAATCTATGTTTAATCTCTTTCTGTAAATCTTTATAAATAGTTTTAAAAACAGGGTCACGAGAACGTTGATATTGACGTCTGCGGACATTTTTCAAGCGAATTAGAAGTTGAAGATTTTCGTCAATTATTGGTGAATCAAATTTCACTTGAGCCTTTGGAACAGAATAATTCCTGGCATCAACAATTGCACATTTTTATGCTTCCAAAGCGGAATCAATATTCACTTCGTTTTGCAAATCAAGCTCATTATTGAAATTTCTCTCAATATAATTTTTGTTTCTTTCCCAATTAGCTTTGTTATAATTAAAAACAGAGCTCATAGGGTTTAAAACTGATTCATGTGATAAAGAAAAAGTTATTGGAAGATGGTCAGAATCAAAGTCAGCATGTGTGATCAAATCACTACATACATGACTTTGATCTGTAAGCACCAAATCAATTGTTGAAGGGTTTCTTACAGAAGAAAAGCATGTAGGACTATTCGGAGACATAATAGAATAGTATCCTGAAGAACAATCATTGAATAAAATTTTGCCATTGGAATTACTTTGAGAATTATTCCATGAACGATGTTTAGCGTTAAAATCGCCGATTATGAAAAATTTCGAACGATTTCTGGTGAGTTTTTGTAAATCACCTTTAAAATAATTTTTGAGCTCGCGTGTGCATTGAAATGGTAAATATGCTGCGGCAATAAATAAAATCCCAAGTTCAGTTTGAACTTCAATTCCCAAAGTTTCAATAACTTTCGTCTCAAGATGGGGAAGAGCACGATGTTTGATTCGGCGATGAATAACAATTGCAACTCCACCGCTGGAACCCTGAATCCTATCATATCTATGAACCACGTAATTGGGATCATATTTTAATTTCATGTTAGGTTTCAAAAATGTTTCAGTAATAATTGCAATATGCACATTATTTACTGTTAAAAAGTTAAAAAGCTCTTTCTCATTGGCCTTCAATGAGCGAGCATTCCAATTTAATATTTTAATATTAAACAATTTTAATAGTAAAATTTGTGCCTATTTGAATGGCTTCAAACATTGATTTTGCCTGCAACATGGCGTTCATAAGATCGAACATTGCCTGTTGCAAAAAAGAAAGTTTACCTGCCGTAATAGGCCCCAGGCAGTTGACATTAGAAAAAATATTTTCGGCAGCAATATTAGCTGGAGTGATAGGTGTACAATTATTTTCTAGCCTGTTTTGCTTACCCATATTAACGGTCATTTTCGAACTACCAACACTAGGCGGTATAATGTTCGAACTACCTGTAACCTGTGCATAAGTTAAACGGGTATGCAAAGGAGTAGGTAAACTATGCGTCACTGGTACGCTTGGAGAATTTTGTTTTGAAGTTGGTTTTAATTGAGAAATTGAATTTTGTTTACCTTGCCTTGCCTTAACAATTGCTAAACGGACTGGGCATTGATAAAAATTTGACATATGGTTGCCGTTACAATTCGCACAGCGAAAATTTTTACTCTCTTTCACAGGACATGTGTCCTTTTTGTGAGAAGAGTCTCCACAATTAAGACATTTTTGGTCCATGTTACAGAATTTGGAACCATGGCCATAACGTTGGCAAGTACGGCATTGGGTGATATGCTTTTCACCTCCGCCATACTTCCTATAAGTTTCCCACTTTACACGCACATTATACAAAGCATGTGCTTTTTCAAAAAATTTTAAATTGTTAACCTCATTGCGGTTAAAATGAATTAAATAATTAACAAGGGAAATTCCAGTTCTCTGACTGTTTTCGCCTCGTGATTTTTGTTTCATTAGAATTACTTGGGTAGGGGCTATGCCAAGTAATTCTGTTAAAGCAAGTTTGATCTCATCAACGGTTTGATCGTTGGTGAGACCTTTCAAGACAACCTTGAACGGCTTGGTGTTCTTGGTGTCATATGTAAAAAATTTGTACATCTTGTCAGTTAAATACTGAACAAGACGATCACGACCCTTTACTGAGTCGGCTAATAAGCGGCATTCACCTCTACGGCCAATTTGATAGGTAACTTTAACGTCAGAAACAAACGTTGAAAGTTCCTTTTTGAATATATTAAATTCAGAAGAAATAGTTACCACAATAGGTGGAACTTTCTCCTTTTTTAAAGATTTTATATTTTGTATAGTTTCATTATTAATAACTTCCATTTCACCAGCTTCTTGCTCAGGCAAAATATCAAAAGGATCGTCACTACAGACACTCGATGTGTCAGAAAGAGATGCCTCTCTTTTCCTCCCCGCAGCGATGCGAGGTTTCTTTTTCCGTCCAGCCATTTCAGGTGATACGAAAAAAGTTGAGAAAGACTGATGGGAAATAACTTTCAGGTAATCTTAAAAAGACACACTGACAAAACACAAACTTTGAAGCTATAGGCAGTCAAAGACCAGTCCACAAGCAACCGAAAAAACGTCTGATCTGTAGGACAGTTCAAGACGCACTGATTCCTAGTTTTCATCTTTATTGACTCCACGCAACTTCGCAAATCGATGCTGATCGATCGTTTCCTATTTCAATCAAACAAGCCGTTTTTCTGATTTAGACATTTTTTTCCATCAGTCACCACTTTGGGTATGCCCTTTTGAAGCAGCAGTCGCGAGTCTACATGAAGAACTGATATCATAAAATGACTTTTTTATCAAAAAAGAACAACTGTGAAAAGTTCCAGCGAAATCGGATACGACATGCTACAAAATTTCTTTTTTACCTATTTTCCATGGAATGCCTCTATCGGCAACGGTGACATCGGCGGGTGGCATAAAAATAATAACTATTTCAATTAAATGATTTTGGGGTGCTATAAAGTGCCATTGGTGTGTTTCAACCGTGACACCGGTAAATTTGTTGCCTTCATCGGCATTGCGAATTGCCAATTGCATATATGCTGATTCTCGTTCTCTTTCTGTTATAGCATTTCCAGCACTTAAGAAATCACAGTTTTCTGCATTTTGGTGGACGCTTAGCTAATTATCCAATCGACGATTGATGTAAGAAAGAAATATGTTGGCAACTCACTAAGTTTTAAGCAATTAAAAGTCAATTTTCATCACGCTCTCGGTGTTTGGATTTTTAGTTTACAGAATGTCTACGTCAAAAATATAAAATTACAGTAATACCATAAAAAATATATCATCGAATTACGATGGCGCCAACAGTAAGTGTTTTGACATATGGTTAACTAATCGTTTTGATACCCAAGACTGATGACATACTGAGGCGTAAAACGAACGCTCAAACCGGTCAAATTGGAAGCGCATTGGCGCATCGGTAAAGGCGGCGAAACAGAACAAGCAGTGTTTCGACGCGCGCACACGTACGTGGCAATACCATATTCAGACTAAACCTGATATCGCCAGGTGCTTTATGTTTGCTTTGTTCTGGTTTGGTAGTTAAAAAAAGTGAAAAAATACATTTTTCAATTAGAAACTGGTTTCGGGTAAATTTTTGAGGTGGTCGGAAAAATGATACTGGTATTTTCGGCTAATGTTATAAACTCTCGCGCACAACTCGCTTCAGCCTTAAAAATTTTAATGTGGCGTTGAATACTTTCAGTTTTGTGAAAACGTCTATTTTGTGCAAAGTAATCATCATTTGCGGGAGGTTTACTTTTCACATTTCATTCATATAGAAAGGCGGCTGAAGCGTATCGAGAGTTGAAAAAACGAAATTACTTGCCGTGCTTATTTCTGTCGCTTTAAAGACAGAAATTTGGGTGTTGACGATTGTTCGCGCGAAGAAAAGTTAAAAACCATCGAAATGCGAAGCATTCCAAACGCTGGAACAGCTGCCTGACAAGCGCTTGCATGCTTTGAAAATGGTTACGAAAATACGAAACTTGAGTACCTTATGATTTCAAGCCATGGGACATCGAGTATTGATATTTCGTCTATGCACAACTGCTCCAGCGGCAAAAAAGGAAGGGTTTTTTTCATCGCATCGTGAGGTGTAACGAAAAATAGGTTCATTACTGTAACCCAAAGACCAAACCATGCTTCTACGTCGTCGGCTTGGCTGAATATACAAGCACCGAAGGTTATGTTGTGCATTTGATGGGGCCAGGTCAGTGTTATTTATGATGAGCTGTTGGAATAGAACGAAACCATCATTGGGTATTGACTTCAGTTAGTGCGGTAAAGTCGAACATTGCGCGAAAAACAGCCACAATACGAGCAGAGGCACGAAAAAGTGATTGTTCTGCATGGCAACACTCGGCCTCATGCCACCAAACTTACATAGAATCGCTCTCAGGGAGCATGCATAAATGACGTAGCTTTTTTTAGGTTTTTCTGACCCCCTCCTCCCCTTTCGTAGCATTTCGTCAGGAAGTCAGACTCCCCTCTAGAAAATTACGTAGCTTCATAACTACCCCCCTCCCTCCTAGACATTTTTTTTGCAAATTTTATTATCAAAAACATATTTTGTATCATAAATGAACAAGAAAATACAAAAAAGTTCAAAAATGACCCTAAACAAACAAAACAGCGATGGAAAAGAACAATTAGCAACAAATCCATTTTTTTTTCTTAGTTTCATATTTGCTACGTAGCTTGGCTTGACCTACCACCCTCACCCTCGTCACATTTCGTCACGAAGCTGCAAACCCCCTCTCCCCCTAGAATGCTACGTCATTTTTGGATGTTCCCTAATGAGAAGTTATGACGATTAATTCCAACCAACTAAGATTCTAATAATATTCTGAATGTTAAGTAAGGTGACAATACCCTGCAAAAATCCGTTGTTCATAATCATAAAATTTAAAACCGACGAAGTGTGACTTAATTTTCGTCATCAAACACCAACTACCTTCAGATTCGAATATCGCAGAGGGCAATGAAACCGATAATGAAAACCACACAAAAGCTCAAATCATCGCTCCTTTTGCTCAATCAACGTCGCTTGGCTGGTGCGAGATCACTCCCACTCTAAAATAACACACACAGAAAAAAAAAAGATTCTCAATCACTCCATCTATAAATCGCCTCATTTCACTTTCTCCCACCCCGCGCTCCCAGTTACGTCCTATTGCGGAAGTGATTCCAAGAGGTGGTCGTCGCCGCCGTCTACCAATTCGAACGTCAAATCACGGAAGAACGTTCCGCGCCTCTGCAAACGTCCAACCCTCTTCGGTTTCCCGTTACCATCGCACTCGGCGGTCGGGGATACATTTCATTCTTTTTCCGCTCGATCGGAATCCGCACAGGTCTCATTATTCTTTCATCTTCCGAAACCGGAGAAAATGAAAACGTCTTTAATGTCTCTCCTGTTGGTGGCGCTCGTGGGCGCGTTTGCCACCGGTGGATGATCCTGAATGAACTTGCTGAAGCGATTACAAAGAAGATGGGAGTAGAAGAGGGGACGGTGCCACCACCGCCATCATCATCGCTTCGTTGTCGTCATCATTAGTTCATCATCCGGGAGCAGCAAAAACGATAAATCAGTACTCTGTTGCTCTGGGTGGCTTGCTTGGATTGATATATGGGCGTACATATAGCGGCGTATATCGTACGCATAGCAGCCTGGATGAGATGCTTCTTGATTGCATAAATCAGGGAGTGGATCCTTTTATCCAAGCACACCGTGAGTGAGCTGACATCGAGCGTGTGGCAACCGACAGGTCGTCGATATACCGGAAGCTGAAATGGATGTCATATACACTGGGAACGACGTGTGATGGAAACAGATAATGTTGCATTCCAAGAGCTATCTCGCTCGCTGTTGCTTCCGAACTATGAATGGGGGTTGATCTACGTCTGGCGAATAAGGGTTGCCAGTTGAAATACACTAAACTTTATTTTCAATGAGAAAATCGAGCAGAGTAAACCTCCAACACTGTCTACTTGACGGTTCAATATTGAACACTTCACTTTCGAAATCAGCCATGATGACGATGCAGGAGACGGCTTCTTTGCGTGTGGCCTACTAGGATCAGCTCGATGCACCGGTCAGAGACTGCACGGGAATAGATACATCACCGGCAGATTTCCTGCCACGCGCCCGTCGATCGCCGATGAACCGTAAATGATTTGCAACGAGAATGAAATGCATGAGTAAGGAGAAAAATTGTTTGAATTTGCATTTAAAAAGAACTGCGTTTGCTTTCCCGCTACTATCATACCGCTGTAAGCCGAAGGAATGTCATCGATCTTTTGACGTTGGACTAACGTCTATATCGAAGTTAGGCACCTGAATTTGAAAATCTAGTAATTCAACCGGGGAAAACCAGGGAAAAGTGGTCAGGTTTTGAGCGCTTATATATCAGTCATTTCTTTTCAGAATTTCGAGGTTTTGGCATCAACCGATCAGAAATTCTTTTACGGTTGAATTTATGTAACAAAAATAACCTATTGTTCGAGATACACTATTGAAAAATTAATAAATCACATCGATTGTCTAAATCATACCGAGCAACCAATCACCACCTCTCTTCACAAGCACAGTCGACACCAACGGATACAACCGATCTGACTTTGTAAACAGTCTCACAGCTTTCAACCAATAACGAGCTCGCTTTCGGTAGCTGCAACAGGTGTTTCAACACCGTTTTAAAATGCTTCTTTTATCATTACCACTGAACAGATTCTAAACACCAATGGCTTGATTGATAGGGGAAATATTGCGCAAGATTGTCATATAATAATTCAAATATGTTTTCGATACTAAACTAGTTAAAAGTTGTGTTAAAAGTCGTGCACATTCAACCAATCACAAGCTCGCTTCTTGTTTGTTCGCGGATGGATTTTTGCTTTGGGCTATATAATAGCCTGTGACGTCTCATAGCAGTTATCAGTTAACAAGTGAAAGGCCACCAGGCCGGTCTTGTATAATCAGCAGCGGTGGCTGATTCCAGCGGCCAAACTGAGCTGCAGCAGAACCAGAGCGGTGGTATCAGGCAGCAGCGGCGGAGGTAGTGGGAAGCTGCATTTCTTCATTCAGTTCGGTGCTCCTTCGATCTGAGTTGGACCCCACCAGCGGGAATCCAATTCAGAAATCGTTGGGTGAAAACGTTGGGTGTGTGTGCAGTGTGCACATATAGCGTATGTGCATCTGTATTGCTATGACATTTGCGATGATAGGGATGGCGCTGTTGCGTGTGTATGGCTAGCTATAGCGTGTGTAAGACACTAGCATGTGTAGCATATTATGGCTATTGCGTGTATATCTTCAGCGTGTGTACGGATAGTTATAGCTTGTGTGTGGATAGCTGCTGCGTGTGTAATGATTAGTTATAGCGTATGTATGGATAGTAATAGCACATGGTTGGATAGCTTATGCGTGTGTATAGATAGTTGTATCGGATGTATGGAAAGGAATAGCGTGTGTATGGATAGCTATAGCTACAGCGTGTGTATGAATAGTTTTAACGCGTGTTTAGATAGTTGTAGCATGTGTGTGAATAACTATAGCGGGTGTTTATCGAAGATTATTATTGTCATTGAAAATATTAAAACGTCTTAACGAACACAGTTGTGAATTTGATTTTACAGCAGCGATTTTAACTTCATCAGCCAGTCTTTATTCATCGAGGAAAAATTACTACCTATGAATGATCAACACTTATTTACTAGAAATTTGATTTAGATCAAAACGGGTTCTTTTGAGTATCATAAATTATTGGTAAAAAGAGTTGCAAGTTTTCTCAATGAGCATTCATTAAATTTTCGTTTTTGTTTCTCGGTGCGCGGTTTTGATTTTGTTTCTCGCACACAGAGAAAGAAACAAACTTGTCGCTATCGTGAAAAATAACAAAACAATTAGAAATGCTCTAAATCACAACTGAAGAAGTTAACATATTTTCCTGTCACTCGCCCAAACCTTGATAACAACTACCGAAAAACGTGTGATTGAGCTCTTGCTATATTGAGTTATTGAACCAAACGTTTTTTGTTTTTTTTTTTCAAATACATGAAGTTATATGCTGGGCTGGAACTAACCTAGCATGAGTTTTATCGATTAAATGTCAAACAATTTTCAAATTTAAAATTTTCGGTTGAATCGTTCTGGGCGTTTAATTTCAGATAGTTTCGTAAAGTTTGCTTTTTGCTTAGATAGGAAAATTTTACCAATTCGCTCAATTAAATGATTGTCTTGGTAGTGCAGCAAACAAAGGGTTGATTCGAATATGTATGAAATGACAGCGATTAAATAAAAGATATCCGTATATATTATTATTTATAACGTTTTAACGTCTCAGCATCCAGAAATGCACTGTTAGATAAAATTGCAGCAAATACTAGAGTTGCAATTCTCTCTATTATTTGTTTTAATGGAATATAAGAATACCGTAGTCCAACGTCATGCGGTCGTGTCTTGAATACCACCCTCCTACTTTTTGAAGTAGAATACTTCTCTCAGGAAGTTCGGCTACATAGGGATGTGAAATGAAAATCTAAAACTGAAAAAAGTGAGAAATATGTCCAATTTCAAATGCTAATAAATCGGTTAGTTTTCGATGGATTTCCTTCGTTTTTGCAGCAATCGATTAGAAAATCTTCTAAGATTCCTACCAAATGCATGAAATTGCAATTTTATCATTCGAACTATTGTACTATTGAAAATTCTTAAGCCTTGTCAAAACACAAAATTCGACCTCTGATTGGTCGTTATACCGCGCTTTCCCAAGCACGGTCGGCAGAGTTACGGTCCTAGTAAATTGGGAATGCATCATTTGGCCTATATAAGAGCTTCATCAGATAATAAACAGACATTTCATCGGATATTAAATCGAACAACTGAAATTTGAAGAACACAAATGAATATTTGAAGAGTTAATATTTTCTCGTTTTGCGCTATAATCCAAAGTTAATTATCTTCATCTACATACTTACTCTGACTATTATTACGTGTTTGCGTCGCTTAGTGTTTGGCTACGGTCATGCAGAACGCAAACAACGGCGCGATGCGATTCGGCAAGACGAAATGTGTTGAAATGTATAGCTCTACTTCGCCTTAGAAAGAGCTGTACATTTCACCACGGTAAGGCGAATCGCATCGCGCCGGCATTCGCGTTCTGCACAACCGTAGCCTTTTTTCCGTTCCTGTTTAATGATGTCGTATTAAATGTGCATATTACAATTCGGCAGCACTTCAACTTCTCATTTGCACAAAATTTAAAAATATTCAATGAACTTCATTCAAAATATCAAACAAAAAGAAATTACAATACTGCCAATGAACGGTCAACGTTTATTTACTAGAAAAAATGACTGACACGCAAGCAGCCGGGTTATCTTTCTTGTAAAAGTATTCTACTTCAACCTTGCGGTCGTGGCTTTGCATACAACCTTCCTGTGATTTTTTTTATTCTTCCTCTATTGCGCCGCGATGATGGCGAAACAGATAAACCCACAGAGGAATGAACAGCTTCTGGAATTGCCCTATGAAGAAGCTACCGAAGCTACAGCCGTACTGCTTATTTATGAAATTGAGATAAATCCTCCCCAGGCAGGACCCGCCATCCGTGCCGCTCCGCTGCTGAATGACGATGAGATGGTATTTGCCTGCACTTAGCAGAAGATTTTCAACGTTTTCCGTCCTTTATGGTAATCTTCCTGATAGAATATGCTAAAGATAAGAAAGTGAAATGAATTGATTATTGTTCGGGCAGAACAGGAGCAAACAGGCTAAGAGAAGTGACTTGAATTGGGTACAATCTGAGCTGGGTGCGATGAATTTGATTGTTTACCCCGACTACTGGCTCAGGTTGAGAAGGCATGAATTTTCTCCTGTTTTGGTGGATATGCTCGGTCCACGGCGCAATACAAAATACAAAACATAAATATTTTGACGTTGGACTAACGTCTATATCGAAGTTAGGCACCTGAATTTGAAAATCTAGTAATTCAACCGGGGAAAACCAGGGAAAAGTGGTCAGGTTTTGAGCGCTTATATATCAGTCATTTCTTTTCAGAATTTCGAGGTTTTGGCATCAACCGATCAGAAATTCTTTTACGGTTGAATTTATGTAACAAAAATAACCTATTGTTCGAGATACACTATTGAAAAATTGATAAATCACATCGATTGTCTAAATCATACCGAGCAACCAATCACCACCTCTCTTCACAAGCACAGTCGACACCAACGGATACAACCGATCTGACTTTGTAAACAGTCTCACAGCTTTCAACCAATAACGAGCTCGCTTTCGGTAGCTGCAACAGGTGTTTCAACACCGTTTTAAAATGCTTCTTTTATCATTACCACTGAACAGATTCTAAACACCAATGGCTTGATTGATAGGGGAAATATTGCGCAAGATTGTCATATAATAATTCAAATATGTTTTCGATACTAAACTAGTTAAAAGTTGTGTTAAAAGTCGTGCACATTCAACCAATCACAAGCTCGCTTCTTGTTTGTTCGCGGATGGATTTTTGCTTTGGGCTATATAATAGCCTGTGACGTCTCATAGCAGTTATCAGTTAACAAGTGAAAGGCCACCAGGCCGGTCTTGTATAATCAGCAGCGGTGGCTGATTCCAGCGGCCAAACTGAGCTGCAGCAGAACCAGAGCGGTGGTATCAGGCAGCAGCGGCGGAGGTAGTGGGAAGCTGCATTTCTTCATTCAGTTCGGTGCTCCTTCGATCTGAGTTGGACCCCACCAGCGGGAATCCAATTCAGAAATCGTTGGGTGAAAACGTTGGGTGTGTGTGCAGTGTGCACATATAGCGTATGTGCATCTGTATTGCTATGACATTTGCGATGATAGGGATGGCGCTGTTGCGTGTGTATGGCTAGCTATAGCGTGTGTAAGACACTAGCATGTGTAGCATATTATGGCTATTGCGTGTATATCTTCAGCGTGTGTACGGATAGTTATAGCTTGTGTGTGGATAGCTGCTGCGTGTGTAATGATTAGTTATAGCGTATGTATGGATAGTAATAGCACATGGTTGGATAGCTTATGCGTGTGTATAGATAGTTGTATCGGATGTATGGAAAGGAATAGCGTGTGTATGGATAGCTATAGCTACAGCGTGTGTATGAATAGTTTTAACGCGTGTTTAGATAGTTGTAGCATGTGTGTGAATAACTATAGCGGGTGTTTATCGAAGATTATTATTGTCATTGAAAATATTAAAACGTCTTAACGAACACAGTTGTGAATTTGATTTTACAGCAGCGATTTTAACTTCATCAGCCAGTCTTTATTCATCGAGGAAAAATTACTACCTATGAATGATCAACACTTATTTACTAGAAATTTGATTTAGATCAAAACGGGTTCTTTTGAGTATCATAAATTATTGGTAAAAAGAGTTGCAAGTTTTCTCAATGAGCATTCATTAAATTTTCGTTTTTGTTTCTCGGTGCGCGGTTTTGATTTTGTTTCTCGCACACAGAGAAAGAAACAAACTTGTCGCTATCGTGAAAAATAACAAAACAATTAGAAATGCTCTAAATTACAACTGAAGAAGTTAACATATTTTCCTGTCACTCGCCCAAACCTTGATAACAACTACCGAAAAACGTGTGATTGAGCTCTTGCTATATTGAGTTATTGAACCAAACGTTTTTTGTTTTTTTTTTTCAAATACATGAAGTTATATGCTGGGCTGGAACTAACCTAGCATGAGTTTTATCGATTAAATGTCAAACAATTTTCAAATTTAAAATTTTCGGTTGAATCGTTCTGGGCGTTTAATTTCAGATAGTTTCGTAAAGTTTGCTTTTTGCTTAGATAGGAAAATTTTACCAATTCGCTCAATTAAATGATTGTCTTGGTAGTGCAGCAAACAAAGGGTTGATTCGAATATGTATGAAATGACAGCGATTAAATAAAAGATATCCGTATATATTATTATTTATAACGTTTTAACGTCTCAGCATCCAGAAATGCACTGTTAGATAAAATTGCAGCAAATACTAGAGTTGCAATTCTCTCTATTATTTGTTTTAATGGAATATAAGAATACCGTAGTCCAACGTCATGCGGTCGTGTCTTGAATACCACCCTCCTACTTTTTTTTATATTTGTTGCACTCTGAAATTTGTGTGTGTATCTTTAAGGTGGGAGTGTGCTGTAGCCATAAATGGTCGACCCCAAGCCACCACGTGGTTGACTTCGAAATTTCAAAGGCTTACCAGTTGGTTATAGTTAATGCGTCACTAGTGAACACTAATCCTCATGTTTGTTATGATGATGAAAACATAAGATAGTGTTTTCCCAGCTAACGCAAGAGCTATTTCAAATCTTGTGCCTTTGAAAATTCGTTATCGGTCACGTGGTGGCTTCTACACACTACAACCTAAAACAATATTTTTCGTTCACAGTCGTACGCAGACGGTTTGATTAAACATCAAGCGCTTTGATCAGAGAGTTTAGTAAAAATCGTACAAGTCGGACTCGATTATACGGGGCGCGATTCGGAATTGAAATGCAATTTTCCGGAGATGTTTTTTATTCTGTTTGTTTTAAGTTTTGCCCTTCAAGTTTAAATAATTCAGTATAACAATATGAGTACAACATGACTGTACTATCAATACTGGATGTAGCTAGAAGGAGAAAGAACCCAATTCATCTTGATAACGTGATCATTGTTTGGTTTGAGGAGAGAAGCCCTAGTCTTATGGGGAAAAATTATCATTTGAATTCAAGAAGCATTGGGAGAGGTTTTCCACTATTGCAAGTAGGAAGAAAAAATATCTAAACTTTTCTGCAATCGACTGCATATGACACGAAGACTTATTTCCTTTTACGGAAATGCTTGTATCATCGCAGAACAATGACTTTGTGCATCTTGGAGGCAAATCAGGAAGATCTGAAGTGGTTATGTTGTACAGGACTGGACCCAAGACTGAACCTTGAGGCACATCTGCTCTGAGAGGAAATCTATCAGATTTTGAATTCTGATAGACAACCTGCAGAGTTCGATCAGTAAGATAATTTTTCAAAATTTTGATTAGGAATTAGAAATTATAAGAAATTAGTTTTTTATAATACGCATGGTGAAAACGGAGGTAGCAATTTTTTTAAAGATGTATAATCTTACGCTGCTGACAATAAACAAACAAACAAAAAGAAAAATTGGAAAATTAAAAGTTCGCAATCAAACCTTTATACCAAACACTGTCGAATGCTTTTTCTATGTCTAAAAGAGCAGCTCCAGTGGAATCAGATAATTCAGATTTGTTAGCTCGTATCATATTAGTAACTCTGAGCAATTGATGAGTAGTGGAACGCCCATGGCGAAAACCAAACTGGTCATCTGCAAAAATTGAATTTTCATTGATGTGTGACATCATCCTGTTAAGAATAATTCTCTCAAACAGTTTACTTATCAAAGAATCAAACTGATTGGTCGATAACTTGAAACCTCTGCTGGATTCTTATCCGGCTTTAAAATTGGAGTTATTTTTTGCATTTTTCCATAATTTGGGAAAATATGCAATTTAAATAAAACAGTTATTTCACGTTCATTGAATGGAAATTTGAATATATTTCTTTGTTTCGGAAAATTCGATTATCCGGAGTGAAAAAATACGATACTCCGGATAATCGAGTCCGACCTAAGTTGCTTAGTTTCTGAGTGTCTCGATGGTAATAAAAACCTTCGTTTTCAATCCACAGCTGCAGATTTCTTGCCAAATCATAAGTTCCGTGCAAGTTTATTGGCAAAAACAAACTTAAAGTTAGCGAGAACATCACCCCATACAAAGGAGAGATGAAATTCCGTTCCGGGAAGCTGTCCAAAATCCACCTTCACGTATGTTTCGTCATCCATAATCAAGAATCCTTTGTACTTCGTCAAAGCCTGCTCGTACAATTTTCGAGGCCGTGTATAGCCTTCTTTGGGTAGCTTATCCGTATACTTCGGACAGTACCATTGTTTTGGCTATATCCCGATCGGATAGTCATGGGTTTAGCTTGATTGCCCTCAATACTTTTCAGCAGTGGTGGGCACCATTCCGCTAATTCGCTAATTCGCTAATTAGCGACGCTAAAATTCAGTTAGCGATTTAGCGATTTCGCTTATTTTTGAGCTGATTAGCGAAACTGTTAGCGTCGCTAATATTTTGGCCTTCGAAACGCTAATCGCTAATTCGCTAAATTTTGTGGAGAAGCGACAATAGAAATATTTAGAAAAACTGTGAATTGCTGATGGCGTACATAAATTGCTTCGAAAGATGAACATACTTCACTGCGAAAGTTACTCTTGTCAGTTTTTTTACCCTAGAATGGAGTTCCAGTTGTCGTACAAGCCACAGGAGCATTTTTAAAAACCAGCACAAGGTCTAGATTGAATTCTTGGCACACCAAGAACTTTGATGAATTGCAATGCGCTTGAAATTATGACAACTTTGGTTCAATTTTTTCGATTCAGAAAATAATTTAATTTTCATGAAAACATTCTTAAGAGTATCTATTTTCAATGCAAGCTAGATAACTTTTGTTATTCTTGTTTTTACAAAATCAAATATGAATACCGTTTCGTGAACCTCTCACTGTAAGTAGCTTTAAAAAGTAATTGTTTTCGTTTATTTAACCAAAACAGATCAAAGTGGTCCAAATCTTACAAAACATGAGCAATAAATATAGCGATATGACTATTTACATATTAAAAAGTTAGCGATTAGCGATTAGCGGAAGTTCCGCTAATGTGGGCTTAGCGTTTAGCGTTAAGCGATTATCGAGCTAAATTTTCCGGTTAGCGACTTAGCGATTAGCGTCGCTAAATTTTCGGTTAGCGGTGCCCACCACTGCTTTTCAGTTCAGCTGGTCTCTGCTGAATGAATGAACGTGACCTGGATGGATCTGCTGTTCAGAAACGGAATCGTTTGAACACATCATTGATTTGGCGAGTTTCCGTGTTTTTGTAATTTTCAGAGTGGTATACGTCGACGTGAGTGAGCGGATTTATTTTTCTCCATTGGTTTTCTATTTAACAAATCTTTCCTAAAAAAAAATCAGTTTTGTCGGGAAACCATGTTCAAGTATAATCTGTCACAACTCGTTGTGGTTTACTGAATCGTACGCCACCTTGAAATCTATGAACAGATGATGTATCTGCCAGTTTTGTTCTCTCTAATATTAGCATTAAAGTAGTTAAATTGTTGTTTAACCGCTCGAACATTTGCATTAAAAAATGGACAAAACTTGCCGATTTACACGCACTGACAAAACTGCCCGTGCAGCATCAATCACAGTAACCCATGAGTCAGCATAGAAAAATTGACAGCTCTATCAGTCGAACTCTAACCGTAATGGCGAAAAAAGTTAAGCTACTCTTTTCAGAAGTGGTTGCGTTCAAAGAACAGTACACCGCCGCGTCGGAAATGGACAACGTATGGCACATTGTGGACATCTTGACACTATTGGACAACACTCAGAGCATAAAAAGAAAGCCCGATTCCGGACGGCCGAAGACCCAAAGCGACAAGAAGCTCCATAGAGTGATTATAAGGAAGACCGAGGGAAAAGTGGCTGTATCGCTGCGTGCGATTGGCCGGAAGGTCGGTGCAACCGGCCAAACAGTGAAAAAGTACCTGGCGAACATGGACATTAAGGTGGGGCAAAGTGACCGATTTTCCAGAACCAAGTTTTTTGGTTCCTTTTGGGGCCCCAAACAACCCTATACTTACCTCAAGTCGATTGGTTTTGTCTCCTCTTGGCGCATTGCATTTCAAATTTGTATGAAAATTTATATGGGAAAAACCTACTTTTTTGCATTCACCTCCCGTCCCGTCCACTGGTCACGGAACGGCAGGCTATCAAGCAGTGGCAGCGGCGGAATAAGATGGTCAAGTCGATTTTCCAGGCGAATCGCGACGTGGCGGTGGAGAAGGATGACGAGGCCTACACAGTAAAAAAATCTGAATATTACACGTCAAACAAAATATTTTCTCATTTAAATTTCAGTTGCTTCTGACGTAAACAGCGAATTTGTAGAAAAATTATGTGCAATATCATTTGAATTTGCTTAGAATATTGTGGATTTTTTTTTATCATAAGCGATGGAGGCAATTCTTTATATCGACTCAACATAAAGTTTTTTACAGTGTTGGATGGCAACGACTGGCAGGGCACTTCATATTTTACATCACCACGAAGGAAGTGTTTAAGTTAACAATCAGCGAGAAAAGGATGTCAAAACCGCTCTCATTTCGATCCGGACTGGTCTTGAATGGGGAAATTTATAGTGCGAAGTGCCGGAGGTTGCGTCGTTCATCAAGAAATTAAATATGGGCGACGACGCGGTGTTCCTGGCGTCGGCCCACTACTCGAAGCGATCGTCGGGGGATATGGAGGGGCTGAATATTGATGTGGTACCTAAGTTGGTAAACCGGGGCAAACCTGAGGCGTAAGACCTACCCCATCAATTTGGTCACGAAAACTAAGGAGGAATTGATAAATGAAACCAAAAACAACCCTACTTACTTACCTTACCAGTCAGCTCCAGGCCGAAGTGTCCCTTGCTGTTCGAAGAAGTCGTCTCCATTCAACTCGGTCCATGGCTGCAGCCCGCCAGCCATGTCGTCTGCGGAGGCCCAGCCTACCGTTGTCTCCCGATTTTCGCCGTTTTAACGATGAGTGGTTCTCCCAGCAGCTGATGCAACTCGTGGTTCATCCGCCTCCGCCATGATCCATCTTCCATCTGCACTCCACCACAGATGGTACGCAACACTTTTCGTTCGAAAACCTCAAGGGCGCGTTGGTCCTCCACGAGCATAGTCCAGGTTTCGTGGCCGTAGAGGACTACCGGTCTGATCAGTGTTTTGTATATGGTTAACTTCGTGCGGCGGCGGATTTTATTCGAGCGGAGCGTCCTCCGGAGTCCAAAGTAGGCACGATTTCCTGCCATAAGGCGTCGACGAATTTCTCAGCTGGTGTCGTTGTCAGCAGTCACCAGTGGGCCCAGGTACACGAACTCGTCTACCACCTCGATTTCATCGCCGCTAATATGAATTCGTGGCGGGAGGTTGACACTGTCTTCTCTGGAACCTCTTCCTCTCATGTACTTGGTCTTCGATGCGTTTATGGCCAGTCCAATTCGTCCGGCTTCAGCCTTCAGTCTGATGTACGTCTCCGTCATCTTTTCAAGGGTTCGTGCTACAATATCTATCGGTGAAGCCAAAGAGCTGAACAGACCTTCTAAAAATCGTGCCACTCGTGTCGATACCAGCCCTACGTATCACACCTTCCAAAGCGATGTTGAATAGCAAGCACGATAATCCATCACCTTGCCGTAACCCTCTTCGAGATTCGAAGGGACTCGAGAGTGTCCCCGAAACTCGAACTACGCACATCACCCGATTCATCGTCGACTTGACCAACCGTGTCAGTTTATCCGGAAAGCCGTAATCGTGCATAATCTGCCATAGCTGGTCTCGAACGATTGTGTCGTATGCCGATTTAAAATCGATGAACAAGTGATGTGTGGGCACGTTATACTCACGGCACTTCTGTAGGACCTGCCGTACCGCGAATATTTGGTCTGTGGTGGCGCGGGCACCCATAAATCCCGCTTGGTATTGCCCCACGAATTCCCTTGCAAACGGTGATAGTCAACGGCACAGAATTTGAGAGAGTACCTTGTAGGCGGCGTTCAGCAACGTTTTTGCGCGGTAGTTGCATCAATCCAACTTGTCGCCTTTTTTGTAGATGGGGCACACTGTACACTCCGTCCACTCCTCCGGTACTACCTCCTCCTCCCAAATCTTGGCAATAACCCAGTGTAGCGCCTTAGCCAGTGGTTTAACAGTGTTTTAACAGCTCGCTGGGGAGTTGGTCAGCTCCAGCGGCTTTATTGTTTTTCAGCCGGCCGATCACCTCTCTAACCTCCTGAAGGTCAGGGGCTGGGATTCTGTCGTCATCTGCGCGTACACCGAGATCTACTACCACTACGTCGTCGTCCTCTGCTACATCGCCATTAAGGTGCTCATCGTAGTACTGCTTCCACCTGTCAATTACCTCACACTTGTTCGTGAGAAGGTTGCCGCCCAGGACCCTACACCCATGTTTACATCCGCCATAGCGTTAGTGTTCCGGTTAACTGCAAGGGCGTAGGATTTTTGACAGCTAAGCAAATATAATTATATGGGAAATTAATTTTTTATATGGGAAATTTATCAAAAATGATATTGTATTCAGCGTTGCAAATCGAGCGAGAAGCAGAACCTTTCTTCTCCTTTCTGCTTGAGAACGAGACATATGCTACGCTTCCCAAGTCTTTTGCACACACGCTTTGGAGATACTCTTTCTTCTTCATGCATTCCCCTGAGTAGCAACAAGCACGCACCGACACGAACAAACTCTTTCGTTATGCTACTGAGCTACCGTATAAGAGTACGCGAGTTCCTGCTACTGAGTAGGAGTACTCGACTAAAATTGCTTGACTAGGAGGAGTGCATGAAAAACTGTGCTCGAAAACGAAAATGCTTTCTCGCGAACATGCACCGACAGCCGATGATGTATGAGAAGGGCCGACAATCAATCAGAACGTGATCAATCTGTGTTTCTTTCTGAACTTCGATCTTGATTTGGATACATTAGGCAGCCGGGCACGAATCTTGTCTACCACAGGAAAATGTTCTGAATCGACCGTTGGTCTCCGGAAACACCGCACATCGATGACGTCTGAAAAGTACCGGCCGTCGATCAGCACCTTAGGGGGTGTCTCCAGGTGTGCTTCCGGAAGTTCATGCAAAATAGGTACAACAGATGGCCATTCCTCTGGCATCAGTAAAGTTCACTAGCTTAGAGCTGTTGTCATTGGTGATAGAGTGTAGGCTTTTCCCACCAATAACGGAGCGAAACAATCCCTCTCGTCCGTTGCGCGTTCATATCTCCGACGAGGATTTCTATGTTATGTTGTGGCCACTCTCCATACGATTCCTCAAGAAACTCATAGAACTCCTTCTTCACGCCATTGGATTTATCGCAAATTCACGGCGCTGTTCGAGTGTTTGCAAATGAATGAGCATGCAACGAGCTTAGTAGAAAAGCGCGTACAAATGAAATGGGCCTCTACCTAATGACATGCTTCATTCGTTTTCCTAGTTGCACTCAAAGCATCCCTAGTAGCATCTTTTCATTATATGTACCCAAAAACTTCCATTTATAGTATTACAGTAACACAAATGTATATATTTCCTCACTTTTCGTGACCAACCGAAAATTCAAACAAATTCATCCCACGTAGCCTCACGAACGCATGTTCGTGAAACACAAAATTTAGCAGTTCATCAACAAATTTGTCATTGATGAAGTTCGGATCATTAAAACAGACATCCGGTAGAAGCGGTCCAAAGATAGAGCGAGAGCGACAGGACGGAGTTTGAATGCATTCGCTAAATTTGAATCCTGGCGTGGGATGTTATACGGCACAACCACAAAACGCACATCCGACAGGAAGACCACTACAACGGCCAATGGTGATGATGGTGTCATGGAGTTGTCAACCCTATCTAAAAACACACAACGAAACCTGCACGCTGTTTTTAGCTCGTTATATCGCCATTCATCGTTTTCACCATTTTGCACTGCTGCAGCCGAGTTCACCCGTTTAGGAGGGCAGTGCATCGCGTGACATCCATATTTTATTTCTACATTCGAATATTTATCATTTTGAAGTGGTTTGTACAAGACTATCAACGCACCCGAGGCGGAGCTGACCGCTGTTGCTAGTTCAAACCCCATTCCATCGAAAAACGAAGGACGACGATAAACATTGGGGAAATTTGTACTACACATCACTCGAATCGTCACACACCCAGCAGTAGGGGAGCCACGCATCTGATCATAGAGAATACACCCCGGTATTTTAGTCGGAATCAGAAGCCCCCAACATCCCCTAATTTTTTTCTCTGTGCTATCACAGAGCGCAACGATGATATGGTTTTGGTGTTGCAGCATCTGCATGCTGTCGGAGCAAAAAAAAAAGTGGCAGCAAAAGAATGCGTTTGTTATTCACATTCGTTCCATAAATTGTTAATTCGAACTTGAACGCAGGATGAATGGACACTAGTTGGAAATTTATGTGTTTCATGGATCGATTCGACTGAAACCAAAACGAGAGAATATTTTCACTGTCAGTGGCGGCAGGCAGTTGTAAACATGCACTTTTGCATGTTCGTGCTTTTGGATAACCCGAGAAGCAAATCGTTGTTGCGTTTTGACATTCATCAAATATTTATCCTTTTTTATTGTGTGATGTGATGATGTGATTTTTTAACCTTCTCTTAACATCGGTAAGTAATAAAATATGATTTCGATGATATTAATATGATGACGGGGAAATTAAGAATATTTTTTGCACGTGATTCATGCAACACGATATTTCACACATATTTATAATTCATTTGGTTTTTCACAATCGTGGTTAACCTTTTCTATGCAGTTTTTAAATTTCAAAAATAACAAAATTACCAAACGTTTAGATTCTAAGTTCAAACAAGGAAAAATTTTTAAAAAAAGAATTCTGAATTTATTTCTTTTCTTGTTTCTATCACGTTGTTCTAAACTACGTACGAGCCTCGACACTGTAAAGCAAAGCCCCAATCCCCGTAGTACGAACAAACTCCGTATACTTCCGCATTCGCAGAGCTTAAAGGTTCGCTGTTCGTTTCAATAATCTGCCCCATTATCAATTCTAATGTATCTGAAAATCCTCTCCGCAATAGTGTGAAACAAAAGTAGTTCAATTTGCACTTCCCGCCGTTTGCCGTTGCGACGAAACTGATCGCATTTATTTTCCTTCGCAGTCCCGCCGTGTCGGGTGACACCGACGAATCAACCGGCAAAAATACCACCCCGAAGGAGCGCAGCTCACCCTCTCCGGGAAGCCACAATCGAAGCCACAGTGCCGTTTGCGTCGTGCTCGCTTTCCGTGAAAGATCCGCTTTTCGCCGATGCTTATCAGGCGGGCAGCAACAACGACGAGGTGGCAGATAAGAGCCGCTTGGCGTCATTGTCATTGTCATCGTCGTCGTCGTCGTCGTCACTTGTTTTATCAATAATTTAGCATGAGCTAGAGTGCCACGAGTGCGAGCACCAAAGTTGTAAAGTGTTTCCCGGTGTTTGCTACCGGTTTTTCCTACACCGACAGTGAAACGAAGACGACGACGAGAAACGATGCACCAACGAACGGTGTTGTGCTGCAGTCTGCTACGGAAAAGGAGTCCCAGCTAGAGCACCTAGGGCATTTGCATTTTCTATAGGTGCGAGGATTTCCCACTCTTCGACTTATGGAAATTGGACGATGGCTGTCACAGATAATTGGAACTTTTTCGCGTTGGATACCGTTTGCTAGTGGTCAAAGTATGTTGATGCGTTAGCCCATTGTCTGTGGCTTTCCACTTCCGGATGAAAAATACGAAAGAGTACCCGAATCGAAAATGGAAATTATGTTGATATTGATGGTCCGGAACGTTGATTTAAATGGAACCCGATTTGAGTTGGAGATCCAGCAGAAGATTTCCACTTACTCGTATTCCAGCCCCGCGGCGAGCGGAAAATAAAAAATCTTTCCGTTGTGGCAGGAAGCAGCCAAATGATGGAGACGCGCGGTAGTTCAATTAATTTGACTCATTCACTACCAATGAATGGGGCTATAAATCAAGGAAACAGGGTTATTAATTAACATATGCTCGGGGTCGGGTGGTTTCGTGAAGCGATATTTTCTGGCGCCCTTCTATGTGAAGTGCTGATGCTCGCACTGCCGCCACCGCCGCCGAAACATGTGGGATCATATATCATAAAACTTCATCCTCACACGGTTTGACTCTCGGCGTGAGCAAGCATCAGACAGGTGATTGCATGGGAAGAGTAAAACGGTTTGGAAGAAAATTCATATGAACTTGGAGATGTAAATTTTACCCCCTTAATCCGGACATTGCGGCGCGATACTGCGAACGGTTTCAGTGATGATTACTGCGGATAAGCGCGATCTTTATCGTCGATGCCCACCATCCGAGCTTGAGTCCCTCGGAATGGCATATTGTAACTTTTGCGCTTGCAGAGTTCAATTAGTTCGCTCGAACGGAACAATTTTACACTCCACTGCGCTTGTTGTGTAACGAAAGTAGCAAGGATTAGCCGGTTCGCAATAAATGTTTTCGGCTGTAGTTAGCGAAATTATGGTGCCGCTGTATAGTGATGTTTCAAGGCAGTTTACTGTATACCGACAAAGATAGTACTATTTATTGAATTTTAGGAAACGAAACTACAGTGTGCATGCATTGAAGTGGAAAATGCCAAAGCAAGTTGAGCAGTCCTACAATCGATTGAAAAAAAATCGGTCATTCTTCACGACCAATCAAATTTTTAATTGGTGCCACTTACTATTTTAACCCAAGAAATTATCCTGAAAGGTCTGTTTCACTTCTCTAACGCAAAATTCAAAATAAACATAAAACTTTCCATTATTGGTCATGGGAAAATCACTGTATAGAGTCCTTAATGGAACAAAGACCTTACACACCACATTCATTTTTTACGATTGTAAAAAACTACAAATTACAAATATTTTGCATGGAACTATATTGAGTATAGCATATTAGCCAGTGTCAACAAGCAATACACTAAGGTCGTTTTTTATGCGGATTCCGAAATTCACGCGGTTTTTTTACGCGGATTCCGGAATTTACGCGTTTTTTACGCGAATTCCGGAATTTACGCGTTTTTTTTACGCGGCACGTATCCGCGCGTAAAAAGCGACTTTAGTGAACTCAGAAGGGGAGATAGACGGAGAGAATTTAATCTTTTCTACTTGGTTTGACGTTATTGCTCGCACACACGTGTGAAAACCGTAAACGCTAGCAAAAGTTGACTAGCGCTAGCTAGTTTACGTTTCTGCGTTTTTATAACCCAACAAATCCGACACCAGATAACATCAGATTACCAAAGAATTGATAAAGTCGACATTCAGAGATTTAAAAGTCCCAGTAAGTCAACTCTATTCAAAAAATTATTTTATTTTATAAGACCAAATCTCGAATAAACATATTGCGTACACACTAAAATAACTTTCATAATTTTTTATTTGGTTTTACTCTTGTGCTATTCAAAACAAGTATCCCTTTTTATTATGAACATTCTTCAAACCATCAATTCATTTTTTTATTAAGATTTTTTATTTGATTTATGAAAATAAACATTTTTTCATTATTTTCATTCCAAATTTTCTACACGATCAAATTTCTTTTGCACTTCAATTGTAATAAAACCAAATAAAATATCTTGTCCTAAACAAAAATACAACCGGCACAAAAAGAGTTTCAGTATGAATCAATCTATACGGAGTTATAATGTAGATCTCCATTAACGAGCGAGTGCCATTTGAATTGGTATTCCGTACTTTTTATAACGTAGAAAGGCATTCTTAGCCGAAAACTGTCAAAACTTGTGAAAAAATACTTAAAAAGTCTACCGAAAGCAATACCATGCTACTGCTACATTGTTTTTAATTATTATACGTCATGAATGTGAACAAACAAAGGCTCTTTCAACCATCTTCCCTACATGTTTAGAAGCCATTGTGCAAACCTGTGTTACACCATAGACTAAGGAAACAATCAATGATCTAAGGTTTCATCTTGGTTACTCTTCTGCTAGGCCAGTGCCAAATGGCAATACTCAAAGGGAGAGATAGTCGGAGAGAATATTGTGAGCCAAACGAACTATCTACATCTAATCCAAAATGAATGAAGAATGCTTCGAAATTGCATTATCACAGTGTTTCACAAACCTTAGTTAGTCAACATTGTCCTTTAAGAAGAGATCAGGCCCCCTGACATGTGAAACCCAGTTACCAAATTGGTGTTTTTTCATCGCCTATCTCTCTCTCTATCTCACTCTCTCTCTCTATCTCTATCTCTAACACTCTCACCTTCTCTAACTCTCTCTCATTCTCTCTAACTCTCTCTCACTCTCTCTAACTCTCTCTCACTCTCTCTCACTCTCTCTAACTCTCTCTCTCTCTAACTCTCTCTCTCTCTCTAACTCTCTCTCTCTCTAACTCTCTCTCTCTCTCTAACTCTCTCTCTCTCTATAACTCTCTCTCTCTCTAACTCTCTCTCTCTCTTTCTATCTCTCTCTAACTCTCTCTCTTTCTATCTCTCTCTTTAACTCTCTCTCTCTTACTCTCTCTCTCTCTCTCTTGCTCTCTCTTTCTCTCTCTTTCTCTCTCTCTCTTCCTCTCTCTCTTTCTCTTTCTCTCTCTCGTTCTCTCTCTCTTTTTCTCTCTCTCTTTCTCTCTCTCTAACTCTCTCTCTCTCTCTCTCATTTTTTAGTTGGTTTGCCCTTAACCCTCTAGTGCCCAACTTAATTTTCAGGCGGACTCCGAAAAAATCACTATAATTTTTTATAAACATTTTTTAAATAATGATTGAAGCTTTTTAAAGGTTCAACTGAAGACAGTCTGAAGGCGGCACTGGGCACTAGAGCGTTAAACAACTAAATAAAACAGAGTAATCGTCTCATAATTGCCTTCAACTTATTTTCGATGCCATGATGAATTCATCATTGACATGCGAAATTTTGAAGTTCACACCACATACATAAGACATACGTAACACTGGCTTTTTTTCTGGTACACGTTGCCCCATAGTACTCCGTACCTCATGCTGTCCAACTGCTCGACAAATAATGAACAAAATGAATTTTCTTTTTTTGGCTTTATCGAGCTTTATCGAGTAGGAACGAGACAAATGCAGGGCTGCGCAGGTGCACTGTTCAAAAAACAACTCAAACAGTGATTTTATTCAGAGCGTGGTATCATTCGAGTAGTTCATTTTGAACCAACTTGTTTGGGAGATTTCTCCCTGTGCTGTAGCCTCAAGGTTTGGGCACAGACAGAGGTTCAAGCAAGAACAACATTGATCGAGCATTCCATGTAAATATTCAAAAAGAAATTCGTTTTAAACCACTTGTACACTAGCGGCGCATGGTGACCTTTTTTTCACAACAGCATGGTAACCTTGTTGCTACAATAATTTTTTTCGCAAGTGTACAAATCTGGTATCACTGGTAACTTTATCTGGTTATGTATTGTACACGCTGCTTTATTTTAACTCTAATCTGATTAGGATCTACTCAGTTTGCTATTCTTATGCAAAATGTCCAAAAAGTGAGTAATCGAGTACTGGACAATTGAGTAACATTAACCCAAATTTTCATAATTACCATGTTTACTCAGTTTTGAGTTATTATCCATGATGTTTACCCACCCCTGAGTATATGTATATGTCAAAAGTTTTCAACAGCAATATTATCGGTTTCCGAAGAACGATTGTTGTCGCTTTTTATTCGTTGGCTAGCAGTAAGTATCTGATCTGTCATTAAATCAATAATTTCTCAATCAATTAATAATTTCAGCCCAACATCAGTATTGCAGAGGGTTTGAAAACACCTAAAAGATCTCTTCAAAATGAACAACCGCATGTTGTATGTTTTAAGATGCCGTTTAAAGCCGTACTTTTATTCGTGATAACAAACGGAAAGATTTGTATTGATGTACAGTGCTCAACAATTGATGCAATTTAACTCCTTCGCAGTATTAGGTGACGAATGATGACGGATTATCTGGCACAAAAAAGTCACATTTCACGGGCAACTGTCAACCGGTTGGGTGCCGCATTCAATGAAGACACGGGAATGATTTAGTAAATTTTCTAATGTTTCGATGAAAAAAAAAATCTGTGTTTTTGATTGTTCTGAATTTATTTTATTTATTGAGTCAGATTTACAAATAACAGAAATCATTAAATTTCCGTATTTACGCAAACTGGGTAACTTGTACTCATTTTCGTTAATTTCTGGTTTGCATGAACAGAGTAGATTCTACTCAGTTTTTGACGTATGACGCCCTTACTCAGAAGTGAGTAACCGTAAAAGTACCCTAATTAGTGATCCTCCACTTTTTTAAAAAGTGGGTGATATCTAACTCACTTTGGAGTAACAAAAAATGAGCGTGTAGTACTACAAAATTTACACAAGTTTGAACCTCAGCTTGGACGTCTGTCTGCGGTTCAAATGTCCGCTTTGACGAGCGAATGGTCACGTCCGAATCTTAGTAGAATTAGACCGTTCGACCGTTCGTCAGACCAGATGCGAGTTTAACGCATGGGTTTATTTCCAAGCTCCCCCAAACTTCCCATTTTGACCCTTCCGTCATGTTAAATTAAAAAAAAAGTCAGATCCGGCAAACGGTTGAATGAGTACACTCCTTCCCAGGCAGAGGTTTTTAGCAACAACGATTACAACACTTCCTTTCTTCCTTCCCTAACCGTTCGTAAGAACGTAGCCGGCGCCGTTATCGATCTATGCAGAGCGAAAGTTACTGAATTGTTGTACCATGAAGATAGTAAATTCATCCCAAATTTGGTTGGTCAGTTTCTTATGCTGTATTTTCTAAGCAAAACGTGATTTTGAAAAAAAATTCTGTCGTTTTCACTTAATTTTTATATCACGAATTAAAACTGCTCAAAAACTGCTCGAAATCGCTACAATGACAGTTCACCCACATATATAAGACATACGTAACACTCAGGAAGAAATCTTCCAAAAAAGTTGGTACAAAATGAACTACTCGAAAGTACAAAACCTCTGTTTGAGTAGTTTATGGAGGTTGTGTACCTGCGCAGCCCTGCATTTGTCTCGTTCCCACTCGAAAAATGCAGCATTGATTTTGTAAACAACTTTTTGACAGTTTCTTAAGGGATTTTGTTATGGGCTCGAGTAGAGCCGCGATGAAGAAAATTCATTCCGTTCATTTTCGTCGAGCAGTTCATACTGGTGTTGGTACCGGGTGATGTGGGGCAAAGAGTACCGAAAAAAATCGCCAGTGTTACGTATGTCTAAGTATGTGGTTCACCAGTATACATAAGACAAACGTAGCACTGGCGTTTTTTTTCTCTGGTACGGGCAACGTGTACTCCGTAGTAGTCCGTATCCCGCCTTGTCCAACTGCTCGACAAATAATGAACAAAATAAATTTTCTTTTTCTCCATAACCATAAGGAACGGTCAAAAAGTTCTTTACAATATCAATGCAGTGTTTTTCGAATGAGAACGAGACAAATGCGGGTCTGCGCAGGTACACCGCCTTCATAAACTACTCAAACAGTGATTTTATTCAGATTATGGTCACATACATAAAGCCTGTAGTACACTCTTTGTCTAATGTTCAAATATTTACACTGACATAATGGTCAAATTTATTTGACATCATGGTTGTTGTGTGCCCGTGTTTGCCCCATGTCAAAATTGGAGAGTGACAAACAATTATCTTTGACCAAATTTTTATCTATCAAAGAGTGCCAAATATTTGACGCTAGGTCAAAGAGTGTAATACAGCCTGACATACGTAACACTCAGGAAGAAATCTTCCAAAAAATTTGGTACAAAATAAACTGCTCGAATGGTACCACCTCTGAATGAAATCACTGTTTGAGTCTTGTTCCCACTCGAAAAATGCTGCATTGATTTTGTAAAGAACTTTTTGACAGTTCCTCATGGGATTTTCGTTGGGGCTCGATAAAGCCGAGAAAAAGAGAGATCATTTTGTTCATCATTTGTCGAGCAGTTGGACAGGACGAGGTACGGAGTACTATGGGGCAACGTGTACCAGAAAAAAAGCCAGTGTTACGTATGTCTTATGTATGTGGTATGGTACCATTCGAGTAGTTCATTTTGTACCAAATTTTTTGGAAGATTTATTCCTGAGAGTTACGTATGTCATATGTATGTGTTTCGCCCATATACCATTGTAGCGATTTGGAGCGATTTTTATTTTTCATTTAAAAATCGAAGGACAATGATATAAGGTTTTAAAAAATCACGTTTTGCTCAGAAAATTACACTCTGTTACCTGGTATATAAAAATCAGAAATCCGTGAGTAGCTAAACAACCCAATTAGCGATCATACGGTAGTTTGTTGTGTAACTTCATTAGCTCAAATCCATCACGGAGGAGCAACTACGAAATAGGCGATCGATCAAGCTCAAGTAAAAGCTCCCCAACAAGCAATTTGATTGTATAACGAAAATTCGGAAATCATCATATTCATATAGGACTTTTAAATTTAAAAAAGCAATAATAAACATGAAATTTGGATTTAACTTAAAAAGGAATAAAAAGGTTAATTAATTGAGCACTGAAATTATTTTTACGGTTTTTCTAACTTTTATAAAGCTGGGAAATTATTTTAATCTCACAATTTAAATTCAAACAAAATGTATTGTAAACAAAAATATTTGTAGAGAAGTAGGTGTGTATTGTTTTCTTACACACTTAATTTATATCGGCAAACTTCCCAATAGCTGATCGTGCTCGGCGAAGCTTCAAACAAAAGTCAGCAATATATTTCGACGAACATTCAGCAAATATATCGATTGTTGCCGAAGTTCTTGAAAATTCTGCCGAAAACTTGTAAAACATTTCGCTGAATTTATCAGCTGTTGAGTTCTCGGCAGTAAAATCTAAGTGTGTATATGAGAGGAATCGTCATGTTTTAAAAGTTGTATGAATCAAATTACATTAATGTTCAATTGTCTCAAAAAATATTCAGTGAAATCAAATCATAATATCTACCGGTTAATCAACCGACTATTAGACTTTTAATTTTTCACACGAGCTCTAACATCTTCGAAATTATTAGCGAATTCTTTTATTCCATTAGGTCAGTGCAAATCTGCGAAGGAATAAAGGAACGACATCGCGATTTACGACGCAAGTAAGAAAAAGATGCCAGATAATTGTTTACGAACTTAGCACATGTGATGGTGGGTTAAAACTGGCACTGTAAACGCTTCGAGCAGCACGCCATGTCAATACTGGGTCAAAATCAAGTTTGCCTCCAGGTCAAAACGAGGTGAGGTGAGAATAAAAGAAATTCAGAAATTCAGTCAAGACACCAACATTGCCAGTATGCCAGATAAAACTGGATTTTGCCAGGTTTCTGTTTGCGCGCCAGACAAACAAGTAAACCTTAGAATCTGCATCAGAAAATAAGAGGGATATGTGTCAGGTTTCATCCGCGTCGTCTCGCAAAAAGGTCATCATTGCGTCACGGGCGGTGGTCGGCCCCTACCCGAAAAAATATAACAAACCTTAAAAGTTGCTGTAATTGTACATAGTTTTACCACATACATAAGACATACGTAACACTAACAGAAATCTTCCAAAAAAGTTGGTACAAAATGAACTACTCGAATGGTACCACACTCTGAATTAAATCACTCTTTGAGTTGTTTTTGAAGGCAGTGTACCTGCGCAGCCCTGCATTTGTCTCGTTCCTACTCGAAAAATGCTGCATTGATTTTGTAAATAACTTTTTGACAGTTCCTTATGGGATTTTCTTTGGGGCTCGATGAAGCCGAGAAAAAAAATTATTTTGTTCATTATATATCGAGCAGTTTGACAGGGCGAGGTACGGAGTACTATGGGGCAACATGTACCAGAAAAAAACGCCAGTGTTACGTATGTCTTATGTATGTGGTTTTACCATAATTTAACTATGTTTTTCATTGCAAATACATCATTTTTACATTAAATATCATTGTCCAGAACAATAAAAAACATTGATTTGCCATTTTCACCCTGGAAAAGGGGTGTCGTTATGTATCTTAACAGCATTTTTCCAGACACTTCTCCCATACATTTAGAAGTCACTTACAATGTTTTTCAGGGTAAAATTATTGTCGGTGGTAGATTCAACAACAAAAAACATTGTTAAAATATGGTAATAACAGAAAACGTTCGCAAGCTTACAGTAAACATATCATGTTTTTTATGGTTACAAAAAAAAATATTGTGTTTTAACTGTTCTCACCACAAAATACATCGTAAATTTTTTTTCGGGTACCTACACCCGGCGAAAGCAAAACAAAAGGTCTTCACTTTAAATTTTGTTGGGAGTTTTATACGACAATGAGTGCCAGATTTTTGCTAGACTTTTTATTCTCATTTTAGCAGACTTTATTTGAAACTAAGTGTCAACGCTGCATTGCATGACACATGAACCAGCGTTATATTTTCAAAAGATCAGCAGCAGAAATGTCATTGGGTTGTTGGGTAACAAACGGTTTGCTGATGGTTATATATCAGCTAAGTGTAATTTTCTAGACAAAATTTGATTTTTGAAACAATCATATCGTTGTCCTTCGGTTTTTAAATCACGAATTAAAACTGATTGAAATTTACTCGAAATCCATTGAATGACAGTTCCTCCATATAATCTGCCATTCGACAAATTCCGAGCGATTTTTAATGTTTTGCTCAGAAAATTACAGTATTTTACCTGATATATATAAAAATAAAAAATTCGTATACAGCTAAACAACTTTTAGAAGCATATTTGTTTCCTTACTGTATACAAGCAATCATACAAAAACTTTTAAAATTAATAAAACAGCACATGAAGATGATCACAACGGCAAATGAATCGTTCCCAACGTACCTATTCAAACGCAAACAAGAGCCCCCACCATGCAAACGACGCCACTGCGCACGAGCGGCGACAGCTGTCAAACCACACTCACCGGCGCATTTCAGGCACGGTTTTTGCACAAATCACGAGAGAGAGAAAATTCATCGCTAAGCTGCGAAGCTGTCGAGCGTTTCGAAGCAAGTTGCATCTAGGTTTAGCAAAATACTTTCAATAGCCACACAGTATGGCTGATATTGAAAAGCAAAATTAACTGCTAAATGTTGCGAAATGTGGTTGAAAATTTATGGTGTAAGTTCATCTAATCGCTCGTTTGACGGAAACATTCAAGTGTTGTACGGTGGTGAATCGGTGGTTCGGTTTTGCGTGTGAGTTTCGGAGGAAAAATCGATTTCCATCACCTTCGTCGTTCAACAGAAAAGTGAGAGTTTTCTGCATCCGTAGCTGTCAGCGAGATTTTCTGGAAGCAAATATTGATACTAATGTGCTTGTCCAATTTAGGTATTTGCTAGTGCAGCAAACAGCTGGATAATTTAGTCGTCGGGCTGCGAAAACGGGAAGTTTCCTCCCTACGCCTTATCCGGATCCCACTAGGAGCTGCTGGCAGAATTGTGTTTACCATCCGCCTACCCCTCCAGTGCTCGAGGTAAGTGCAACGGAAGCGTGCAATTAGAATGCACTTTTGCCTTTTTATTGCAGTTTGTATATATATAGATATAGCGTAATATTGCTATCGTTCCTCAGAACCAGAAAAGACTGACAAACTCTAGTAGGATTTTCCATTCGACAGGCAGTCTAATACACTGTCTACTTTTTTTATCTCCCTGAAGGTCCCTATCTTGCGCGATTGTGTGCTCTGAACTTTTTTTTCTTCGCGACGAGATTGTGTTTTCTGCACAGCGAGCGAGATTGGACGATGTGTTGGTCATGATTTCATCGCAGAAAGTTTTCAGTGCTGGTGAACGAATTATGTTCATCAACAACTCGTTCAATATAAGAAAAACTGTGCGACTTTTCGACAATGATTCCTATTTTTTTCAGTCCTGGTAAAAGTTAAGGAAACTTCAACCGTTTACTCTCTCCTTACACGAAGCCTATGATAGAGAACAAATCCAAATAATCGTTTCCAACGAAAGTGCTAAAAAAAATTGTCCATATCTTAGCCTGAATTAGTGTGTGCATTCATAAGAAATATAGAGCCGCGCTTTCCGGGTCAATTTTTGCAACATTTGTTGAAAGAACTAGAAACAAGTTTTTAAACTGTTTCTTGCTTTCGCGTTGGTTCGAAAAACCAGAAAAATTGCATGTCATAATTAGTCCTTTTTACTGTTTTGGCAAGTTAATGCCAAACAATAGAACATTAAGTTGCTTATTCATTCAGTAAACTTTTATACAAAACTTTCAACAATGAAACTAACCTTTTAAATGTGACTCGTATAACTCGAAACCAGTCTTAATCTGCCCATTGGTGCGCTGGGGCACCAATGCACAATAGTCCAGAAACCAAATTTAGGAAAAAAAATTGATCTACCCGTTATCCTCCTTGTGCACTCGTTAAACATGTTTTTCATCACCCGGCCCCGCTTATGGCAGTCCATTAGAGAGTCTCTCGCAACACGACTTCGGCACCGACAACCGTTTACTACGATTTTGTCCGCGCCGATTTCGATAATATTAACGTATTTCTAGCTGGAATGGATTGGGATGCTGTCTTGGACACGAACGACGTAAATACTGCCGCCTAAACTCTCTCCCACATTTTAAATTACGCCATAGATCGACACGTCCCAAAAAAGACCATCTCTGTCCAACAGAAATTTCCCTGGTTGAACCCCACATTACGACGCCTCGAATCGAAGAGAAAAGCAGCCCTGAGAAGGTTCTCTTGATATAGAACACTACTTCTACGGAACCACTACTTATCGATTAAAACTCGCAACAAACAATTAAGTCGCTACTGTTTTCGAAGCTTCCTTCGTAATGTCGAGCGTAGGCTTAAACGCAACCCCAAATCGTTTTGGAAATATGTTAGTAAACAGCGTGAAGATGATGGCCTTCCTTCGAGTATGCACTTAGACGGTGACACTGCGAACTCTGTCGAGCAAATCTACCATTTGTTTTCGCGAAAATTTTCCAGAGTATTTGTGGTCGAACGGTTAACGATGGACGAAATTACGACCTGTACAGAACGTGTCCCTCTTCTTGGCCGTGCACTGACTAATCTCTCCATTGACGGCGTACATGTCTCCAGTACACAAGAAAGGCCATAAAAGTAACATCAACAACTACCGTGGAATCTCCGCTCTTTGCTCCATATCAAAACCCTTCGAGCTCGTCGTGTTTGAACCTACTTTCTCGTTCTTCAAGCAGTACATCGTCGACGAACAACACGGGTTCATGCCTAAGCGATCAACGGCCACAAATCTCCTGACGCTCACATCCTACGTAATGGACAGCTTCGACGACCAGTCTCAGACGGACGTCATCTACACGGACCTATCCGCCGCTTTCGATAAACAACCACCGAATCGCCGTGGCGAAACTCGCAAAGCTTGGCATCGGAGGCCCACTGCTTCACTGGTTTCAGCTTTTTGATTTTAGCACATAATTTTTAGTATAGGACAATCATTCGGGCCACAAGGCCTGTTGGTGTAATTTTTACAAATAAACAAAAAAACAAACAACATTTTAGAAAAGAACTTTCTTCTACAAAGTTGTTATATATAGCGTTTGTAGAAAATTATCAAAAATTAGGGTGACCTGAATTTCCGATTAAATCAAGTATCCAGCTTTTATATCTCTGTACTTAGAAGGAAAAAATGTTCTACAATGTTATAGCTCCGTTAATTTGAAGCAACTTTGTAAAAAGTTTTTTTTTATCTTTGAAAATAACGTTTTAGATTGAAAAATCACATTTTTCGTTCTAACTTTTTCAATTTTCTCATTAAAACTGTCTTTGATTGCATTTTAGAGTTTTTCAAGACAAATAATTTGATATCCTGACACTAGGGGCTAGACACTAATATATATCACACTAAAATATATCAACCATTATCGTGTAATATTATCAGAAAATTTTGCATGAAAATAAAGGTGTCTAGTCCCTAGTCCTGACATATGCCTTTTTCATTCTTTCTTTTTGGAGCAAATATAAAAAATATCTTCTGGTCGCAATTTGAAAGGCACATTCAGCTCTATATATGGAGAAAATGAAAAAATGTTTTTTTATTTGAGTTTAAATTTCATTTCAAAACATGACGAAGATTATATTTTATTTGTTTTGAATGTAAAATCACACAGATTTTTTTTATATATTTTCTACTTTGGGTTTAATTTTTACTTTTGAGAGCTTATAGGAAAAATTCTTGGTGGCAAACCCAGAGTGCTGTCTTCAAATATCCACCACAGTAAACATGAAGTGGTGTTTGGTAGGGCATTTCCAAGCTTGTAGGGTAACGACATCATAATTCGCCCACTTTATTTGAGTACCCAAAATTCGCCCACCTATTATTTTCATTGTTCGCAATATAGTGTCAACTCTTAGAACCGTGTTTAAACATAAAATAGTAGGAGGGTGGTATTCAAGACACGACCGCATGACGTTGACTACCGTATTCTTATATTCCATTAAAACAAATAGTAGAGGGAATTGCAACTCCAGTATTTGTTGCAATTTTATCTAACAGTGCATTTCTGAATGCTGAGACGTTAAAACGTTATAAATAATAATATATACTAGAAGAATGGATCTCTCTTATTTAATCGCTGTCATTTCATACATATTCGAATCAAACCTTTGTTCGTAACTGCACTACCAAGACAATCATTTAATTTAGCGAACTGTGTAAAATTTTTCTATCTAAGCAAAAAGCAAACTCAACGAAACTATCTGAAATTGGAGACCAGAACGATTCAAGCAAAAGTTTTAAATTTAAAAATTGTTTGACATTAAATAGATAAAGCTCATCCTAGGTTAGGTCCAGCCCAGCATGTAACTTCATGTATTTAAAATAGTAGGAGGGTGGTATCAAAGACCCGACCGCATGACGTAGGACTCTATATTTTTCATCTAACAGTGCTTTCTTATTTGCTGACATTAGAGCGCTTTGAACAATAATTAATAAATAATATAAATGACATATATGGATGAAACCTTATTTATATTGGCATCCCTGCTTCCCAGGTATTCGAATTAGAAAAGCATTTTTTCGTAGTTTGAAATAACAAGACAAACATTAGAATTAACAAATTCGCTGTATTCCGAGAATTGCGCTTATAGATCATGTTCATGTGTCGAGACATTGCGAAGATTCTCAATATATTCGTTTTAGCACTAGACGAAACTGCTAGAAAATTACTATAGCTAGGGACGTTGCGATACCACCGATACTAATACAGAATCGATCCTTCTACTTCCGATACTCGGATATTTGGTATCGATGTTTTACCAGCGATACTTCATCAATATCGATACACACCTCTCAGTATCGAAAAGACTCAAAACAACCCTGTAAAGAAGAACGAACGAAGCAGAAAACTTGCTGTTTCCTGTGCCATTTTGATGCATCGTATGCATACATGCCATCTCATTGGCAATGCCAATTTAACAGAAATTTCTGTAGATTAACCTACGGGAACGATCCTTTTCTACGGTCATGCAGATCCGAAAGTAAATTCTACAGAGCCATGCAAGCGGCTATTTTCGAAAACGGGATCAATTATTAAGGAAAAGCGTCTTCGACTTTCGACTAAGTTTTTGCAGAAGCTGGTGTTTCTAGATTCAGTAAATTTATAGACCATTTTACGAACTAACAGGTGTCACGTACTCTGCTGTTGATGATAATGCTTTTACGTGCGTTATATCAGCGGTTCCGAGCTTTCTGTCCAAATTTCATTCATAGATTGAGTTCAGAAACGTCTCTTAAAATGGTCTGTATAAATGGTTTAATTGAATTAAAAGTTTTATCTTGAAGAACAAATAATAAAAATGAATTATGACTTATATTTTGAATGAACTGGTATCGCACAACGATACATTTTGGTATCGATACGTTAGCCTCGATACTATCGGAATATCAGTACTTGCTCTCGATACAGGTATCGATCCTAAGTATCGATGTTTAATGGTATCGCAACGTCCCTAACTATAGCTGTAAACCTTTATTACAAAAATCCATATCGTCCGTATGTCACTGGTACGGTTTAGTAATGAAACTGATGGGGTGAAATGTTCGAACGATACGTTTTATACCAAGGCTTCGTTAGATAATTAGAAAGAAGGAGGGGCTACATAGATGAGGGAATGGTAGAGACAAATGTTTCTTGAAAGCTGCGCCGGCCGCTGTCGTAATATTAACACCAACACAAACATTCATTTTTGCAAGGTTTTTTTCGCTAGCAGCAGCATTTGGTAAAACAGAAAACTCAATTAGCCGCTTCTGTAACAAAATTTCGAGGCACCAAAAGGTGCCAGTTGCCGATTATATTGTTGTTTTCTGGTTAGTTCGTCGAGAATTCCAGCCATTTTAGTATTTTGCAGTGCTATTTATTACTAACAGCCACCAGCATAACGGGTGAAACCGTCACGAGATGACCGGTACTCATTTGTCTTTCCTCCTTTCAGCTGCTATCACCTAGCGTCCGCATGTCACTGGTGCGGTTTTGGAATCAAAATGATGGGGCGCCGACCGCTGTCGTAAAATTAACACCAACAAAAAGATGCATATTTGCAAGGTTTTTTCCGCTAGCAGCAGCATAAACATCGGAAACAGAAAGTGACAACAACAATAACAACAAAGTCAGATCGATTGTATCCGTTAGTGTCGACTGTGCTTGGGAAGAGAGGTAGTGATTGGCTGCGCGGTATGATTTAGACAATCGATATTGATTACCAATTTTTCGATAGTGTATCTCAAAAAATAGTTTGTTTTTGTTACATAAATTTAACCGTAAAAGAATTTCTGATCGATTGATGCCAAAACCTCGAAAACCTGATTATAGATGACTGCAAAATAAGCGCTCAAAACCTGACCACTTTTCCCTGGTTTTCCCTGGTTGAATTACTAGATTTTCAAATTCAGGGGCCTAACTTCGATATAGACGTTAGTCAACGTCAAAAGAAACAGCTGAGATTGAAAATAAATTATTATTTGCCATAATTCAATGACAAACCCCGTAAGCAATTCGTTGATTTGTGGGTGGGCGAATTATGGGGTCAGGGCGAATTATGGGTCCCTTACCCTACGAACTTTGCGTTACTATTGTCGTTCTGTTGTTGAAAGAAGAAAACTAATTGATTATCTCAGAACAACATGTACATCTAGAACTATTTGCAGATAGTTAAAGTTTTTATAAGAAAATTAAAGTCATCTAATATAGCAAAAATGTACACATTTTTCAGATCAGCAAGATCAGAAAAACAAAACTATCGAGGAGTATATCTTTTCGAAAACGATCGCACATTACTGTCGGTATACAACTTTTTTTATAATTGGTTTGTACCTGAATCTCAACATTCTACCAAACCTCCATCGAACCCGTTTCAAAGATTTAATTCGTGTTAGCTGGAGGAATTTCAAAATAATTCTGGCACTGATTCGGTATGATGAGATGTTCCCCACTTTTCAAGCGCGCAAGCAATTCCCGGTTGAAGTCCAACTCCTAATAGTTCTCTATCCTTTGGGATTTTATGACGAAGGCGCATCTATTGCCAAACTGGCGACCTTTTTTGGAATTGGCAACGGAGGCACAATCCAAATCATAACAGATCGGGTTTTCAAAGTCATCCTCAGACTCAAATCGAGATATGTCGCCTCAAGCTACTGAAAGACGCGAAATAGCTGCAAAAATTTTCATGAGCTGGCTCATTGCATTGAATATGTTAATGGTATAGAAAAAATAGGAGGTTGTATCCAAGACACGACCGCATAAATGAAGGCTCGACAATTTTCAATAGTGCAATAGTTTCTAGATTCAAACAACATCTTTCTGCATTTAGGCAGATGCGTGTATAATTTTCCAATCGATTGCTGCAAGAATGAAGAAAATTGGTTGAAAACCAACCGACTTATAAGCATTTGAAAAGGGACAAATTTCGTCCCAGTTTTTCAGTTTGCATCCCTGTGTGGTATACTAAAGTAAAACGTAGTTCTACGTCAAAAAAAAATAATATTCCGTTATTTCATCATTATCAATATTTATTATTACAATTATTATTATAAATATTCATTTAATTCCACTTTTGTTTACTTAGAAATTTATACTTTTCTTTTTTCGACTCTAAGCAAAGTCATGCTATTTTTAATTTTAATTTAAGGAGTAAATGTAGTAATGAAGATAGAAAATTAAACTAACTGAAAATATGATTGAAGAAACTACGAAAAATATAGTTCAGCAGGTGGGACTCGAACCCACAAGTTGTGGGTTCGAGTCCCACCTGCTGAACTATATTTTTCGTAGTTTCTTCAATCATATTTTCAGTTAGTTTAATTTTCTATCTTCATTACTACATTTACTCCTTAAATTAAAACTTAGAAATTTAAATAGAATAATCATAAAAGAGCTTAACTGCAAAAGTTAACAAACACTGTTAGAATTATCATTTACTAAACTAGTGCAGCAGAACAAACTCCCATTAGTTTTGTTAACATTTAAAGTTACTCCCTCAATCCAATATTGAAGATGATACTGCAAGATCAGCCCTAATGTGTTCCCCAAGATCTCTTCATTCATAAATATATTGAAACAGTATATTTATTGTTTATTAAAAATTGAAAAATTCTGTAGGTCCATATCTCTTCATAACCATACGATTGCATTACATCCAAAAAATCTATTCCATATTTTTTTTTTTGTATGTATATTATACGATTTAAATCCAAACCACAATATGCCTTTTTATTTAAGGTTATCGATATTATTAAGGTTAACACAGTTAAACGCAATCAAATCAATGTGCCAAGCCTGACATTAATTTATGGTATGCCATTCGTAGATTACAAAAAGCTAACACTACTCTCTCCCACTGATATTAAACGTCACCATTTTTTACTTTAACAAGGATGCGGAAATGAAGTGAGTTTTCAGATTCGATTTTTTTTTTTGGTTCTTCCAAGTATAAGTACACAAAAGTATTCGATAAAAGTTGATGCTTTATAAAATTTGTTAAATTCCTCCTACCTCGAGTAGAAGGCCCTTCACCGGCGTCCCAACCAGTGGTTGAACTCGCTTCACAGCCGTCTGTTGCCACTCTGGCTCGCAGGGACCGAGAACGCTCAGTACTGGTTCTTGGTTTCTTCGACGCACTTCCCTCTTGCAGGTTCTTCGCGCGTTTTCGAGCATCACGCTTGTTTTTGGTGTCCATATACTTTGACATCTTACTTCACTACTAAACTTTTGATTGATTTCTCAATAAAGGCTGGGAGTCCATTGTACGAGAATAACACAACACTACAAAGTAATACTGCACTACTTGGAGTAAAAGACAATTTTCACATTTTGTGCCGTGCTGAGTTCAAAATTTATGTCTGTGGTCGGGAACCTTCACGTGGTTATGGAGAATTCCATATCCATCAACCCATTTATCTATTATCCCATCATTTCAACTAAGCAATATCCCAAATCGTCACCACGGCATCAATCCCCATAGTATTCACAATAATTTTTTGTTTTTGCCTTGAAAAAAGGCATTTTGCTGTTCAATATCGGTTGCTGATCGCAACCTTTGTGCTGCCCCAACAGTGGGGGAGTTAAGATACACGGACAACATGCACTGTGGAAGCTATTTCACCTTCTGTAAATTAGACGGCCGCGACAGATGTAACTGCTAGAATCCACACACAATGCTTGCTTACGTTGTCAAAAATTATTAACTTTCAATGACTTGTTTATTTGCCTTGAAAAAAGGCATTTTGCTGTTCAAAATTGGATTTAGTGATGACGATCTTTATGCTGCCCCAACAGTGGGGGAATAATGGCAGTCTGGCGAGGCACGCTGAGAAGAACCGCGCTGCTACTGAGACATGGTCACCAACCACAGCGCAAGTGGTTTATTTAATTTGAAGGCAGCCACAGGCGCAACCCGCTGTTACTTCTGAGTGCTGTATCTGCTTCTGCTGCTGTCAACGTTGCGGACGGTCCATCCAGCTCACCTTCCGACTAATGAATGTAGCTAGTTTCCCCAGAAACACTCTTTTATAGCCGAAGGGTGCTACGTAATAGGCCACGCCCTTCTTTTAAGTTGTCTAATTCTCTAATATTCTTTAGACGAATTATTCCACAATTCGCATTCGATATTTGTTTCCAGCGAATAAACACCGATGGTGCTCTCATACACGCAACGGTTTTAACCCGTATTTTATTGCGGTTTGTAACATCAAGCGATTTCGTTTGCTCGTTGTTGCGTGTTGCATCATGTTGCAACTTGGCAGCTGGGAGACGACGAAATTGAGTTAATGCTGATTGATTGAATCGACTTCATATTAGCTCTGCATATTCGAATCAACTGCCTTTGTGAATGCGTTCTAATAGGGCAGTTTGTTATTCAAAATCGGTTATGTTGATCGCAGCTTTTGTGCTGTCCCAATAGTGGGGATATTAACTATATAAACTACAACAGAATTTGATTGCTAGGATCCCGCGAAAAATGTTTGCTCGTGTTGATGCTAGGAAATTTTCACTCTTCAATTACTTGTTTATTTGCCTTGAAAAAAGGCATTTTGCTGTTCAAAATTGGATTTGGTGATGACGATCTTTATGCTGCCCCAACAGTGGGGGAATAATGGCAGTCTGGTGACACACGCTGAGAAGAACCGCGCTGCTCCTGAGACGTGGTGACCAACCACAGGGCTAGTGCTGCTGCTAAGGAAGGACGACTGCTGTTGACAACTTGTCGCTGTCCAGAACTATATTGAGCGGCTTCGGCTGAAACAGGCTCTTATATAGGCCAAATAGCATGTTTTCAATTGCAAGGTATATGATTCTGTCGACCGTGCTTGAGAAGCAATCATATAACGACCAATCAGAGGATGTAATTTTGGTTGAAACAAGGCTTGACAATTATCAATGGTACAATAGTTTGCATAATCAATCAACAATTTTCTACATTTGGGTGGATGCGTGTATAATTTTCCAAACAATTGCTGCAAAAATGAAGGAAATCGGTTGAAAACAAACCGATTTATAAGCATTTAAAAAGGGACATATTTCGTCCCCTTTTCGTTAATAGTTTTTCTATTTACATCCCTATGTGGTAGGCTAAAGAAAAACGTAGTTCTACGTCAAAAAACTGATTGGAAAACCTGTTATTGATCCAGAAGTATATTTTTCAACATACTAACATATATACTCGTTGAAAGTCCAAGCCGTGTGTGATTATCAAAAAAAGTCAACGAATCTATCCAAGTATCTTCTTAATGCAGAATGGATAGCAGGCGATAGTGCCTATAAATTGACAATCACTGTGATTACACCGTACAGAATAAATACCACAGCATGAACTATCGAAGACAGGAAGTAATTCAATAAAAAGTTGAGCAAATTTTGAATTCGAATTAAACATTGCTTTGGACTTATAAAAGATTGATTCAATAGTCTAAAAGAGTTGAAAATTCCTGGAAATGATGAAGGCAGCAAACTAGCCTTGCGTTGGATTCTTATTATTACCATATTGCATACTTTTATTTTTATTAATTTTTTTTTTCATTTTTCCTTTTTTTATTTTTTATTTTTTTTTTTTATTGTTTTTAAATATAACATTTCGTAGTGCTAATATCACTATTCTAATTCAGCATCGTCAGGATGGTGACGACTTTGAACTACAAGAAACAATACACGATAATATAAAAGAAGACGATGAACTACATGGCACAAATGCACCAAATGAAGGAGAGCAGAAACGACAAGCACTGTTTGAAATGCTGAACGTTTTGTAAAAAATGTAACCGTTATTTGATAAAAAAAAGTTCAGATTACTAAGCGCAAAATTGAACATGATTATTTGCATTCAAATGCATCTTATACTTTTTGATTCACTCCACAATTCAATTCCGTTAGTGGACCCAGGTTGGGTATACTCATCAAAATCAACGTGTATTGACAAACGACCTAGTAAATCAGATTTAGAGCAAAAACAAGCTCATAAATATTTGAATGAGTATACAAGGAATACAGCAGATACACCGAATATTCAGCCCTATATCAATATCCCTAATCTGTTTTGCAAGATTGAAGTATACCGAAATATACTATTATTGTGGTTTGTGCAAATAATGGAGCTTATAGTTAAGATTTCTTGAAAGCTTAATTTTGAAAGCCCCAATTTTGCCCGAATAACTAGACGGCAGTCCACTATCCAAACCACTGACTCATTCATGACTTGCCTTTCGCATTTATGCTGCCTCCAAACGAATCGCTCGACTCGTCTCGACAGCGCGTAGCGTATACGCGATGTGTATACATGCGATGCGATGAAACTGTCAGTACGAAAAACATCGAATCGCACCAACACCAGCGAGTCGTCGTACCGATTAGTACAGTGGACTCGAACCAGCACGGGTTGTTTCGAATCGGACGACCAGTTTTTCGACTTGTTTGTCCCGTGCGAGACCCCAAGTCAGTGTGCAGTGGCTGGTTAGAGCGGTGCTCGCCACAGTGTTGTGTTATTTTTCTGCTGAAAATATTGTGTAAAATAACTGCCCTGTGAATCACGGATTAAAATTAAAACGTTAGCTCAAGACCAGACTTGTAATGATTCGACGCAAGCATCCCGTAGGATAAGGAAATATTTAAAATGAGCTCCCAGGTGCTTTTACCGAAGCAAAATAGAAATCGGTAGGTGTGAGACGGAATTTTTCTCTGATCCATACTTCCACTCCTTGAGTTCGATTGCAAGCAGTACGAAATCCTGTGTTGGCTGCCTGACTGTCAGTCAACATAACCCATACAGGCGCGTGCTCCCTAGGTCGGAAGTGTAAGTACACGAATCGGAGTGGTAGTGGCGCTATGTTTACGTTCTGCCCGTTCACGGGTTATGTACAAATTAGGGCAAATTCAAACTGTGCCATGTGTAGTGGTGCTTCCCCATTTGACAGTTCACAGCACAGCATACTTTAGCTATACAATACAATAACAGCAACATAATGCACAATGATACAGCGATGTCTAAATTGATTGGTTGGACTAGTTTTATGTGATGGTTTGATTTTACATTCTGCAAACGGATTCCTTAACATTGTAGTTTGTATAGGCGTAGTACTTTATGTGGTGTACCACCGTTCGCCAAGTCTACGGTAAGTAGATGCTTGGATTGCACTTAAAAACCTACGAACCATTCATCAGCATTCTTACCATTCTAAAAATATCCATGCAATCAGAGCAGAGTATAGCAATTGCCTCTCTTGTGCAACACTGTTATGACCAGCCGGTGGTTTTGTTTGCTTCATCAAATGCAAAAGAAAACAAAATCGACCCGAGAAGAGAAGCTCGTGCGGTGATCGAAAACAAATGAAGAAAAAAAATCAAAAACCTTACACTATTGGAGGTCGATTTCGTCGTGTACATTTCCTGCAGCTGTTTGTGCCTTGCTTCCACAGCTAGCAATTAAACCAAGCCGACAGAATATGCTGGATCAGGGAAGCATTCTTCTTAATTTTAGCATAGATTCTATGCATATAATTTCACTTTTTCTAGTCACCTACAAAATAGTTTTCTAATAATGAGAAAAATCCAATCGAACTGTTAGGTAGATCAATCATTTCATTGCGTTGCGTTTACTGCCAACGCTATTGAGCTAATCGAATTTTGTTTTGTTTAATTGATTCACTGCTCATTACCAGCCAATTCGAGTGCCAGCGTAGTGTAAACCAAAGCTGAAACAGCCGGCAATACGCGGTGTGTGATGTGCGAGCGAGCCTTCGCATTTAACCGAAAGTGGAGAAGTGTTAAAATTGTAGCTTTTTCATTAGCACAACCCCACACTAGCCGCTGACAACACGAATGTCGAGTGTGTCAACAGGTCTGTACGTCTTCTGTGCGGGTTTGTTGTTGTTTTATTTTTCTTCAGTGACACTTTTATCTAGCACTCAAAAATCACCTGAAACTATCACGAGCACTACCTTGTGATAGTTTTGGGGTAATTTTTGAGAGAAGCCAGCTGGCGACAGTAATATGGCTGCACACGTATTTAAGGATTTGTGTCGCAGGTAATGTAGATTTACGCAATCGTTTCGACTATTGATTCACGCATAGCAATGCGTTCTTTTTATAGAAAACACGACACTGGTCTTTCAATTTTTCAATTTACATACACACCAAGCTCGGTGATTTCTTTGAATCTCTGGACGGCTCTAATTCGATTCTATTTATTATCATTTAATTTTTTTTATATTTGGTGATGATGCCCAAAGGATATGTACGCATTAACCCTGGAAAGATAATCTTATTCTGGCGTTAAATTGATGAATTTTAAATAATTTAAAATGTAAGCTTTTGTTTAAAATATAATACGGCTGATGCAAATTTTGAATAGTTTTTATGTCCAAGGTTATCAAAATTACCTAAGGGAAGGGCAAAAAATAAATAACACTGAGAAGAAAAGAAAGGAATAGCTTCTATAAAAAATTGTGTGCAAGTTATGACGTATGCAACTTGCATGCAAAAGTGTGTTGAAAAATATCACATTATTATCATTATTAATCATTTGGCTTGCCTTTTGATGACACTCTCACTGTCACTGGACTTGTTTATTGCTAAATTAAGCACATACGCTGTCAAAAAATTAATAATATTAACAAAACGGCTTGAGCTTTTTGCCTTTCTCCTAGAAAGGTATAGCAATCACTTGCAAAACCGAAAGTATAAAAGTGCTCCAAAGAGCCGAATAGCATATATCACTCGACTCAGCTCGACGAGCTGAGCATTTTCTGTATGTGTGTGTGTGTATGTGTGTGTGTGTGTGTGTGTGTGTGTGTGTGTGTGTGTGTGTGTGTGTGTGTGTGTGTGTGTGTGTGTGTATGTGCAGATTTTTATTCTCACTCACTTTTCTCAGAGATGGCTAGACCGATTTTCATGAAATTAATTGCAAATGAAAGGTCTTGTTGCCTCATAAGACCCTATTGAATTTCATTGTAATCGGATTTTTAGTTTAGAGGTTATGTTTAAAAATGTGAAAATCATGAAACATCAATATCTCAGAAACTACACAACCGATTTGAACAAAATTGGTCTCAAAAGAACGGGCTACCTAGAAAACCCTCAAGTTTTGAATTTCATAAAGATTGAACTTGCGGTTCAAAAGTTATGAAAAGAAACGTGTTCTGAAGACTGTTTAATCTCACTCATGTTTCTCAGAGATGGCTGTACCGATTTTCATAAAATCAGTGTCAAATGGAAGGTCTAATTGCCCCATAAGACCCTATTGATTTGTTTTGCAGTCGGACTATTACTTTGCCTGTTATGTTTAAAAATGTGAAATCCAGCTATGCAAAGGAACATATTCCGAAGACTACTTGGACTCACTCACTTTTCTCAGAGATGGCCGACCCGATTTCCACAAAATTAGTGTCAAATGAATGGTCTAGCTGCCTCAGAAGACCCTATTGAATTTTACTGTAATCGAACTGTAACTTCATTTGTAATGTGCCGACTTGTGAAAATCACGAAACTTCATTATCTCAGAAACTACACAACCGATTTGATTATTATTATCAGATGAGCGGGCTAGTTAAGGTTTAACTGATGAATTATGATTGAACACGTGGTTTCAAAGTTTGGCTGCCCTACACGTTCCCATTTCATTTGATTATAATCGAACTTAAGCAACCGTTATGTATTAACCCTCTAGTGCCCAATACCGCCATTTGGCGGGCTTCAGTCGAAGTTCCGAAAAGCTTCAATATATACTTAAAAAGTGTTTATAATGGTTTATAGTAAATTCATCGAAGTCCGTTTAGAAATTAATTTGGGCACTAGATTGTCAAATTGTTAATAGAACAACGAAAGTCTATTACATGATTACATGACTTATTTGAACATAACTAGTGTCATACGAACGAGTCATCTCTCAAACTTACAAATAACAAACTTCATAACAATTTGATATGTGGCTCAAAAGTTATGGAAAGAAGAGAAATTCAAAGACTATTTAAAGCTATACCTGCTTTGATCGATATATGTGGCCTCAACATAATTTAAACGTGGTGTCGTACTATTTGAACGTTCCAAGTTCATTGATTCCTTGCGGTTTGTTGAAGTCTGCAAATGCACGACGAATCGGCCATAGGATATGATCAAAGTCAAAAGACAAATCGTTTGAAATGATTGGTTTTATCGAAATGACAACATCCTCGACTTTTGGCTTCTGTACATCGCCCTAATTCTGAATATATTCATATTGGGTGGTATTCGGTCATTTTCAGCAAATTTTCTAGCATCAATCTGACATCGGAAATACTCATATTGGGAGGTATTTAGTTATTTTGCTTGTTTTCCAGAAACTAACAGTGGTCGTCTTAAAATTCAAAATAGTGTCAAGGGTCAATGTTTGGTTTCTTTGCATCATCTCGATTACGGAAATATCCATGTTGAGTATTATTTGGTCATTTTCGGCTGTTTCCTATAAGTTGCCATTTAGCGATTCAAAATGGTGCCTGAGGTCAATTGTTAGCTCATTGCATCATTCTGGTTCCAGAGATACTCATATTGGATGGTATTTGGTTATTTTAGGCTGTTCTTCACAAACCGGTAGTCGCCATCTTGGATTTCGAAATGGTATTTAAGATAATTTCTGGCCTCTGAGCGTCATTCTGGTTGAAGAAACACTCACATTGGGTGTAATTCGATCATTTTCCGCTGTTTCCCAGGAACCGGGAGTCGCCAACCTAGAATCCAAAATGGGTCTTTGAACGATTTCAGCTGCTGTGTATCAGTATCCGGAGATACTCATGTTAGACGGAATTCGGCCATTTCTGGCTGTTTTCCAGAAACCACAAGTTGCCATCCTACAATTCATAATGGTGTCTGAAGTCGATTTTTGGCTCCAGTGCATCATTGGGTGGAATTTGGTCGTTTGCCGCTGTTTTTCCGAAACCGGAAGTCGCCATCTTAGAATTCAAAATGGTATCTGTGGTCGAATTTAGCTCCTGTGTATCTTTCTTTATCCGGATATTATTATATTGGGTGGAAATCGTCCATTTTTGGCTGTTTTCCAGAAACCGGAAGTTGCTATATTACAATTCAAAATGTTGCCTGAGGTCGATTATGGAACATATTTGTTACCACTAAAAACATTTACCTGCCAAATATGGTTCCATTTAGTTGATTATTTCGCGAAATGTGCAGAAATTTGTGCTGAAACATGTGCTTCCATAAGAGGGAGGGGCGTCGAACCATTATGGATATATTTATTACCCTTTAAAACATCCACCTGACAACTTCGGTTTCATTTGCTTGGTTTGTTCTTGAGTTGTCCAGAAATGTATGTTTCATTTGTATTGGACCCCTCCTCTCCAGAAGAGGGAGGGGTCTCAAACTATCATAGGAACCTTTATCGGGACCAAAAACCCCTACATAGAAATTTTCACGTCGATCGGTTCGGTAGTTTTCGAGCCTATATGGATCAAACAGACAGACAAACCGGACTGCATTTTTATATGTATAGATTACAACATCAATATTTTAGAACCTAAAGAGTCAATATACATTTATTGGATTGAAGCGTTCATGTAAATCTATTTTTACAAATAAAAGTTTGAATGAGAAAGGCTGGGTCTGACCGCTAGGTGGATTAATTTAGGTTTTTTTTTCTTTGCCTTCCAATTTTCAACATTTTGGAGGGAGGGGGGGGGGAGGGGAGGTGACATAAAATGAAAATGAAATTTGTATTGGCCTAATGGGCAATACATCACAATACATAACAACATACAAGAGTTAATTTTTTTTTTTTTAAACGAAAACGGATTTGTTTGGCCACTTTGTTCATCACCGAGTAAAGCATTTCAATTGGCGCTGTCATTCGAAAATTTATCTGTAATTTTTAACGTCTTTGTTTTCTATACTGTGGTACCGTGAAAGCGGCTATCTTTGATAGCTTTTGACGTGGGACTACGTCTTTATTTACTATACTGGGATGCATTCTGTAAAATTGGTAATGAAACTGGCAAATGTTGCATCAGATTTCTAACGTTAATAACAGCATAACCACATGATGGATAACAATAACCAAATGTTGTTGGATAGATAAAATGTATAACAATTTTGTCATATGCTGGTTATCACTCTAATTTCATTTCTAAGCGGTAAAATTGATAAAAAGTTTAAATAACAAATTACGCGATTAATGAACCAATTACATGCGAGCATTCCTAGCACAGACGACGTGAATGGACACCATCCGTTCCTTGTGATATTCTCTGTATCAATATCGAAATAAAAATTGACAGTCTCCCCGTTCCAATAGGTCAATTTGTTTTTGCTTCCATGAGCTTAGACTAATATGATGTCTCGAAGGTAAAAGTTTTCCAAAAAGTTTTAAACAATCCCCATTCTTGAACAATTTCTAAATCTGCTTTCAGAACCTAATAAAAACTGATGTCTTGAAGGAAAACATGCCGGTGAAAGCAACAGTACCAGTGGAGTACATTTCAGCGGTACACTCCTACAGTCATACGTCGATATAAGGCAACTTTATTTTTATTTTCGTTACGTTATATCGAGTTACGTTATATCGAAGCAAAAAAAAATTTTTTTTAATTTATGCTAGAATGTTAATGGTTACTCAAATATGCGCGAAAACCCATTTTCCATCACCTATCAGTATTTTTAAACCTTTCTTATGCCCATTTAGAAATATTTTCTGAAGCAAAAAACAATTTTTTTTCCAATTAATGCACAGGTTACTCAAAGATGCATGAAAACCTATTTCCCATCACCTATCAGTATTTTTAAAGCTTTCTCATGCCCATTTAGGACAATTTCCGCATTAGTTTCATTAATTTTAAAACTTACTACAAACATATTTTTGAAGCAATTTATACCCCAAAAACAGTTGCTGTATCATTTATTTTCAATTTCAATACATTTTAAAAAGTTACGTTATATCGAGGTAAACGTTACGTTATATCGAGGTTGCTTTATGTCGAGGTATGACTGTATTCGTACTGCAGTGGTACTATTCGTATTGCAGTGGTACACTTTTGTTCGTACATTTCTATACGTGTGCAATCGAGGGTAAACATGGAATGCTGCTGTTGATGGTGATTGAAAGTTTATCTCATTAATATGATTACCATAAATAACTCAACATAAATTGTAAATTTATGCAACGGATATTTATTTAATTTTATCTTCGATATTCACTAAATAATCGTGACCGGATAGTATCGAAAGAGTAAATTCCCAAATATACACATTTATAAAAGAGTAAGAGCCTATGAATGCTTCTGAATTTTTGGATTATTTACTAAGATTCATTCTGAATCTCCTTCTACATTTCAAAATTGTTAGATGATATATTATTATTCTAAGCTTTACCATAATAAACGTATATTAGTTGTCGTCGTAATACAGCGAATATAGTTGTATGCAAATGAAAAAAATTGTCGAGCAAAAAACAAAAATGGAATTGTTGATTGCTAGGATTTTTTGCAGGAACTTGTTGATAATTTTGTTTAACATATTTTCTTAGGGGCTTCCATATTATTTTGAAAGTAAGATCCATATAGTATCGATTTGATTTAATCAGAGTTAAATAAGACAAAACCATTCATTATAATAACGTAAGTATTATGGGATTTGGTTTTTGAGGATATAGAGTTAATTCTGACTTTGACGCATTACGAGAAATTGTTGGTTCTTCTTCCACAAGCACGATACGCTTGTTTATGCCTTGTCAAATACATGTTGATTGCTCGAAAAATAATACAGGCATAATATCGCCAAATATAAACGATATTCTATCGAGTGTTGTTGAATATATTTCGAAAATTGATTTCCAGGGGAGGCTGAAAATAAAAATACGTACAGTCGCTGAGGAAACACATTGATTCTGTCTGCAGACTCTGTATATTTTTGTTACCATTTCATACAACCCTAGGGCTGTATTCCTTGTAGTATTTTAAAATTATGGCTCCGGTGGTATTTCTGATTTCCCATTTGTTTCCATTATGTTTATTCATATTTTTATTTGGCGCTTACAACAATACAATACAATTAGGTTTAGTCTTTTTCAAAAACCTGACTGTACTTACTTTCACTAAACGCAATCTATTTTATTGAAAAACATGTTTCTCCTTTATAACTCCAATTTGTCTAACTATCATTCGTCAATGAGTCCGTGATGTTGATTTTGACAACAGTTCAAAATTAGGGCTGGATCCGTGTGGTCGAAAGCGAACGCGCACAATAAGCATTAGGGTGGATCAAGGTTGCAAAAAGGAAATTTTCCCATATAAATTTGAAATGCAATACGCCAATCGGTGTCACTAATAATCGACTTCCGACAAGTTTAGGATTTTTGCAGCTTCAAATGGAATCAATAGAACTTTGTACTCCTCCTTCCTCATTTGACCGTTATGTAATTTATGAAGACTGCTCCATCTTGTTTGATCGATGTTCTTGATTTATATTTATTTGCGCGGAAGCCGATTTTTATTTGAGAACAGCAACATAACCAGTTATTCCTTAAATAGCTAAAGGTTATAGCCATAGAGTCATCAATAGAAACAACGATGATTAATTTTGTTAACAAAACACGGGCAAATGTAGTTTCACTTTAAATAAAAACATTTCCTTAAAAGGTATTTAGCACAAACAGTGTGGCAAATTTATCTCGTCTCTTCTCTATCAACCTTCAATGTACGCCATCTTGAATTTCAAACTGTCGTCAGACACCGATTTCCCGTATCTAAGTGTCATCCTGGTTCCGAAAATGTCACTATTAAGGATCTTTATGAATGTTTTTCACAGTTTACACAGTGCAGTATACTCACCAGAAACCGAAAGTTTCCATCTTAGATTTGAAAATCATCATGTTCCGGTCTTCTGAATTCAACTTCCGGGCTCCAGACATAACCAAACGTCATCGAATGAATCAAAAAGTTCCCATAATGCATGGAAAGTCATGATGTTCAACCCCTCCCTTCTTTAGGGGTTGGCCCTCCGTCTTTCCAATGTTTTTATGACCACTTGTACAAACAGCATACATACAAAACTTGTCTTTTATATGAATAGAATAGCGGCAGTGTCCCATTGTTAGACTTCCTGGCAAGGACCGTAAAATGTTGCTTTATGAAAAATTGAAGGGTTGTTTGTGAGACACGATAGCACCACGCTAAATGTTATTTAAAACACTCTCCAATGAAATGTGCTGTGGTTTTGCAAATGTGCTGTGGTTCTGCAAACGAGATTGCTAGATGAAAATCGTGTTACTATAAATGTAATTTAAATTCTAAATACTATATTCTGCTAAGAAAGAAGAATACGTTTAAGAAAAATCAGGTGATCCGTATAGAACCAATGTAGAGGACTTGAGAAAGGCGGTTTATCTGAAGACTTCAAGAGAAAGCTTTTTTTCTCTGACTGTCTGTATCTCACGGCTACCAACACATAATGAGAGATTGAGCAAATTTGAAAAAAAGCCTGCATAACATGGGTTGGATATCAACATTGCGGTTCAGTGTAATACCAGACTACCGATAGTAATTTAAAAGAAGCGTCTTCAAAGATTTTTTCCAGACCGTGTACTCAAAGTGTCGATTAAAATTCCAATGTCTAATTTCTAAAGATCTCGATTTACAGAAAGTATTTCGCTGATATGATTAGAAATCTATTATAAGTAAATATTTCTGCGCAAAAAAAAATTATTGCATCGAAAAGTGTGTAAAACTGTGTGTAAAAGTTGTTTTTATTGGAGCTTTTGTGCGCTTTCCAAATTGGGTAAAAATTGAACTTAATTTTTTCTGCTGTCTAGACCAAATTAAATTCTAAATGAGACATGAATTCAATTCTTGTTGAGTTGAACGTACCTTTGTTTGCAATTTGCAAAAGCGTTCTGAGTCGAGAAGGTATATTCATTGCAAACTCCGGCTTGGCTTTCTTGTACCGATATTATTTATTATTATACACACCTTTTCAACCTTTGAAATATAATCGTACAATACTCGCGCTCGACATTTTAGCGTAATCCGACTGACTTATTTTCTCTCCCAACAAAGAGTAATGTATACCACAATTCAGCTCTGACCTGCATTAGCGCGTTTCCTCCCGGGGCACAACCACCGGTGACGTTAATCAGAAGCAAGTGGCAACGCAATTAGGTAAATCGCCACTTCCAAGTGACTGACGGTCGGCTTACATGACTTTGACAAGGCTGATTTCGGTGTTCATTGCTCGAACCCCGGCCTAGAGGCCTGGGGGTCTTCGGACTGATAAATATTAAATTCGACTTATTTATAGTTCGCGCAGTCGTCCGCATTTCATTCGCACCCGTTCGTCACCTGCAGCACTAGCTGCCGCACTTTGCTGCTACTAGCCGTTGCATCACAGAAAACAGCAGACGGGTGAGGACGAGATCCGTGATCCGGTCGGTCTTATGAGCGGAGTTTTACCATTTTTGGTGCTGTGTATTATATGTAGTCCTACACACGTAATAAATTTCCGCACGGGTAGCAGTGCAAAACCTGCATTTCGTTATGGACATGGCTCAGGATTAAGAGCTAGGTGCAAATTTGAAACTAAATATGGCGTTTGGTCGTTCAAGGTGGTTCAACCCCAGCTGAAATGGCAGTAATAGCCTCTATTTCGATCAGTTTCCGACAGTTACGTTTTTGTTTTCTAGTTCTACATTTTCTCCATTTTGTTGCGGGAGGCGGTGATTTCAATTACAACAATATGGGTATTTTATTCAATCATCGGCCCCCTAGACCTGTCTGATCTAATGGTCGATACCAAGGAAAACTACCTGACTGGTTTTCTATGGAGATTCGTCATCATCGTGCAGTGAACGTCTAGTAAGATAATTACAAGACGAAGTGGCGACTAAGTCTAGTCGTAAATAAATCTGCTCGTGTTGTTTTAATGTAAAGTACCGTTAAATGAGTAACAGCCTCAAACTACAAACTCTACGACTGGTTCTCATTTATTGGCGAGAACCGTTTTAGAACATTAACTGAAGCTGACGATACCTCGGGCAAACCTTGATAGCAGGCGATCTTCCTTACCATTGTCATGGCATATTTTTAGACACGAATTAATCAGTACGCCTCAGGCGCTCTTTGTTAGTGTTTGTTTTGTCTACCCTCAAACCGTACAGAAAAAGGTCGATGGCAGCTAGAACAATCCTCACTTTCGAATTAACACCATTATCGATAGCGGTTATTAGTTCCATTATATCTAGTGGAAAAATATCAGTAACTTATGTTTACAATCCAATTTCGCCTGAGAGCAGAAGGAATTGCTTCTTTTCCGGAAATATCGGTCCGATTCCGTTCTGTGTCGTCGCCCCAGCCAGCGTGTCTGCCATGAAATCGTGCTGGCATATCGCCATTCTAGGCCACCGTACAGTGATTTTAGGTAAAATGTTTCGATCACGGCTGCGATCACGACGCACACTTCTTGCTGCTTGCGGTGGTTTCGACAAGTGGGTGGTATTTATAAACTTCATACCTTCTTTCCCACCGCAGCAGCGTCAGCAGCCGGTGGTGCCCTGAATGTCTACGCGCTTCGGTTGCTCTGTTGCTGCTGCTGGCATTGACCGTAGGTAATTAGCGCGAAAAACAACTCGCAGGCAAATCCGTCGCAAATCTTTTTTCGCCCGCCTGCCGAAGGGGTTCCGTAATTTCAGAAACATTTCAAACGATCACGATTCTTTTGAAACAACCATTTGATTTATGATACCTAAATTAAATATAAGTAACTAATTTCTTTTGTCTAGTTTTGTTTGATATCCCAACGATGATATCAATACAGTGTTGCAGGTTATTTAAGGCACACCCTGCTGAACATGTCCTAGGTTGTGCCGCCTCGGGAGTGTCGGGTGAAGTGCGACCGTCAACAGTGTCACACATCAAATCAACCGGGCAGCTTGCGCGCCCTGGTTCCGCACACCGAACGACCAGTCGGTGTCTTGGCTTGGCAGCGGTGAAGGAAAACAAAAACACCCCATAAATGTTCTATTTTTATAAAGTCAGAATTCTTGCGTGTATCGGTTTGGTGGGAATGGTCGCGCGGTGTGGTTGGCTACCGCTGGCGGCGGAGGGAATTGACCGACACCCGGTTTAGTCGCGAATGAGTCGCTCTGTGCTTAGCTGTGAGGTGAGGTTAGCTCAAACGAAAGGTTAACCAGCAGCGTTAGTGCACCTTTAGAAGGTGAATTACCTAGCTACTACGGCACAGTACGGCGCACTTAATGAAATGCGAACGTGTTTATGTTACACACAGTTGCCCTCAGTTTACATCTTAACGTGTGCGGCTACGACGAATCGCGTTAATTGGCTGCTGGTTAGCTTACATTCCGGACACCAGCAAATGTGAACAGCCTGTGGCTAGGGATTCCAGTTTACAATGTGAGAAAAAAAATCATGTTACAGCTTGGATTTTTTTCCTGCACGGAGCAGGTACCTGCATTCAGTTTACATGTGTAATAAGTGTAGATATCTACCTTTAGTTCAGGACTTAAAATTGTATTTTTGTGAAAAAGGAAAATTTTCTACTAACTTCAAAACGGGGGTAACAAATTGAATAGTTTTGATGCAGATCAATGTTAAAAAATAAAAAAAAATAAAAAATATATTTTCTGTGTATTGAAAAATCTCTTGATTGATTTGAATAATTAGTTTTATTATAATTAATTTTAAGAGCTAGTCACTGTGTTTTTGAACACTGAAAGACAGCCATTTTGATGCAAAGTTTGAAATATGATGCTTTTTAAATTTTCAGCACGCCCATACCGAAAATAACTTCAGTTTATTTCGCTCTAAAGTAGGCGGAAATTTCAGGTGTCTCCCCCACCAGGTTGCACCGAAATCATCTTGTTATCAAAAATTGTGAGAGTTAACACGCTCGTTTTCAATTGCACTAAATCTACCCATTTTTTAAAATTTGTTAGAAACTATACTCTTAGGGGCAAAAGTATATAATTTTCGAGGGTTAAACCTCGACCACCACCTAATTGATAATTAATCTCACGGATGTCACCTTTTTGAAGGTGACACGTATGAAAATTTTCCTCACATGGGTGTCACCACCCCACCACCCAGTGAGTATAGCTCTCGAGATATTGGAAACAAGTTGTATCGAGTTTCAGGTCGGAAAGATAGCAATAGGTGTAGCACTTTTAACCACGCATCAGTTTATTTCGCTGTAACGTGTTGCATATTGCAGCTGTGCGACCAGAGAACCGAATTTTGTTCGTGCTGGACGGAAACAGATAGCTTTGTTCAAGCAGTAAAAACAAATCTTGTACAAATTAGATAGTAGTCCACATAGGCATTAATGATTGTTGTATGTAGCAACCGAAATACGCGCCTGCGAATGGTATGAGAGAGTATTCAATTTTTTCAGTAGAATGGAATGGCATTGTCGATTAATTATTATTAAAATATTTTGTCGACCGTGCTTTGAAAAGTATAAATGAATCGCATACATTCCCGCAACTCAGCTCTAATTAGTTGAAATCTGCGTTTGAACAAGGGTTAACAATTTTCAATAGTACAATAGTTCGTATAACTATATTACAAATTTTTGTATTTGCTGCTTGCTGCAAGAGCGGTATTTGCTTGCTTGCTGCAAGAGCGAGGAAAATTCGGTGTACCTCAGGAAGGAACTTGGGACCGCTGTAATTGGTACTCGTGATAAACAACGTTTCAGACAATTTACCTAATGCTATAACTTTACTTTGTTACTAATCACTTTCTTCTAGCTGCTTTTCACTTCCCAGCTTTGGGTCTTTACTTTGGTCTCCTGTAGAAAACTCAATTGGACGGACTTTCAACCCACCTGTACCGTTGGTCACTGAGCGAAATTCACAGATTTTACACTAATACTGAGAGGAAACAAGTCAAAAGGACTCACAATTATTTTAACAAAGAACAGCTTGAAAATTACGAGACCATACAATTTTTTTATTATAATTTTCGCGGGAAGGTAAGGTTAGTAGGGAGAATTTTACCTGCGCCCTTTCTCTTTTTTACGGTAAAACGTCCGTCGGGCACTCCGCTCGGTGGGGGTATAGATGCTGATGGGGTGACTTGGCTGCGTGGTTTCGCTGGTCGGATCCGGTCTTCTGGCCAGCTGGGTGTTGTAATATTGGACGCAGTGGCCTCGGTGGTCACCGGTGGTGCGTCACAAGGGTAGCACCTGCTTGTTGATGGATCGGTTGGCGGGTAACCCGGAGGGTGTCACTGTTGCACTATAGATGACGTCAACTGGCTTCAACTCGCCTTTCACCACGGCCGCGGTTTTCAACGACGCGCCAAAACTTAGCGTACAAAGTGGCCTTCCAATTTAACCACAAAAGGTCTCATTTAGGGCGTTATTCCGCCAAAACTTCGAAACTGGATCTTCAACGCGCGACTACACTCCTCCGGGTTATAATCAAAAATTCTCCCGAATATTTGCTATCCGACCTTTTTATTTACAACCTGTCCGCTTTCCATCGTAAACCCTCCCTGCCGCGTAGCGCACCACCCCGTTGTTTATACCCGACGACTCGAAGCTTGTATAAACTTATCGTTTAGTTTGGTGCCAGGGTTTTATTTATCATTATTTTATTTTTTTCAGAACAATTTATTGATTTTACCTAATCTACGACTGCAAAATACAACAAAATAGTTTGAATAAATAACTCATATAAACAAACAATAGAAATAATTTATATACAATAACTAAGCAAAATGACACCAAACCAGGCTAATAAACAAAAATTAAACATAACAATGAAGTATGCATATGCAAAATTTTTGCTTAGACATTTACTGACAATTATTTATACGTGTAAACAAACAACGCATCGTCAAACACAAATTGTGGACCTGGCACTGCGGTTTGCTAACACGAAAAAAATACAATATTAATAGTAGTAAAGATCAAGCTGGCTCAGCGACCAAAGGATTTTATTGTGACCGTCAAAGAGTTTGGTCACAATTTTCCCTGAGTCGGATTAAAAAAAAACTGAAGGTTTTTGACGTAGAATTACGTCTTACGGCAACATATACAGGGGACCAATTTCATTACAGGGATCCAATTTCAAAAACCAAAAACATCGAAAGCGTCACAAAAATTGTCCATTTTCAACCGTTTTAATCTCAGTCAGTTTCCAACCGATTTTCGTCATTTTTGCAGTAATCGATTGGAAAATAAACCAAGCACTCGTCCAAATGCAGAAAGTTGTAATCTGATTGTTCGAACGATTGTACTATTGAAAATTGTCAAGCTATGTCGAAACGCAAATGTCGACCTCTGATTGGTCGCACAATGCTTCTTTCCCTAACAAGGTCGACAGAATATACCTAGTTGACTAAGAATGCGCGCTTTGTGTTCACTGTTGCCAACTGTACAGATTTATCTGGCAACGTACAGATTTTTTCGGGTTTTTCGGTACAGATTCTGTACCGTACAGATTACAGATTTTCGAAAAAAAGTACAGATAAGTACAGATTTTTTAAATGGTTGAAAAGATAAGACACACTTAGAATTTACTGTCAAATCTCGGTAATTTTCTGCCGAGAATGACACAACTCGGTTAAAAAATGACAGCTATTACATAATTTCGTAAATCTTGGTTCAACCTAACTGAAATTTTGGCACAAAATATCCGAAACATTGGTGGTGTTGCATTACCGAGCTCGAGAGCCATTCTTAAGTGTGCAAAACTTTTATTGACAATCGAGCTAGTTGATCAGAATTAATATTAAGAGAGTTAATGTAGTCACAGTTTTCTTAAAATAACGAACAAACATCGTTGAAGTTGTTTTTTTTTTTTTTAATTTACAAAATAAAAATTATGGACCAATGGTACAGATTTTGGTACAGATTTTTTTTCCGAAAAAAAGTACAGATGAAAAAGATTTTTCAGCTTCCAGTACAGATGGAAATGTGGCAACACTGTTTGTGTTTTATGTAAAATACATTCCATGATTGTGCCGATACCACACGGACGTTGATTGCTGATCGTGAAGAAGAGAGAAAAGTTTCAATTTCTGGCTGATCTTGAGCGCGTTGATACTTAAGCACCTGTCTATCTGGCGGCTGTTATGGAGTTTTCGGTAGCTGCAGAATTATTGGAAATGACAGGCGATTCTACTAGAGAAAACGGGAGATCTGGAATCATCGGCGAATGGTTATCCGGAATGATGATAATTGAACAAACTTGCCAGTGTTGTTACTTTTGTGAAATATAATAGCACCTCTTGGTGCTCTTTAACTATGTGATTGAAGTAGTTAAAATTTTTCATCGTGTGTAACAGACGGAAAACCGCGAATTTCAGCATTTGCAAGCGCGGGAAAATTCAACATTGCCTCAATAACGTGTTGGTGGCCCTGAGAAGGATCAGTTATACTTGTTCTCGTGCTGGATGGCAGCAGATAACAGAAATGCAGCACTTACGCTCTTGCGTCTTAAATTAAAATGGTTATATTTTGATACCTCAGCAGAATTTTGACCTTCATACTCATGTCTACCATCGGCAATGTCAAACACGCAATAATCTGCTTTCATACAACACGAGGACGGGAACATTTTCTTCAACCAAGCTGCGCAACACGACACAAAACATGTTATTTTGTTGCTTCAATGAGAATGCTATCGATCCGGCTCGACAGAATGTCCACAAGAAATCATTTTTGTACAAACGTGCTACGAAACTGAGGAAAAACTTTAGAAACTGAAAAAAGAGGTGGAGCTTATCAAATGATCGCTCTGAGCCAGAATGAAGAGATGTATTTTTTTTCGAACGTTGTAGTATGGTATAACTGGAAATGATTAAGTCAGACATATTTTTCATTCCACAACAATCGAAACAACTATTATGTCAGAGCGGATATTGCACGCTATCTGACTATGAAGCATTTATGCAATAATTGAATGAAAATTGCAATTGCAGCAATCGGCCTTTTTCAAAGCTACTAAATGTATTTCGAAGAGCATATTGAATGGTTATCAATAAACTGCAACTGAGGTTTAATGGTGCTGCAAATGTACAGCAGTCGGCACGTTCTGCTCACGATGCTGAGTCTATTTTAGAAAATTCACAACTCTTCATTAACAAGGGTGTAACGTCTTGTAGAAGACGGTTAAAGTTTAACATTACAGCAAAATCTCGAGCTTGATACTCATGTCTACCATCGGCAATATCAAACACGCAATAATCTGCTTCCATGCGACACGGGAACGGGAACATTTCCATCAACCAAGCTGCGCAACACGACACAAAACATGTTATCTTGTTGCATTAATGAGAGTGCTATCGGTCCGGCTCAACAGAATGTCCACAAGAAATCATTTTTGTACATCCGTGCTACGAAACTGAGGAAAAACTTTAGAAACTGAAAAAATAGGTGGAGCTTATCAAATGATCGCTCTGAGCCAGAATGAAGTCACACATATTTTTCAAGTTATATCATTCCACCACGTACGAAAAATAATTCATTCCTATTTTCATCCCTAAATAAGAGCCTGTTTTAGTCGAAGCCGCTCATAATAGTTCTGAACAGCGACAACAGCAGTCTTCCCTTAGCAGCAGCGGGAGCGAGCAGTGGGTACCATCGATAGCGGATAGCGGCCACATGGCATGGCTGCGGATAAGCGTAGCAGTTTCAGCGGATCTCACCATCGACAGCAGCTGGGCCAGCAGATGCAGGTACAGCGGATACCAATGGCGGCCACAACTGTGGCATGGCTACGGAAAGCGTTGCAGTTGCTCAGCAGTTGGGCCAGCGTATAGTGGCCACAACTGTGGCATGGCTATGCATAGCGTAGCTGTTGCAGCGAGTATATCAGCATCGATAGTAGCAGGGTCAGCTGATGCAACGACACTCCCTTCACTAAAATGCTGTTTCAGTGTGATAGCGGGAAGCATCAGCAGCAGGCTTGCATGAAGTGAATACATCAGCCAGCAACTTTCTCTAAGGCCTCTGCCATAGTAGACGCGAAATGCGGCGCGAACCGAAACGCTCGGCCGTAGGTTAATGTACAGCTCTATTGATGGTTGAACATTAACCTACAGCCGAGCGAATCGGTTCGCGTCGCTTTTCGCATCTATTATGGCAAAGGCCTAATGGGAAAGTTGTATCATTTTGTTTAGAAGAATATTGTCGGTAATATTACAGAGATGCGATTGCGTGAATCCGATTTTGAATTGAACAATTGTTATTTTGAGAACAAATAAAACACTTATTTGAAGAGTTGATAGCTTTTGGTACCAATAGCAGTAAAGTGACAGCCTCAGCGGTAGATGCACCGGTACTTCCCTGAGACCGATGTGGAAGTAAATGGAAGCAGCACGGCGAAACAGTTCGGGTTATGCTTAGACGCGCGTCATTTTTCGTTGTTGATATTCCCCACATGAAACGACGCGCTTTCGTATGATAGCGGTGGTGTTAGCGGTAGATGCATTTGCCAACACTTCCTCCAGTAAAGCCGTGTCTAGTTTTCAATGTGAAAACACCTTTCTTATTGTGTTGACCATGCGCCTTAGTCCTCACTATCAAGGTAACACAGAGATGTAAGATGAACACTACATCCCATGATAAATTGAACAATTGTCCTGATAAGGACAACAAATGAATTAATGAAGATTTAATTTTGAAGTAGAATACTGAAAAAAGTGAGAAAAATTTCAAATGCTAGTAAATCGGTTAGTTTTCGATGGATTTCCTTCGTTTTTGCAGCAATCGATTAGAAAATCTTCTAAGATTCCTACCAAATGCATGAAATTGCAATTTTATCATTCGAACTATTGTACTATTGAAAATTCTTAAGCCTTATCAAAACACAAAATTCGACCTCTGATTGGTCGTTATACGATTGCTTTCCCAAGCACGGTCAGCAAAGTTATGGACCAAGTGAATTGGGAATGCATCATTTGGCTATCATAGAGCTTCATCAGATAATAAACAGACATTTTATCGGATATTAAATTGAACAACTGAAATTTGAAGAACACAAATGAATATTTGAAGAGTTTAAGAGTTTTAGAAAAGTCATAACACTTCATTAACAGCAGTATCAAACACGCAATAATCTGCTTCCATTAAAATGATTAACCCTAATCAAGTGTATTTCCAGAGCTATTGCAAAAAAATATTGACATAAGACAGACTGTCGTAATTCTACGTTAACCTTGCGGTCGTTTCTTGTAAACAACCTCTTCCACTTTTTTTCTATTTTGAGTGTTAACTTCAGATGCGACTACTGCTCTCTTAGAGTCAGGGTGATTTGTGGAATGATTTTTCATAACAATCAGAGGATCTCTTTCCCACAAATTGTATGACGCTAAGACAATGAGCCTGTCCACCATCCGTCACTGTCCGATGCGACTACTGCTCCCTCAGTATCAGTTCATTTCTTGAGATGATTTTTCATAGAAATCAGAGGAGCTCTTTCTCATGAATTGTGTGACACTAAGGCAGTGAGCCTGTCCACCTACCGTCAGATGCGACTACTTCTCTTTCAGTGTCAGTTCAATCCGTAAAATGATTTGTCATGGAAACCAGAGGAACTCTTTCTCAAGGATTGTATGACACTGAAACAGTGAGCCTGTCCACCATCAGGGACAGTCGGATGCGACTACTTCTACTCCAGTACCAGTACTCTTCGTTGAATGATTTGTCATGGTATTCAGAGGAACTCTTTTCAACGAATTGCATGAGGCACTGAAGGAGTGAGCCTGGCCATCCTGTCCTACACTCCATCCGAAATCTGTCAAAATTAGAATCGACTATAATCTCCTGATTGTCCATACTAAAGATCTTACATGCTTCTTATCGAATTGGCTGGTGTTGCGTCAGATAAAAACCTTTTTGTTCGTCATCGTCGTACATGTTGAGTAGAAATGTCTTACAGAACCAAGAACCGTACCGATTAAACCTATCAGCCTTACTTTTTACTTTATCCTTTTCGTCACAATCATATTTTGGACGGATAAACAATTCTTGCTATCATCTCATTCGGGTCACTCAAACATTTATCTCATTCAGTCAAACACTTATTCCTACTTCGCAATCGCAACTCCTAAAACTAATACATATTGATCATTTATGCGAGGGGCCCCCCAAAATTATTAATTTTGCATCTAATTATGATGCACATTGTGAATTATCTCACTCTTTACGCGCTTCTAAAAACTCTCTCGACTTGCGAGCAGTGTTGGAATAATCATGATAAAAAAAAGTTCACTCACCGCTCAATGCAATAAAAAATCGCCAGAGAACTTCGCACAAGAAGATCATCAAGGATATTCGATCTAAAAGTTCATGAAAACACCATACAAGAATCATTTTCAGCTGGCATCGTAGAGGATATTTTTGTCTCCATCTCACATGCGAGCGAAACGTACTCGCGATTCGAATCACTCGAACATCGTGTCGCCTTCGTGCTTTCTCTACGTTGAGAATAGGTAGCCTATATCAACGAACGCGCGAACTCATATTGATATTCGGTTTTGATATTTTTCGTTTCACTCAACCGCCCGGTCCGAGCGGCTCGGGTGAGGATTTTGTTAGTAGTTGTTTGGAAGTCTGGCAGATTCGACGTGCATTTACGGCTGTGACAGCAATTGGATGCGAGTTTTTGAGGAATGGATAATAATCGAAACCAATGTAAACGATTTAAAATCGAAAAAACTGTAGAAAAGAATGATAACTCATGCCATTGAATTGCCGTGCGTTTTATTAACCTTTTTAAGCTGCTGTTGTTATAGCATATAAATTCCTTGCTAGAAAAAAACATTTATTCTTTTCATCTGTTTGATAGATAATTAACCCTATTCCAGCGGACAGAAATGACTTTCGAACTTTTATTACTATATGCACATTTGACACCATTGGTTAAGTAATTCCCAGAATAGCATTTTGAAAATAGCTTCTTAAAAATGAGTCGTGTTTATTCTACCAACTCACCTCGTTTTGACCTGAAACTAACTGCTTTCAAAACCTATCTTTTTTCGCTCGATTTTGACCCAGTATTGATCTGGCGTGCTGCCCTTGTGCATTGTGAAATGTGTCAGCTTCAAGCTAGCACCGCACGTGCTTAATTTGTAAACAATTATTTGGAATCTTTTTCATACTTGCATCGTAAATCGCGATGTCGTTTCTTTATTCCTCGACAGATTTACCCTGATGCAGTGGAATAAAGAAATTCGCTATCTGCTTAGGCTGTCATATGCAACTACTAGAAAACCCTACATTAGAACCACCCATCAGTACCTTCATTGCACTTGTCGTAAATGAAATGTATAATTAGTTATCTGGCTGAAGAGCGGGTGAAGATCGATTTTCGTCGAACAATATCCCGAATCATTTCACGCTATTTCATTTACGATATGTGCTCTCGGTATATCATGAGCGAATGTGATGTAAAAAGATAGAGAGAAAAAACGATCTGGTTGTTTCCGTATGCTTGCATCGGTGAGTTGCGGCAAATCAAGTTCGTGCAAGTTCGTTTTCATGCACCTCATAGTTCAAACGGGATTTATCAGCGTGTGAAACGAGCGACAGAAAGTTCAGAGGCGAAAACGTATCGCATTTGAAATTGATATTTTGCTGACAATTCCAACACTGCTTGCGAGAGATAAATGATTAAGAAGTACGCAGAATTATATAATTCACGAATAAGAGAGTTATGTCGACATGGCTGCGTACGTGCGCGAAGACTACCGATGTAGCCTTACACAACACAACCCTGTCGATGTCGACTTATGACTCATCAAACACCGATTCTCTTAAATTACAACTGGACATGCATATTTTTGAACAATTCTGCTCGGATAGGGGCCTAAACGTCAACGCGGACAAATGTTTAGTTATGACTTTTTCTTGTAAAATATCTCTGCTCGAGCTCAATTGAAGTAAGCTTCCACGTAAAGAAGCAGTTCGCGATCTAAGCATTATATATGAGCGCCCGCTTTCGTTTACTAACCATATTTAAATTGTGATCACAGACAGCTTGTGGTTGTTTTCTCTGTCGAATTCCACATTTTCTCGTATATTTTTTATATTTTGGAGTTATTTTTAAAAATTTTGCATAGTTTACTTCAGCAACGCGTTCAGTTATTTGACTCACAGAGTCCATTAGTTACTTTACTTTTATGGCGAAAGATTGTTGCCGAATCCAGAATACGCCTCCACAAAACTCGGGCTTGGGCTACTCCTCTCCAGTCTCTCCTTACATCCGCTGCTCTGGCCTCCTCGTCGACAGCACACATTCAGTGCATGTGAGGTCTACCTCGAAGTCGTCGGCCTCTATCCGGTTCGCTGCTAAATATCATCTTTGCCGGTCGCTCATCCGCCATCTGGCCAGTCCACTGTAACCTGCCGTGTTTCATCAGCTTCCCACACATTATCAGCGTGTTTGCATACCTAGTACAACTCGTGATTCATGCGCCTGCGCCACACCCCTGTTTCTAGTTTGCTACCGAGTTTGCGATCAATAGCAGGATTCTACGCTCGAAGACCTCAAGCGCTCGTCAATCGGCCTCCTTTCACGTCCACTATTCATGTCCGTAGAGCGTCACCGAGAGGATCAGAGTCTTATAGAGCGTAAATTTCGTACGAATCTGTAAGCTACGGGATCTTAGCTGGCTACGCTATCCGTAATAAGCCCTATTCGCTACCGCAATCCATCTCTTCTCTTCGCGGCTCACCTTGTTCTATTATGTCACGAGAGTACCAAGATAAGCAAATTCGTCGACCACTTCAACATAATGCCCTGCCCATCCATCTCCTGACTTTGTGATGATGGTGCCGCTTCTCTGAACACCTACTCTTCGTGTTGCACCTTCTAAAGCTATGTTGAACAGCAAGTTCGAAGGTCCGTCACTTTGCTTCAGACCATCCAACGCCACTAACGCGTCTGAAAATTTGCTCGCTGTTCTGGCGCTTGATGTGAAACCAGTTTAATTAGTTTTGTTGGGAAACCATGCTGAAGTATAATTTGCCACAGCTCGTTGCGTTTCACTGTATCGTACGCCGCCTTAAAGTCTGTGAACAGATGGTGTATCTGAAAGTTGTGTTTTCGAAAGTTGTCAATTATCTGTCTCAGAGTGAACATCTGGTCTGTTGTAGAAATTCCCGCTCGAAAACCCGCATTGGTATTCTTGACGAAGGTTTCCTGCAACGGCCTGAGTCGCTGGAACAGGATACGAGCCCATACCCTTAGGATAATATGGAAATTTGTACAACACAACCGTTCGCTCCTGACTTAGAAAAGTTCGGCCGGTAAGCCGTCCTTCCCAGCGGCTCTGTGGTTTTTCAGCTTTTCGCAAGTATTCTTAACCTCGTCCAATGTTAGTGGGTCCACAGCTTGTCCGTCCTCCCCAATTTCTATCCTTTTCCCCTCGACGACTCTCCTACCTTTCTCACCGTTAGAACACCACTTCAAAATGTTGCTTCCAACGCCTAGCTACTTGCGATTTATCGGTAATCTGATCTGGTTCCTGATTCCGGTAATCGTTTTATGGAAGCTCCTCGTGTCGTGCTGTGCCTGAAATATTTGCGGTCGGATCAACCGCCCGGAATTCACGTTCTCCGGTTTTAGGCCAACACACCTCTACCTCCTACCTGGCTGCTACTTCCACTTTTGCCTCCCGTAGCTCTCTGGTCAAGATGCCCGCGCATGCCTGTTCGAGCAGAGTCCTAACATTCCACGTGTCAAGTTTCCAATTGTTGTCCTTTCTCGTTTGCCTAGGTTTATACCGATTGCTCCGATTCATATCATTCTCTGGATTGTTCGTAGTATGTTTATTTCAGTATGCTGCCTTACTAGGGCTGCGTTGCCTAGTCTCGCGACGTGGCTGCCATCTTGGGTGTAGCTAGTTCAGCTGTCCGCTCCGGATCAGACGCTGTTGAGCCGACCCTAAACAAGGGGAGCCGCCCTTAACCCTCTGGTGTCCAAATTATTTTCTGAACGGACTTCGATAAAATCATTATAAACCATTATAAACACTTTTTAAATATTTATTGAAGCTTTTCGGAACTTCGACTGAAGCCCGCCAAATGGCGGCATTGGGCACTAGAGGGTTAAACTAGAGGAGCCGCCTCTAACCAAAGAGAACAACTCCCCCTTTCCTGTCATCATACGACCACCGGTTCACCGATCTTCCCTTGGTTGCTCATATCCCAGTCGGTACCACGTGGAGGTAGAGTTAGGAGTTGCTAGGCATTCTGTTTTGGACCACACTGGGGTCTATTTTATGCCAACTTGTGAGGGTGTACTGCTGGTACGCATTGCGCAGTCGTTTACCAGCCCCGCAGTATCACTCAACCTTTTAAATGAAGACACTTGAAAATTTAGCTTGGAATTAACAATAGATTAATCCAGTTTCCAGTGTGGTATTTTGTCAAGAAGTCTTCAAGGTATTGTAAAATTGTACGTGACGGAAGGGTAAGCAAGGGGGAGCCTGAGAATAAACCCATAATTAGTCCTTCGACATCAAAAGGCCTGATTTTAAGAATAATTCAAACAAATTTACATGTAGAAAATTCAATAATAACCAATTCTATAAAAATTTAATGATAAGAATCGGTTATTTTCAGTTTTTTATTCCTGACGTTGAAAGTAACAGGTAAATCGTGTAACGACTTTGTGACTTGTCTGACTTTCAATTATTATACTTCAAGAAAAAAGTTCATATTAGGAAACCTTGTTTTTTATATCGTTGGATGTTGAGAAAAAATATCGCTTCATAAAGTTTTGTAGATAAATTTTCCTTGGTGTATTTGCTGCTTTACTTTATGGATCTGACGGTCTGAGCTAAAAGTAATCGAGAGGACATGGTCAAGCGAAATAAGCAAAATAAAACACAAAAGATGCTACGGATATCCGCATCCGCTTCCACATCTGCCGATGCAGGGTGGCCAGCGAACCAGGAAAACCTGAAAAACCGGGAAAAATCCGGAAATTCGAAAATGAACCGAGAAAAAGCCAGGAATTTCAATACTAAACCGGGAAATTCATCATGTTTATTTTAGACATTATTTTCGTTTACTACATGCTTAGGATCTGTTGTATTAGTATACATTTTCTGCCATCTCACAAACACTGGAAGACTCCAGGAAGCATTTAGTTGGTCTCGGGGTAAGATGCTGGAGTAACAAGCCAGTCGTCATATGTTAGAATCTCGGCTAAGAGAGACGACCGTTAGAGTCAATAGAATCCTAGCGCCTAGCCCTGCAATTGTGCTGTACACTCACGGTTGGCTGCGATTGTTTTTCTCTAATCTATCTTCTTTCTTATTCGCACTGATTAGGACTTCAACAGTAAGTGTCGATTAAACACCAAATCGTTACGTAACTGTGATGTTTGCTCAAAACTGCAATTTTGGAGGGGGGGGGGGGGCAGGTTACTCAACCCTACGTAATTTTAGGGGGGGAGGAGTCATATAGAACGTTACTTATCGTTACATAGGGGGGGATGGGGTCTGAAATCTAGGTTTTTAGCGTTACGTAATTTGTGTACGACGCCTTATTTTAAATTTACAGGTCTGTAAAATTTTTAATGCACGAAAAGCACAGTACCTTGAGCATAACGGAGAAAAAGTTAACAAATATGGGTTATTCCATACGAAGTATTCATACTACAAGGACACGACCTCAATGGATTTGGTTTAAAGTGTAGGGAGTCTAGGGTCACTTGGGAAAAATCCTGATTTCGATTTCTAATGTTATTCCTACAATTTATAAACATAAGACGTCCAAAAAATACTGAGGGGTAATTCTTGGAGAAAATAAAAATCCAGAAAATATATCACTTTTAAGCAAAAATGTTGCCAAATAGATTATTTTAGATTTTTGAAACTAAATTCGAATTTATTCGGCAAACAGTTTTATTTTAAATTTTATAGTTTCAACGTGTTTCTTGAAGATACTCGGAGATAATACAAGCTAATCTTAAGATTTAACATTGTTACAAAAAAAAACTTTAAATGTGTCAATTTTCATCAAACAATCATTTTTTTCCTCTTTTGCATTAGTGAACGTATGAAAACCCACATTTTACAGAATAGGGGTGAAAACTTTTCACAGCGTCTCGAAAAAAAACCAACCTTTACATCACTTTCAACAGAATTAAGGCCAATATACCTTTTATTGGCAACTAAAATTATCTGAAATCATCCAAATAAACAGATTTTTTGCTAAGGTCTCGAAACTGTGTCGACTTGAATATTTTTATACAGATAGCACAAAATATGGCACACGGTACGTTTTAAGAAAAGAGAGGAGTGAACACTTCACGAATCCTTCGTGCAATGATTAATTGGTTGAAAACTTTGTATGAAAATGAAAATTACATCAGAGTAGTATAACCTAAAAATCCCGAAAACGAAATTCATGGGACAAGTCCTATTTTCGATTATTTCCCGGGATAAAAACCAATCATTAGAAGCGTTGAATCAGCCATTGAAACGTGATTTTGCATGGTAAAAATCTCTTTTAAGAGAGTTCAACCCACAGTTTACAGCTGTCAGATATGTTTCACTAATTAATCCAGATCAGGAAACTCTTCAAAAGTAAGTACAATATTTAAAATTTCCACAAATTTTGCCACAAAACATCTACAAGCGGTATATTTTGTCACAATGCATAAAGAGTTCATAACGCTTCCAATTCAACAGTCCACAAACTCAATCTCTTCAAAAGTTACTGGATAATTTACACGAATTTGATAACACCTTCATAAACTCATAGCCAAAGAGCGTTATCTGAAACAAGAGTTTCTGACAGAAGAACATGATGACTTAGCGACAAGAGCATGACAATGATACAGTCCCCCCACGATTATGGATCACTTAAGAAGATGTATGAATTAAAAAAATCATTTCTGACCAATTTTATTGTTTATAAGTAATCTATAAATGTTTTCAGCCACAGAAATATGTAATTTTCCATTTTATTGAGTATTTCTTTCCATGTTTTGTGAATATTTCTCAGAAAATATATTTATTTCATAAGTAACCAAATACACAATTATGGATCACTTTTGAGAGCGGTTCTAATTATGAGACAATTCGCATCATATAATGGATCAGCATAATAAAAACAGTTTTTGGCAACGAATTCATTCAATATTTTATTCAAACTATGTAATTTGAAGAAATAACATATTACAAATCGTATTAAAGATCCCGCATGGCCACATTTATGTGGCTTCTGAGGTTGCAGTTAGATCGAGAGTCCAGGGCTGTCGCTCCCGAAGATAGCAATGAACCATTGTATACGGTACATCATAACAATTTCCCGCTTAACGTAACTTTCCTGTTCCTCGTGCCTTGGAAATAATATTTTTCTAAGGCTCAGCACTGTTTAGCTTCCGTTTAGAGCTCAATAGAAGTTGAGAGGGTGTTTTAATTGGGGAAAATCACATTTGAATCGGAGTGATCCATATTTATGGAGATTATGGAACACTTAGAAAATAACTAGGGTTTGCAATATTCCCGGGAAACGGGAATAAAAAATCTCATTTCCCGGGAATTCCCGGGAACCGGGAATGGAAAGAAAACCCAAGCAAAAATGAGATTTTTAATAAATTTTATTAATAAATGGTATCAAATAATCGTTTCCATTTTCATTATTAATTCGAATGGAAAACGAGTTGAAAAACAAAACTTATTCAAGTTCTCACTAGACATTCATGATCGATTTTTGTCTCAAATGTTAGCAAAAGAGTAGGTTTCAGGGTTTTTTATGTCGTCGAACAATCGCTTCAGATCCGCTGACAATTTTCCGTTAGGCCTAAATAATGTAATTCCCCTCTGTAAAACTATGCTTTAGTTCGCTGAATCACCGCTAGCGAAGATCTTGGAGTGTCCACTACTTTCAGTTTGCTGAAGATTAAGCGGAGTGCGGAGGCAGGCAGGTCTTAGAGCATTTGAATGTCTACGTAATTAACCTGCAAAAATGATTTTTTTATGTGAAATCGCGGCCACGAGCTGGATAACACTGACTGAGTTTTATTAATTTATTTATTGCTGGTCCCATTGATTTACAGGTTTTAATTTTTTTTATCAATTTACAGGTTTCAAACATTTTTATCAATGGAAAAAGAAAAAAAATCAGGCAACTATTCGCTTAGTAGTGAACTAACTAGCAAAAAAGACATTAGACGAAGTAAATATTTGCTTAATTTTTAGTTTACTGAATAAGACAGCAAATATTTTCAACAAAAAATTTAAGTAAATAATTTGATATTATACGACAAGCAAATATTGAACGTCATTTCAAGCAAACATTTACACCTTGACAAATATTGATACACTTTAAAGACGTAAGTTTCGCGTTTTGATACGATATTTAGTTGCAATATTTTATGGGGAATTATATGAAATCTTACGAAATTTTTCGAGGAACTCGGGAATCCCGGGATCCCGGGAATCAATATTTCTATTCCCGGGATCCGGGAATCCCGGGAAAAGGTAATTCCCGGGAAATCGTTCCCGGGATTGCAAACCCTAAAAATAACTAGTTTTTAAGGAAAAAACGTTATCAACCATCAACATTTTGATGGATCGTGAAAAACTTACCTTGATCTTTGTGTATGAGTTATTTTTGCATGAGAATTAGCGATTATATCACATATGAACCTTATGAATATGAGCGTGCTACTTACGCTGATTGAGAAAAACGACAAAAATTTGGATAAATTCTGGAAGCCAATAATTCACGCTCATAAAAAACACATCAATCTAGGAATAAGAACGATGGTTTCTGTGTTGAAAGCTAGCAAATATGGCATATTTTACTGCAAAAATGTTACATGCCTTCGAACCGTTAGTTTAACTGAGTTGAAAAACATGAGACACAAAAGTGATCCGTAATTGTGGGAGATCCATAATTGTGGGGGGATTGTAATTAATCTTTTTTTCCTCTAGATATCGTATCTCGAAGAAACTACCCGACCTCCCCTTTCGAGTTCCTTAATGTAATTTAGTTTTTTTTATGTAATTTAACAATTGTTTATAACAAAAAAGAATTACTTATCTAAAATTTTAAAATCGCTTTTTTACTGACGTCAAATAGTTTGTGAAGTTTACCCAGAGCAACAATCTACATGAAACCATGCAAATGACATATTTCAAAAATTCTGAAATATAGAGTAGAAAATAAATATGATGAAAGATTTTTTTAGATGAAGATCCAAATTATTGGAAAAGATTAAACACCCTGAAATAGAAAACTGCAGTTTTTCGTAGAGTGTCTCGAGTTTTCGCGGGTCTATAAGAAATGAACAATTGAATAATCTATTCTATAGAGGACATTTTATAGTCTTTTCTTCCTTTATTCAATAATTTAACATATTTAATATGAAGTGGTTCAAACTAAAAGTTCTAAAGGCAGATTACTTTTTTTTTATTTTGAAAAAAAAGCTGTTTACTTGTCAAAGATAGCTTATTTCGGTATCAAAAAAAAAATCAAATTAAAAATCATGAATAAAGAATCTGTCGGTGTATTTTCAAAACTATTTTCGAAATCTCCGGGAAATGAAATCCCTAAAAAAAGTCTTTTTTTTTTAATTTTCACTGTTAATTCAAATGAGTGTCTATTTTCGCACCAGGCATGCATGACACATCTCCGGATTAGCACAAAAAGATTCCACATTTGTGAACATTTGCCGTTCTGACTGGACACGACCGACAGCAGTAGTAGTTACTGTCCTGTGTCACAGTTAGCAAAATAACATCATACCTACATCTGACAAACTGTCAGCTTGCAAGACAGCTGTTGCTGGCTAGTTGCCTGCCTGCCTGCTTTCTTGCTCAAAGTCGGATTCAACAAGTTCAGATTCTGTGTTCAGCAACTATCGAACGAGGGATGACTCATTGGCGCTTCCCGCACGGCGGGGGTATAGAGCAGTGTAATTAAGCAGCAACGCACTAAAAAGGCAATCCAAACCCAAATGAGATGCGTTTCGGCTGGCTGCCCCGATGGTGGCCAAAAGGGAAATACTCGCTGTGAGTAATGTTTATTGTTGCAGAAAGTGAATCCAAGAACGGTCAAATGCGCTCGGCACAACTGCCGCGTGTTGAAAGAGTCGACAGTAAAGCCCGAGCTAAAGGTTTACATCGTTTTTCGGGCTGGGAAAAGATACATGTGCAGCGCAACTTCAATACGATTGAGCATTATTTTGCACCCTGACGCATATGTTTCGGTCAGTCGAAAAGAAACCTTTAAAAGAGAAAAGTAGAAAAAAATCAGTGAACAATCCATGTGGCAGCAGCTTATCGAATAAAGATTTGATAAGGCATACTGACTAACTTTTGCCTGTGTTTGTCTCTCTCTCTCTCTGTGTTTTCGCAGTTGGTGCAAAAATGAGGCTCTAAGCCACATCGACCAGTTTCGTGCGAGACTGGTGCAATAACGCAACGGCTTCGTGCAGTGTCGAGCCACATCTCGACGGCATCAGGATGGTGTTATCCTATATCAGGTGAGTTTCGATTCCGGTTGTTACACCTCGTTGGTGCGACATTATTTGTTCGGTTCTCATTTGAATGTCGCACAACCTTTTTATTTCAAGTATTGTATCACAACAAAATCAAAATTTTCTGCAGATATTTCGATAACATCTAGAACGCTAAAGCGTTTACGTCCGATTACTTCTCACTCGCCAAGAGACACCAAGACATCAGTTTCGCGAGTAAAATGAGTCAAAAAGTAACAACAAATGCCAACAGTGGCACTAAATCAACACCAGTAGCAGCATCTGGTGCTGCAACAACAACAACTTCATCAACATCCACGAGTACGACGGTCGTTAATGTGAGCAAGGTAGAGATGGCCACAAAGATACAGAAACCGAGTGATGCTGTTGAAAATACAACTCCGGCAAAGGATCGTCCCAAACCCTCCTCCACGGTACGTTCGTTGAACTTCGATGATCCAGAGTTGGAACGGAAACCCATCATCGTCGATGTCGTAGAAAAAAAGGAGACAGAATCGAAGGTGAAAGCTGCTGTCGCTCCGAAGGAGGAGGAAATCAAACCGAAAATCATTCCAAATGCTGCTGCATCGCCAATCCCGTCCGCAGTGAAAAAAGACGAAAGCAAGCCGGTTGCCGCTGCTGCAGCGGCACCCATCGTGTCGGCCCCTTCAGTGCCCACGAAAACTATCACTAGTCCCGCAGTTGTTTCTGCGTCCAAGCCGCCGCACAGTTGCAATTCAAAGCCAGCCATTGAAGCAGACGCGAAATCACACGGAAGTCCTTCGAAAGGAAGCCTGAAAAAGATTCACCAGCAGTCATCGGTTAAAACCGAAGAGTGTGCTAAATCAGCTCTGCTGATCAAGTCATCTTCCGTTCCTGCTCCGGGTCCTGTTGCCGTTACCACTGATGGAGCTACAGTCTCCAACATGCCATTGCCTGTACCTTTGCTGCCAGCAAACCCGGTGGGTCAGCTGGTAACCCCAACCGTAATTACTACTGCAGCGGCATCACCAACAGCAACAAGTGCTCCTCCATCTTCGGTAGTCCTGCGCCCGTCCTCCGGATCGGGCTTACAAAAATCCGCTTCCTACCGAAAATCATCCTACAAACCACAGCACTCACACTCGTTACGCTATTCTGGCAGTGGAAGTGACATTTCCAACTTAGTGCGCGTTCGAAATTCCACACTTGGTAACTCGGCACCAACTCTGTCGATCACCAAGGACGGAGGCTTCGGTCAGCGTCGTTCGGCATCGTCTTCAGCATCAGCCCGAAGTGGTGCAGTGGCTCGCCATCGTCTCAGTTTTGTTGCCAACATTTCGCCTCGATCTCATTCTCCGATTCCCGGCAGTCCCATCGATAGTCCGCGAATCAATTCGCCAAGCATGATACACTTCCCGTTCGTTCCGATTAAACGATTAACCAGCAAAAACAGTGATAGCCGGCGATGGTCGGTCGCTTCGTTGCCCAGTTCGGGTTATGTGACAACACCAGGAAGCTCCAACATTTCGTCCCAGTGTTCTAGCCAAGAGAAACTGCACCAGTTTCCAGCTGTCCCAACGAATGATGATTTGCATATGCTTTCACTACACTTTTCCAGCAACGACAGCAATCCCGGAATGGACGGACGAAGTCTTCATCATCACCACAACTTTCTGCAGCAGCAGCACCATCATCATCACCATCACCACCATCACCCTAATCCACTGCATCAGCATAGTGCCGTATCTCCGCATGCTCTTCAGCAACACCAACAGCACACCCAACAGCAACCGTTAAGTTTGCAGTCACAGCCAACCCACTGCACTAACAGTGCCCATTCGATCAAATCGACCGGAGGCTGCAAAGACGAGCAAAATAACTTTTGTGGATGCAGATCGCCGGTCCATCGACCACGATCTCGCAGCCTTAGCAGCCCGTCCCACTCGCCGATCACCGACAATGAGATTTCCCTGATGAACACATTCTACAAGGAACGCTTCCCGAAGGCCACACAGCAAATGGAAGAACGTTTGTCGCACTTTATCAACGAAAACAAGAACATCATTCACGACAGCTCGCGGATCTCCCAGCCGATCGTACGCTTTGTGCACCATCAGGTGCTGGAAATGGCCCGCGACTGTCTGCACAAATCGCATGCCAAGCTAATCACGTCACGTTACTTCTACGAAATGAGTGAAAACCTAGAGCGGCTTCTAGCCGAAACAAAGGAAAAGTCCCCAGAGGCGGCTCCGGAAGTAACGGGCGTGGTGAAAAAATTACTGCTAGTCATATCCCGCCCAGCTCGATTGCTAGAATGCTTGGAATTCGACCCGGAAGAATTCTATCGCTTGCTAGAGGTAGCAGAAGGCCAAGCTAAAGTGACGCAGGGTATCAAGGCCGACATTCCGCAGTATATCATCCAGAAGCTGGGTTTGAATCGTGATCCGATTGCTGAACTGCAGGAGGAGCTAATCGAATCGTGCTCGCTGAATTCGTCAATAAACGATGGGTCACTGGATAATAATAATTCGTTTTCATCACCGAATCAATCTTTCCTGGGGGCAGAAGATCGCGATGAGATGAACCGTAGCGGATCGATGACCTGTTCCACCCCGAAGGGTGCCGCTTCACTGAACAGTAGCAGTATCAGTAATATCAACAATAGCAGTAACAATAATAATAATAATAATAGCACTCAGTTGAATGCAAGCAATAACAATAATATCAACAATAACAGTAACAACAACAACAACAACAATAGTGGTTCGATTTGCAACAAAGGTTTCAAGGCTCGCTCTGGAATCGGTGCGGTACCAAACGAGAAGGATTACGACATGCTGAAGTTGATTTCCAACGGTGCTTACGGGGCGGTTTATTTGGTCAAGCACAAGCAAACCCGACAGCGTTTCGCGATGAAAAAGATCAACAAAAATAGTCTGATGCTGCGGAATCAGGTGGAGCAGGTGTTTGCCGAGCGGGATATACTGAGCTTCGCCGATAATCCATTTGTTGTGAGTATGTACTGTTCATTTGAGACGAAAAAGCATCTGTGCCTGGTCATGGAGTATGTCGAGGGTGGCGATTGTGCGACGCTGCTGAAGAATATCGGTCCTCTGCCGTCGGATATGGCAAGGTTTTATTTTGCCGAAACGGTTCTGGCGGTCGAGTATCTGCACAGTTACGGTATTGTGCATCGGGATTTGAAGCCTGATAATTTGCTGATAACCGCTTTGGGCCACATTAAGCTTACCGACTTCGGGCTGTCCAAGATGGGCTTGATGTCGCTAGCGACAAATTTGTACGAAGGTTATCTGGACAGTGAAACGAGACAATTTTCGGACAAACAGGTATTCGGAACTCCGGAGTATATCGCGCCTGAGGTGATTTTGAGACAAGGCTATGGCAAACCAGTGGATTGGTGGTCGATGGGGATAATCCTGTACGAGTTCATGGTCGGTTGTGTGCCGTTTTTTGGTGAAACTCCGGAGGAACTGTTCGCGCACACCGTGAATGACGACATCGAATGGCCGGATAGTGAGGATTGGCCAATTCAGGATGAAGCGAAAGATTTAATTACTGCGCTGCTGCAGCAAAATCCACGTGATCGGCTTGGCACGGGAGGGGCCCATGAGGTGAAGGAACATTGCTACTTTCTTGGTCTAGATTGGAATAATTTGCTGCGCCAGAAAGCGGAATTTGTTCCACAGTTAGATAACGATGAGGATACGAGTTATTTTGATACTCGCGTTGATCGGTATAATCATGATATCTGCGGGGATGACACCGATGACATGGAGGATTCGCCTCTGTTCGGATCGTTCAGTTCGTATTCGCCCCAGTATCGGAAGCAGCAAAGCATTTCGGCTAGCAGCAATCCACCGGCGGTTGTTTCACAGCCCGAACCGTTAGCTTCTCCTCTCGCTGGATCTAATTTACCGTCCACCGTAGCAAAGGAAAAGCCCCAACTACCGTCGCTGTTCGAGGATAGCTTTGACTTGAATCAGCACCCGAAGCCGGTCGGCGATATAAACAAGCTCATCATAACGCCTGAGCTGCGCAAGTTTAACATCAACCCCTCGAGATACAAGATGCCATCGACGCCGGATTTGGACTATCTGCCCGAGCTGGCCACACCCGATCGTGAAGATTTCATCAGTCATCTAAACCTGCGGCCCCATCAGCAACCGGTAGCAACCACTCCCGATACACCCGAAACGAACAAACGCTTCAGTGATTTCTATCCACTTTCCTCCCTGAAACAGCTTTCTACACCCGAGTCCTCTCAGACGGACAGCGACGACGTTTCGCCACAGATTCAACGCAAGCGTAAAATAGTACACAGCCGCGGAATCCTACCGAAGTTTTCCATTTCCATCGAGGACGATCAAAGTGGTCACGAGACTTCTTCCTCCACCCCGTCCCAGGTGGCGATAGCTTCGTCCTCACCATCGTCGTCGCTGAACAACCTCACCGGTGGTGGCGGATCTTCTCGTCATATTGTCAAGAGCGCCTCAGCACTAGGCCTTACCCTAATGACTTCGTCGGATGATTCATCGACGGCTATTACCACTATCGGAAGTGCCGGCGGCAGATCGGCCGCTGCTGGATTGCACAATGTCACAACGACCGCTTCGAATCTGTCTTCTTCATCAGGCTGCAGCACCGGCATCACATCGACAATGCATTCCGCCGGTAACTGCTCCAGTACGGCTAGCTCTCGAGACACGTCGCCGTGTCGGGAACTGAGCCCACTAGTCACTAATCTTAAGCCACCGCTTATAATTCGAAGAGGTCCGCGTGGATTTGGCTTCACCGTGCACACAATCCGGGTCTACTATGGTGACACCGATTTCTATACGATGCATCATCTGGTAATGGCAGTGGACGAAGGCAGCCCAGCGTTTGAAGCTGGTCTCCGTCCGGCGGATTTAATTACACATGTCAACGGTGAAGCGGTGCAAGGTCTCTACCACACCCAGGTGCTTCAACTGTTACTTAGTGGTGCTGAACTGGTTAGTCTAAGAGCTACTCCACTGGAGCATACCAGCATCCAGAGTGGAGGGCGAAAACGGGAACCCTGGCAAAGTAAATTTGCGAAAAAGTCAACGCACAGTCGAAGAAAGCAGAAAAAAGATAACGAAAAGAAGCGTAAAACGTCACTATTTCGACGCATCAGTAGTAAGCGAGCGAGTGCCGAAATGCAGCAAATGGTGGCCGGTATACAATCGCCAACTTCAGTGCCACCCAGTAGAAGCTTCCAGTCGTTCACACGATTCCAGGGCAGTCAACCCAATCTAGCATCTTCTACGTCAGGCAGTCCCCTGCCAGCCAGCATCCAGCCGGTGGTACCCGCGACATCACTTACCGCATCGCCTGTGAATCGTTTAAGCCTATCACCGTTGAATACGATTACTCAGGCGTACCCGTCGTCGCCATCATCTTCACCCAGTACTTCCGCTCCCAGTACACCAACGGGAACACTAACCTACAACGAAGGAGCTCCCCTCTATCAGCGGCCATCAACGTTGCACGTATTGAAGCACAAACTTCACTCGTCGCCATGTGCTCCGAACAGCAAAGCCTTACATTCAGCGGCCGCCACCGGAAGGCCGAATCGGCGAAAATCAGCCGACCATATGCCATTGTCGCCACTTGCTCGGACCCCTAGTCCTTCGCCGTTGCCAGCATCACCAACACGCTCCAGCAGCCCGCTGGCATTCCCGGTAGTTCATCCACTTGGATCATCCAACACTACCCAATCGTACAGTCCCGGTGTTCTCCCCTGTGCTTCCACCGTTCCGCCTCCGGTTGGAATAGTACCCGGAATCGTAACCATCAGCGGAAGCTCACCAACGCCTCCCACAACCAAGAAAGGCTTCCCGCGCGCTAAGACCGCCGAACCCAGTTCCCCGCTACTCCGGCGTGCTCTATCTCCGGATCGATTGCATCCTCGAACCGCCGAAAGCAAGTGCGTCTTGTCGCCGCTCTGCTGTAACACACCACTCAAGACTACCCCGCGCCAGGTGACCGGAATTTGGCGTTCAAATCAAAACTCCACCATCACTACGGCAACCCTTTCACAAGCATCCAGCGGCTCACCGTCCACGGCTGCTACTCAACCGGTAGCGGCAGCAGCAGTAGCGACAACATCTGGACCAACTAGTCTTCAGCAGCAGCAACAGACTACAGTAACATCGTCCGCACTAGCCGGAGTAACCACGACCAGTACGGTTTCTGGCAAGGTCATCACTTCAGCTGCATCATCGTCGATGGCCATAACAACGACGACGGCTTCCGCCTCGACCGCTCCTTCAACCGGTCATGGAAAAGCTACCAACGGTGGCCAGCAGCAGCCCCCGTCGCCACCGCCGCAACCACTATCCAGCATGGTCGATAAAATGAGCATTAAAGATGCTCCCTAAATTAGTTGTTAACGCAAACACACACACACACTATGATCGTTTGCCTCGTAGTCGTTGTTTCTTTATTTTTCTTTTTGTTTTCATTATTTTTATAAGCAAACGAACGCAAATGCCGCAAAAGCTCGTTTATTTATTTGATTAATTTCGTCGTGATACTCTTCTAGTTGTAAGTTTAGGAGGAAATGCAGGATTAGCGCGCAGGCATTGAAATCGTGTGAAAAGGGACGAACCAACATCAGTAAGAGGTAACTCTCGATGTGTAAAGGGTGGAGATTTAGCTAGCGAAAAGACCGCAGAAGTCAGTTGTTAGAGAATGCATTGAATTAGTAGAGAAGTATTGTTAGAAGTCCGAACACACGTAAATAATTGTAATATATGAAAAACATGGTTGCACCGAACTTTGATTGTATATGTTAGCGATTTTGAATGGTACGAAAGATGAAAACACTATTAAAATTTAACGAGTTCAAGGCATCTTAGGATAAACAGATGATAAGTGAGAAATGAAATTGAGAAAAAAAAATTTACATTTGTGTGATATTTTTCAAAAAAAAATCAACTACGTAACAGGTATAAATTATAGTTTCCAGGACCTAGCAAGTAGTCTCCAATTACAAATATACGAATTATGCAAGTAACAGAGTTAAAGCAAAATTTAAACCCAAACCACGATAAACACCGGTTAGTCAGCAAAGTCAGAGCACATTCACACAGTTTCCGTTATCTGTTTGTTTTGTTTGAGCTTCTTCCTCGCTGCTGCTTCTGCTGCTACTGCTACTGATAACATTGCTAATTATACTGGGATCAACCCCGCCGAAACTCGGATCACCACTGATATCGTAAACGAAAAATAGTTGTTCAATCGTTTCACTAATCGCGCCCGATTGTTTGATTTAGCATTGAACGCCACAAACAAGCGATTTTCGTGTGGATTTGCATGCTCCCACTCCGCTTGGGAGGCAAATTCGGCACACTGAAAGTCCGCGATCCGTGGTTTCCTACGAAGTCGAAATTTCACTGTTCTATGGTAAGGGTGAATGATTTCGAAGTGTTCTCATAAACAAATAGTATTTAATACTGGTTTTTAATCCATGCTCGCAGTGCAACTAAGAACAATTTGAAATGTACCAGGCGCCTCCACTTGTTTGCTTTGAAGGTGGAGCACTGTAATCGTAAATTGACTCGCAGAATATTTTTTTGGTCAGAAATTCACCTAAAGTGCAGCAGCTTGTGAAGTGCATCATTACAAAGACACACTTTAAAAGCCCGTACACACGGTAACTAATATCCTTGTTAGACGTTGCTCAATTTCTGCTGATGCCATTCAGTTGACAATTTTAAGTACCCCATAATCCGAAGATCCGTCGGACAACAAAACACCAATTCTTCATTTGCCTTCTTGAAAAGAATGACACTAAATAAAAATTGATGAAATTCATCCCACCATTTCACACTAGAATATGAACTAATTCTCTAATCCAGTAGCGAAAGTGGAAGTAGAACCAAACAAAAAGTAACAATAAAAAAAACAAGCTAGCAATCGCTCACGGCACCCGTGTCCGCGTGTTTGTGTGTGTGGGTTGTCGGAACTCTAGAAATTAGTCCACATTATGCATAAGAAACTCCTCGCACGAAGTTTAGACGCTAGGCGCAAAAGAGATAAAAAAAAAACGAGAGCTTGCAGCTCTGTTTACAACTGATTTCAAACCTGGGGTTACACAGTAGAAACTACTAGCAAGCAGATACAGAATTACAGTCTACAATATAATTATTCAATAGCGATACACAAACAGTATAAACGGTTGCAATAGGTACGATAGCTTCCCCCATCCTCTTCAAAATCATTCAGATTTTGTTTTTTATTCTTTTTTTTTTTGTTTTCCTAATAAACCGCTTGAAATGCATGCAAAGTTCAAGGAGCGGAAGAAATGAATACCACGAAATGCACATGTTTGGCAAATTATTATCGAACCGTTGGATTGATGACGCGCATAAGTGCGCGCATGGTTTGTAACATACTACATAACTATAATACTTAGTGCAGGGCAGATGAGGTCACTATTAAAAGTTAATGCGAGAAGCAGTGAAAGCTAATACCAATACCTACCATAATCACTTATCAATGTTGCCGCAGTGTAATTATTTCATTTATAGTGCAAGAAGAAGCATGATTCAAAAGGAAAATAAAGCGAAATGTAGGCGTAACCCGTTCGAAAGCGAACTGAAAAACAAAACCTACCCTAGCTTAGCTGATGTTGTTGCTTTGAGAGAAAATATCACAATAACAACTAAAACTCCGAAATTCCTCAAGTTCATTCAGTACAAGCCATTTTCAGCAGTCTAAACATTCGGTTATGTATTAAGTCGCCATCCTATTAAAGACGAATTTCGAAATATTGATTTTTATCATATTTTTCTACTGTTAAACTCATTAATTTTATCAGGAGAAGCGGAATCAGTCTTTTTAATTTATTTGTAAAAGTTGACACCTTAGTCCTATATTCTGTTCGTCCGTTTTTTAACCATAATTTAAGTTTTCTTGAGAAAAAAGGCTTCGAAGACAATATCTTTTGGAAAAAGCTGCATGATATATATTTTTATCATAAATTATATGGTTTTTTGCTTAGTTATTTTTTTAAATCATTAAAAAAATATAATTTCCACTTCTTTTTTTTAATTTTTGACTGTCGCAGTCTTGATTAAATTAGAATATTTTTTTAATCTTATTAACATTTTTTTCATCTAATTGAGAAATCAAACTTGATTAATGATTGCCAGTTCCCGATAATTTTTTGTCTGACGTTGGAGGGCTTCAAGATTTTCCGTGTATTCGTACACATTTTGAAATAACAACAAGAAATGAATTGGGTACGGAAAGGAACTAATATTAGGGTAAAAAATCGTGAAACAGATTCTAGGTACTGGAAATCTTTCTAGCATTTAAATGGAAAATAAAAGGTAATATCATCGAGGAGTAAGGAGTTTACAAGAAAAGGTGCGTAGAAAAATAAGGTGTGCAGCACCTTTTTGCCTTTCTCCTAGAAAGGTATAGCAATCACTGAAAAAACTTAACGTATTAAAGTGCTCCAGAGGGCCGCATGTCGTATATCACTCGACTTAATTCGACGAGCTGAGCATTTTTTGTATGTATGTGTGTAAGTGTGTGTGTGTGTGTATGTGCAACTTTTTTTTCTCACTCACTTTTCTCAGGGATGGCTGGACCGATTCCCATGAAATTAATTGCAAATGAAAGGTGTTGTTACCCCATAAGTTGCTATTGAATTTCATTGTAATCCGATTTTTGGTTTAGTTTGGTTATGTATCAAAATGTAAAAATCACTAAACATCAATATCTCAGAAACTACACAACCGATTTAAACAAAACTGATGTCAAATGAACGGGTTATCTTCAGAACTCTCAACTTATAAAACTTAAAAAGATTAAACATATGGTTTAAAAGTTATGTAAAGAAATGTTTTCCAGAGGCTGTTTAAACTTACTTACTTTTCTCAGAGATGGCTGAACCGATTTTCACAAAACTAGTCTCGAATGAAAGGCCCAGTTGTCCCATAGGTTGCTATTGAAACTCATTGTAATCGGTTCGTAACTTTGTCCGTTATTTATAAAAATGTCAAATCACGTTATAAAAGCAAAGCATATATTAAAAATTGCTTAAACTCACTTCCTTTTCTCAGAAATGGCTAAACCGGTTTTTACGAAATCAGTTGAAAATGAAAGGTCTAGTGGCCTCAGAATACCCTATTGAACTTCATTGTAATCGGATTTTTAGTTTAGGCACCATGTATCAAAATGTGAAAATCACGAAATTTCATTATCTCAGAGAATGCATAACCGATTTGAACAAAATTAATTTCAAATGAACGGGTTACTTTAAAAACCCTTAACTTTAGAATTTTATGGAGATTGAACTTGTGGTTTAGATGTTAGGGAAAGAAACGTGTTCTGGAGACTATTGATTCTCACTCATGTTTCTCAGAGATGGCCGATTTCCATAAAATCAGTGTTATGTGGAAGTTCTTGTTGCCCCATAAGACCCTATTGGTTTTTCTTTGCAAACGGATTATTACTTTGCCTGTTATGTTTAAAAATGTGAAATCCAGCTATGAAAAGAAACATATTCCGAAGACTACATAAACTCACTCACTTTTCTCAGAGATGGTTGAACCGATTTCCACCAAATTAGTGTCAAATGAAAGGTCTAGCTGCCTCATAACATCCTATTGAATTTTACTGTAATCGGACTGTAACTTCGTCTGTAATGTATCGAAATGTGAAAATCACGAAACTTCATTATCTTAGAAACTACACAACCGATTTGAACAATATAGATATCTGAAGAAGGTTAGTTAAGGATTAACTGATGAATTAGGATTGAACACGTGGTTTCGAAATTTGGCTGCCCTATACGTTCCCTTTTCATTTGATTATTATCGAGCTTAAGCAACCGTTAGGTATTAAATTGTCAAAACAACGAAAGTCTATTATCTCAAGTATTACACGACTTATTTGAACATAAGAAGTGTCATACAAACGAGTCATCTCTCAAACTTACAAATAACAAACTTCATAACAATTTTATATGCTGTTCAAAAGTTTTGGAAAGAAAAGAAATTCAAAGATTATTCAAAACTATACCTGCCTGTATCAATATATATGGCCTCAACATAATTTAAATGTGGTATCGTACTATTTGAACGTTCCCGGTATCGCTCGTGATTTAATTGTTCGAAATTGTTGTTGGACAATTTTCGTGACGCTCTCGATGTTTTTGGTTTTTGATATTGGATCCCTGTATTGAAATTGGTCCACTGTATATGTTGCCGTAAGACGTAACTCTACGTCAAAATTTCGATATCGACAATTTCATAAACTTGTGCAATTTTTTCATCGGCCAAACAATTGAAACTTTGGCCGCTTTGAGGCACGTATCGAATTCTGATTCGTTTTAAATGTTAATGTATATTACTTATTGTTACATAAAGGGATTCAAAAATTGACGTTTAGCGTTATGTAATTTCATCGAGATCGAAAAATTTCATTAGTTCAGTGTGTGCAAAAGATTAGTTTTCTACGACATCATTAGCTCCCCGGGCGATAATGGGACAAACCTGACGATGATAGAGGGACATAGACATAGACCTTTTTACGTACGAATGTATTAGTGCCACTAGTTGAGGAAAATATTTACAAGTAGCTGTTTTGTTTGCAATGCGATGTTTTTAGCAGCTGGACAAATATTCAGTTGAACACTTATATGTTTTAAACTTGTTTCTGAATGAATTTTTTCATTTGTGATCAGAAATCGGAAGAAGCTGCTGAACATAATCGTCCAAAAACGTTAAAAAGTGATATAAGTCGAAGTAACGAGATGCGATGTTTACAGTTTGAAGAAAACAAAAGCAACTTTACACTGGTTTACACGTTTCCTAGTGTGCGTAGGCGAAAAGTCACTTATCTCTATAGACTGACAACACATACAAAGTAACCTTCCTTTCCGTTACTAGTCATCTAGGAATGCAGATGTAAATTCGAATATAAAACATACCGTTAATCACAAATAAATCTGTGAACAAACACAATCGAAACAAATCGACCTATATTTCAGCCATTCAGGAGCCACTTCGGGTGCTGCAAAAAAAAACGCCTGCAAAACAGATGGAAACTGCTTGAAATAGGTTCGGGGTGATTGAAATAGTGTCCCTCGATGGGTAACTTTAATTGATTTTTGTTAAAGTTTGCTAACTTAGTTTTACAATCTGAAAACAAGTTCTGACAGAGAAAACGATGAAGAACAGATTGATATACTACTCTTTGAATTTCATCCAACACATTTCGAGTATTTCGTTCCTAAAGCTGCTTAGAATATGTTCCCTACCCTATTTTAAGTTTAATTCATTTGGCCGTAACGAGATACCTTTTCAAACGCTGTGACTTTCACCCTATTGTTCAAATCTCAGTGAAAAACAATGGAAAATGTTTCGTAAGTCTTGTATCTGTACCAGTGTCGTATCCAAGATCCGTATTGATCTTCAGTTTTTTTAAAACGTATTAGAGTTCAGCACAACTGTTTTTAGGGTGCTCCTCGAAAAACAGTTACTAGGCAAAATTTCAGTTCATTCGGACTTGGATGTGGAGCCTCAAAGCGTCAGAAGTTTTTTTTTCCTTGACTGACGAAAAAGTGCACAGATATTTCAGACAAATAGATTGTTGATATTCGATTTTGAAAGAATCACTAAGCTCGAAAACTTTCTGAATACCCGAAAGTTGATTCAAAAAGAGATATGAAAAGAGGCATAGAAAAAATCGATTTCGAATATTTCATGCTTTTTTATCGGTAAAACCTGAATTAATCCACCTGATGGTGCAGAAACCTTTGTTATACTAACTATTACTTTATACATATTAGGCCAGTCAATTACAAATGGTATACCAACGTAAGTCCAATTTCAATAATGAATTAAATGAATTTGAAAGATAGTTTTCAGAGAGTTTACCAAAGACGATCATTGAATTAAAGCTTGACATGGTTTTTGCAAATAATATGAATAGTGTCACTGGAGTACATGAGTCTTATTTTTTCGATCGCAAACCAATTTTTAAATGAAGCAATTATTATTATTATTTTTTTTTTAAATAATCGAACGTGTGGAAACAGTAATAGATAACAATGATGCTGATTTCACACTAGAACAGCAAACATGTATGTTAGTTTAATGCGGTTCTACTTATTCGCTTTATTTTCAGAAATCACCGGACCTAGATTTATGAATCAGCATCAAGTTTTTTGACGAATTGAAGCAAACCTCTACAAAAGTGCCTATTAGTTCAGAATTATACAGGAAAAAAAATATAGCTATTGATAATAGTTGTCAATTTAATTCTATCCCAAATGCATTATCTGAAAATGAAGGTGAGAATTTTGGATTTTCAGAGTGCATGCGAGAACATTATTCTTTTCGGAGGCCGAGGCTGTACGAAAAAATCCGAAATAAAGACTTTTTAAATCTTGCTGCGATAACGAGAAGTGGAATAACATGGATACTCTGTTTGCACTTAGTCTTAAATTAGAAAGCAATATTTATATCTTACATGAGCATATTGTATCATTTATAGAATTAAGTGACTTTTCACCTGCGCACACTAGTAAACGTGTAGGGCCATGTAGAGTTGCTTCAACACTTTTTCCTTATTTTGCCGATTACGTTCACCAGCTACTTTAAATTCCTGGTCACAAATTTAAAACATAAAACAAGTGTTCGCCTGAAAAGTTTTCCAGCTGTTCAAAACGTAAAATTGCGAACAAAACAGCGATTTATTTGTGTTTTTCTCAACGTTTGGCACTAACACATTCGTACGTAGATAGGTCTATACATCTTTGGTAAAGCTTTTAAAAATATCTGCATCGCTAATTGTTTTACATTTGCACACTGTGGGATCAGATTTTACTACAATTCTTGGCTCCCGAAAGCTGTGAATGTTTCTTACTCTTCCCAAATCTAGGTTCAGCGTACAATTTAGTATATATTTTATGAGAAGTGAGGACGGAAGCTTCGGAAGCGAGAAAAGGAGCTAAGTAAGCATTACAGTGTCTTCTAAAATCTGGTTCAAATTTTCCAGAAAAAACTAAAGAGTAATTTATTTACACCAGTTAAGACATACTACGAAGAGTGTAAAGATTATGAAAATTATGGCAAGAAGTTTACGCTTGCTGCCATATACCGCTGAGCTATTCGACATCATTCGAGATAGTCCTGCAGCGGCCGTTGAAGCCCTCTTACAGGCATAGTCGACGTGACTCTTAAATGTGAGCTTATCGTCAACCATAACCCCTAAGAGCTTCAAGGAACGCCTTGAGGTAATGGTGCAGTCACCGACTGTGACCACCGCCTGTTGCTCTAATTTGCGGTTGTTCACAACCGTATCCTCCGTTTTATGGTGCACTAACTCCAGTTTCCTAGAGTGCATCCAGTCTTCGACCTTGCGTATGCAGTGCGCGGCCGTCAACTCGACCTCTGCTTTTACCCATGCTGAGCAACCTAAGCTGAACAGCTAAAGCCCTTGGTCTCCCCGGGACCGTCGTTAGGCATTACTTCAGGGAGAGGGCCCGTCGTGCTTTTCGCACTTACCTCTATGGGTAGCAGAGCAGCCTATACAGGCCAGTTAGTTAACCGTTAACTAACTGGGGCACGTCGATGGTTTCCCGTCGATTGGTGCCCTGCAAAATACTAACGATCTGTGATGCTGCCGTGATGACCGCATCCCAGATTTCCCTATTTTCGCACATCCTACGCACTATATTCTCTGGCGTGGTGTCCATCCCACTTATTGCCAGCATTTCGTACCGTACCCGCTCGAAGCGCGGACATGTGAAGAACACATGCTCTGCGCTTTCTTCCGCACCCGTACAAGCGGGGCACATAGGGGACTCGGCGTACCCGAACCTATGCAGGTACTGCCTAAAGCCGCCATGGCCTGACAGGATCTGTGTCAGATGGAAGGTTACTTCCCCATGGCGCCTATTAATCCAGCCTGCTAACTCTGGAATGAGTCGGTGTGTCCATCTACCTTTTGTAGTGTTGGACCACTCCCGCTGCCACCTGGCCATTGAGGATGACCGTATGGTGTTGCGAATACCCCTCGTGTCGCGTTGGTCGAAGCACTCTACATCCTCTTTGACGATGATGCTGATGGGCATCATGCCAGCCAGGACGCAAACCTCCTCGTACGACACTGTTCGGTATGCGCACGCGACCCTTAGGCACATTAGCTTGTACGTACTCTCGAGTTTGCCGCGATGGCACGAGGTACTCAATACCTTGGACCACACTGGTCCTCCATACCTGAGTATGGACGTGGTCACGCTAGCAAGGACTTTGCGCCTGCTGCTACGAACCGCCGAGCTGTTTGCCATCATGCGAGATAGCGCTGCCACAGCCATGGAAGCTTTCTTGCAGGTATAACCGACGTGGCTCCCGAACGTAAGCTTGTCGTCGATCATAACCCCCAGAAGCTTCAACGAGCGTTTTGAGGCGATAGTGCATGTACCGGCACTAATCGATGCCTCCTGCTCAGACTTTCTGTTATTTACAACAATAACTTCAGTCTTATGGTGCGCTAGCTCCAGTTTCCTGGAGTGCATCCAGTCTTCCACTACGCGTATTGATAGCGCGGCCTTTAACTCTACCTCTCTAATAGACTCGCCATAGACCTCAAGAGTTATGTCATCGGCGAAGCCCACGATCACCACCCCTGAAGGGAGTGTTAGTTTTAACACGCCGTCATACATAGCGTTCCACAGTACCGGACCCAGGATGGAACCTTGCGGTACACCTGCGGTAACCGGAACGCTTTTCTGACCCTCGTTTGTGTTATACACTAGCACTCGATTCTGAAAGTAGTTGCCCAGAACCTTGTACAGCGGCGTCGGCACTCTGAGACTCTGTAGCGCTAAGGCTATGGAGTCCCAGCTGGCACTGTTAAACGCGTTCTTCACGTCAAGCGTGACGATCGCGCAGTAACGAATGCCCCTCCTCTTGCGTTGGATTGCAACCTCAGCCGTTCTGGTGACGGAGAGAATTGCATCCACCGTGGACCTACCATTTCGAAAACCGAACTGGTTGCTTGATAGACCGTTTTCACTTTCTGTATATTTCACCAGTCTATTGAGGATTACCCTCTCAAGCACCTTGCCCGCCGTGTCCAGCAGGCAGATTGGTCTGTATGCCGATGGGTCACCTGGTGGTTTCCCAACCTTCGGCAACAGCACCAGCCTCTGGCGCTTCCACACGTCCGGGAAGAGGCAGTCGTCAAGGCATTTCTGCATGACCGCCCTGAACAACCCGGGGGCTTCTTTGATGGCCGTCTTGATGGCCAAGTTCGGGATTCCGTCTGGTCCCGGAGCCTTGCCTACCTTCAGGGAGTTTGCGATCTCGATCAATTCATCTTCCGTCACCCTTACCGCATCATCAGCCTCTGCACGGCTGCCGTCACTCACGGTAGGTGGTGACTCGTCAGCCGGAGGCCAGGGACTTGGTTCGTGGCTTGGGAAGAGGCCCTGAATGATCGTTTCTAGCATCGCTGGTGATTGTTCGGCCGGGGCTAGCGCACCTCTAGTCTTGGTCATAACGATCCTGTAGGCGTCACCCCACGGGTTCGAATTGGCACTGGCGCAGAGTCGTTCGAAACAGGCTCGTTTGCTGGCTCTGATTGCGCTCTTAAGCGTTGCCTTAGCGGATCTGAATGCGACACCGCGTTCCGCTCTTTGCTCGTCGGAACGTGCGCGTTGCATCCTCCGTCTTGCACGGAGGCATGCGTTGCGCAGGCCTGCTATCGTATCGCTCCACCAGTATGTCGGTGGCCTACCCTCTCTAGGCAGACGAGACCTAGGCATCGTGGCGTCGCACGCCCATGACAGCATCGAATTTAGATGGTCCACATCCGGGAGCAGTTCACCCCCTTCGTGCTTCCATCTAATTGCCTGCCCAAAAACATCTGCATCGAAATGCAATGTTTTCCAGCCGTAGAAGGATGGAATATTGGCCCTACTCGCTGCTTGCTTCCGCACGCCTACCTCATAGCGGATCGATTGGTGATCGCTATTCGTGTAGCTGTCGTCTACCCTCCAGTTCGTGATCAGTCCCGGGCTGCAGAACGTCACATCGATAATCGATTCGGCACCGTTTCTACTGTAGGTGCATTTTGTACCAACGTTAGCCAAGTCTAAGTTGAGCTTTGCCAAAGCTTCCAACAAGACCTGGCCCCTCTGGTTTGTACAGCGACTCCCCCACTCGACAGCCCAAGCGTTGAAGTCACCCGCAACCACCAACGGCCATAGGCCCGTCAGTTCCACGGTTGCTTGATCGACCATCTGCGCGAACGTTTCGGTAGACCAACTTGGCGGAGCATAGCAACTGCAGTAGAATACTCCATCCACTTTGGCAATAACGTACCCCTCTCTGGAGGTCGACACAATCTCCTGAACCGGGACCTGCCTGTCGTGCAAATGGCCGTCTTCCCAGACTTGTCCGATACCCAGTTACCGTTTCCGGTTGGGATACGGTATGGGTCCGAGACGATGGCCACGTCCGACAACGACTCAGCAGCCGCTTGGTGTAGCAACTGCTGCGCCGCATAGCAGTGGTTCAGGTTTAACTGTATCACCCTCAGGCTTGCGGCTTAGTAGCCGGCCGTGCAGCCGGACACTTGGGGCCTTCCATGGCGTGTTTGGCGTCCCGTTTACCGGTGCATACCGGACACTTGGGAGGTGCACCGCAGTCCCGTGCCTTGTGGCCTGCGCCACCGCAGCGGCGGCATAAATTGGACCTGTCGGGCCCTTTGCACGACCAGGATTTATGCCCCCGCTCAAAGCACCTGAAGCAAACGTCAGGCTGTTGGAAGGTGCCCAGAGGGCAGACCGACCAACCCATCTTCAACGTGGCCTTCTTCAGGGCCTTGTTACCCTCCGCTAGTGGAAGCTTTATGGTAGCAACCTGGGTGCCGGCCGGGCCCCTGCGGAGACGAACTGCCTCTGCGGTCACTACCACTCCACACTCTCGTTCGACACTCTCGTTCGAAGGCTTGTGCTATGTCGCACCCTTCGGTGATCTCGTCCAGGTTTTTAAGCTGGAGAGTCACTTCAGGAGTCGGATTTGAACCTCCTCGCCTAGCACTTCCTGGGCCGTCTTTTTATAGGCACAGCCCTTACCCTTCGCCTCTTTGCGGAGTTCGAGGATCATCTCGCCGGTGCGTGACCGACGAATTGACCTGACGTCCGTGCCGAGGTCTTTGAGCTTGGGTTCGCCTCTCATGGCCTTCAAGACTTTGGCGTACTTAGACGCATCGGTCTTGAAAATGAGCGCGTCACCCTTGCTCCGCCTACTCGCCCCTTGCGGCTTCTTATTGCGGTCGCCGCGCTTCGCGCGTCGTTCCCGCTTCTGCCGCTTCTTATTCACCACGGTGGTCCAATCCGTGGCTTCGCCGTTTGCCGGTTCGCCGTTTGCCGGTTCTTTGCTCGGCTGGACCGACGAGCCAGCTTCCTGGCTGTCACCGAACAACCGCCTTCGTTGCGTCCTGGGGGCCGTTTCCCCCGGAGAGCCCCTCGCACGTTTGCCAGTCGGTTCAGTTGAACAGACTTCGGCAAACGATGCTGCAGCTGTTTGTGTGTATTTAGACACAGCTGCAGCACTCCCTTTTTTAGGCTGGTTGAGCCTCGCCTCTAGCGCGAGTGCCTTGCTTTCGGCATCGTTAGCCCGTTTAAGGGCTTGCGAAAGCTCGGACTTCGCGCTGCAAACGTTCATACGTAACAACAGAAGACATTGTTTCAGGTCTTTTGATATGTTGCTACGTTCGTCCGTGAACTTGAGTATTTCATCAAGTTGTACGGCCACCGCCTCCACGCTTGGGAACTTATTCATGTGGCTTTCTACCGCAGAGAGTAGCATAGCCCCAGATATCTGTTCCCGCTCCTTGGCGGTTTTAGGTGTTTCCACCTTGCCACCAGTCTTTGCCGTTCCGGTTGGTGCTGGCTTAGGCGTGCCCGCCTTTGCCCCAACACGGAACTCCAATGTCGGTGTCGCAAAAGGTGTACCAACCTGTGCGCCGCCTTTACCGGCATCGGCCAGTCTCGGTGGAGACCGGGCGATGCCCCGCCTGGCAAACGGGTTTACTAACCCGTCCGCCCCTCGACCTCTTCGATCGACTTGCCGTAGACCACTAGCGTGATGTCGTCTGCGAAAACGACGATCACAACCCCTACAGGGAACTTTAGTTTCAACACCCCGTCATACATGACATTCCACAACACCGGGCCCAGGATGGAACCTTGCGGTACCCCTGCGGTGAATGGGACGCACTTCTGACCCTCCTCCGTGTTGTTAACTAGTACCCGATTCTGGAAATAATTATCCAAAATCTTGTACAACGACACCGGTACGTGGATGCTCCTAAGCGCGAGCGCTATGGAGTCCCAACTGGCGCTATTGAATGCATTCTTCACGTCAAGCGTGACGATTGCGCAATAGCGAATGCCCCAACTCTTACGCTGGAGTGCTACCTCTGCCATCTTGGTGACAGAGAGAATAGCATCCAGCGTGGATCTACCTTTCCGGAAGCCGAACTGGTTACTTGCCAGACCGTTTACACCCTCTGTGTACTTCACCAATCTGTTGAGGATAATCCTCTCAAGCACCTTGCCCGTAGTGTCCAGCAGACAGATAGGTCTGTATGCCGATGGGTCCCCTGGCGGTTTCCCAGCCTTCGGCAACAGCTACAATCTCTGTCGCTTCCACCTGTCCGGAAAGAGGCAGTCATCCAGGCACTTCTGCATGACTGCTCGAAATAGATCGGGGGCCACTTTCATGGCCGTCCTGATGGCCAAGTTCGGGATTCCATCCGGTCCCGGTGGCTTGCTCACCTTTAGGGAGTTGGCGATCACGATGAGTTCCTCATTCGTAACCCTTACCTCCTCCACAACCTCTGCACGGCTGCCGTTTCTCACGGATTGGATGCCCGGCAGGTTGGCCGACCATCCCTGGTCTGTGTCTGAGATACTGGAACGTCGGACGTGAGACTCAGCAACCGGAGGCCAAGGATTTGGCTCGTGTCGTGGAAAGAGTCCCTCGATGATACGCTCCAGCATCGCTGGTGATCGCTCTGCAGGCGCCAACACGCGTTTGGTCTTCGCCATTACGACTCTGTAGGCGTTGCCCCACGGATTCGTATTGGCACTCGCGCATAGCCTATCGAAGCAGGCCTTTATCGCACTTTTAAGCGCCGATCTTGCAGATCCGAATACTACACGGCGCTCTACCCTCTGTGCATCGGTACGTGCACGTTGCAACATCCGTCTTGCACGGAGGCACGCGCTACGGAGGTCCGCTATCGCGTCGGTCCACCAGTATACCGGTGACTTACCATTCCTAGGTTGGCGGGTCCTAGGCATGGTGGCGTCGCACGCCCGCGATAATGTGGCAACTAATTGGTCAGCACTCGAGCGGAGCCAACTGCCCCCCTCGCGCTCTCTTCTCATTGCTTCTGCAAATACCTCGGCATCGAAATGCGATGTCTTCCACCCGCGGACGGTCGGAGTATTGGCTCTACCCGTCGCCTGCCGCCTCACGTTATGGACTACGCTATAGCAGACCGACTGGTGGTCACTATAGGTGTAGCCATCGTCTACCCTCCAGTTCTTGATCAGTCCTGGGCTGGAGAACGTCACGTCGATGATCGACTCCGCACCATTTCTGCTGAATGTACACTTGGTTCCAACGTTGGCCAGATCTAGGTTGAGCTTTGCCAAAGCTTCCAACAAGATCTGACCCCTCCGGTTCGTGCGGCGGCTTCCCCACTCAACAGCCCAAGCGTTGAAGTCGCCCGCCACTACTAAGGGTGTTAGTCCCGTCAGCTCCATAGATAACAAATCGACCATCTGGGTGAACCTTTCGATAGACCAACGCGGCGGAGCATAACAACTGCACACTCCGGCCACCTTGGCAACCGCGTATCCTTCATTTGAGGTTGACACAACCTCCTGAACCGGGAACTTGCTGGTCGTGCATATGGCCGCCGTACTGGACTTATCTGCAACCCAATTACCGTTTCCGGGGAGGAATGCAGTAGGGGTCCGATACGATTGCGATGTCCCGACCGCGACTCAGACGCTGCTTGGTATAGCAGCTACTGTGCCGCATAGCAATGGTTCAGGTTCAATTGTGTCACCCTCACGCCCGTGGTTTCGTGGCCGCCTTACCGGCTGGGCACCGTGGGCCTCCCATAAAGTTCTTGGCGTCCCGTTTTCCAGTACATACCAAGCACTTGGGAGGCTCCCCGCAGTCTTTAGCTTTATGGCCAGCACAACCACAACGCCTACATAACTGGCTCCTATCGGGCCCCTTGCAGGTCCAGGACTTGTGTCCTCCCTCGAAACACCTGAAGCAAACGTCCGGCTGCTGGAGTATGCTCAGGGGACATACTGACCAGCCAACCTTAAGTTTGGCTGTCTTCAGGGCCAGAGTTGCATCGGCCGATGCAAGCCGGAAAGTGGCCACCTGGGTCC